>NW_027266330.1:60984236-61394236 GCF_022045235.1 Haliotis cracherodii
ACAGTCTCAAGTACCTATATTTTATTACTTTAAAACGAGTAAATGTACACTTATATGTTAAAAAGACCAACATCGATTAATAATTTTTAAACGGTCCAATGCATGCAAAATTGTAGTGAAAATGTCTATTTTATACTGATCCGTAAATTTAATTCAATGAATATTTTCTATGAAACTATATTGGAAAGTGATTTTTGGAAAATGTTTATAATACGTTACTTTATGATGATGTTTTAAACCCAAACGAGCATGGAAATCCCTTTTTTTTTTACTTGATTTTGCAAAAAAAGACAAAAGCATTGTCACATATGCAATCCAGAAACTCTGCGAGAAATAACAGGGGAACTCTGCGCTGTATGAAAACTGTAATATTGAGCAAGGTCTCGCTGGGCGAATACAAATGGAAACCACTCTCAGTGTATGATTAGCTGCCTCTGAGTTTACAATAAGGTCACAGTCAGTACTATAGCCTGCCGACACCTTCCGTTTTTATCCTTCCCAAATTATCAAAAAAGTATGGTGTTTCACATGGACTCGGATAGAAATATATAGTAAGCTATCGACTCCATAGTAATGTGGATCGCTGTTGCGATTAAAACCATTTCCGACATTAAAGCTTTGATGCGTGAAATCTTTGATGCTGTTTTCAAAGTGTCAGTTTGATTCCCACAGTGTGTCAAAGATTATTTGTTTGAAAAAAATGGTTTGCAAAGTATGCCGCCATTTTTTATGAAGAAAAAATAAACGTACAACAGGTATGGGGCTTTCTTCGATTTATGACAATCTTATGATATCGATAGTTTTGAAAATATACTACGATAGACCATATGATAATATAACGATACTTTTAGGGCTATGGTCGTTGCGAAAATCTAGGGCCTGTGTTATTTCGGACTTACACCAAACATTAAGTTGACACCCTTTCCTGTGACAGACACAACATTATACATAATTGAGTACAGAAATAACGTGTTTATAAAGTTTATACCAACCACCAAACCCAATGATGCAAATATACAACTCAAAATTTGATAAGGATCGTAGATAATTTTCTTAATAAAAAAAACAAAATAACTGCATAACTGGCAATATTGTGTTCAAGTGAAATCAAAAACGTCTCCAACACACTTGCACGTGCATTTCATGCCATGGGAAATGCGTTTCACATCACAGTTCATGCTTTTGCTACCATTGCACGATTTCCAATCAGGCAATGGTGTCTGATTCATTCTGAAACTTTAAACTCAATTGAGTGTTAACACTACGTTTATCTACGCAATGCCCCCACAACGTGTAAGGCGTCGCCTGACGACAGAACAACTGGGCAGATGTATTGGAATGCTTGATGCTGGCTATTCACAACGTGACGTTGCCAATGCACTAAACGTCAGCCAGAGCGTTGTAAGCAGGGCCTGGTCCCGACAGCAAAATTTTGGTACAGCAGCACACCGACATGGGGGTGGTCGTCAGAGGTCGACAACCCAACGCCAAGATCATTTTGTGGCTCTTCAGGCACGACGTCACTCCTTCTGGACAGCAACCAGCCTACGTAACGACCTCCTGAACGCCTCGGGGGTGAATGTGTCCACTCAGACGATACGGAATCGTCTTCACAATGCAGGTCTCTAATCGGCATGTGTCCGAATCCCCCTGACTGTTCGACACCGGCGGGAGCGATTGGAATGGGCTGAAGATCATGTCACTTGGACACGGAACGATTGGGTTCCAGTTCTGTTCACTGATGAGTCCAGGTATTGTTTGCACTTTACAGACAGGAGGCAGCGGGTGTGGCGACGACAACGTGAACGTTTCCATGATGCCAACATCAGTGAACATGACCGTTATGGTGGTGGTTCCATCATGGTCTGGGGTGGAATCAACAGAGATGGAAGGACAGATCTTCATGTCCTGGAGAGAGGAACAATGACGGGGATGAGGTACCGGGATGAGATCCTCGATGTGTACGTCAGACCCTACGCTGGTGCTGTTGGCCCTGAGTTCATCCTGATGGATGATAACGCCCGTCCTCATCGCGCCAGGGTGGTTGAGCAGTACCTTGAGCAGGAGACAATTGTCCGCATGGATTGGCCAGCGCGCTCGCCGGACTTGAACCCGATTGAGCATGTCTGGAACATGCTGCAGGTTGCCCTTTCACGCTGTAGAGCACAACCCACCACTTTGGCAGAGCTCGGACATGCCCTCGTGGAAGAGTGGAACAACCTTCCCATTGGGAACATCCGGGTGCTTATTGACAGCATATCTCGACGTTGTCAGGCCGTCATTGATGCAAGGGGAGGTCATACTCGATATTGACACTTCATCAACTAAGTGTAATGATGGACTATCCCTCATAACTGTGTAATTCTTTCTCTTGTTTGCTGTTAACATTTTTTAATGAAATGCCTTTTGGTGTTTGCAGATTTCAAACATTCCATATTGATACAAGTTCATGCCGTTCATGAATTTTCATTCATAACATGATTAAACACGTTTCTTAGTCAGAGTCATGTCTTTTGTTATGTTTGTGGTAACTTACACACATATCAGCTAGTGATCCTTATCAAATTTTGAGTAGTATAGTTCCTTTCCTTCAAGGTCAAATTACACCTAGGCCTGTGTCTAGGCCTGTCAGCGCCATACCTTTGCTTGTGGGTTTCACCAAAGTGGTGAACGTCTGAGACATTCATCATGTCGGGCCTTCCCCCAAAATTAAGCTGACCGATAGTGACATAAATTGACTACTGTTAAAAGCAGGGTTGAACCTAACTCACTCACTAACTCATTCTATGCATGTGTCAGGGGGCATTCACCGGTACACTCGTGGGTTCAATACTCATGATGTGGATCTGCCTGGGTTCTACATTTTCCGATGTTGTGAAGCCGACACCATGGCTTCCTCCTGCATCAACTAACCAATGCATGACTGAAACACCTCCAGTGGTTTCAAACACGTCTACGTGGACGACGTTTACACCATCTGTGTACAACGCATCGGTGGCCGAAACCTACCGAGAGCCGTATGTATCAAATCATTTTAAAAAAGCATGTGAGAAATGAAATATCTTGGTAACATGTAATACTTACAAGAAGTTAAAGGTCATGCCATGGCAAAATAATCGGGTGTGATGAACTTTTAACTTAAGTTGTAAATTTAAGTGATTCAAATGATAATCTACTTTGAAAAAGTGGCTGCCGATCACCATAAGGATTTGGCAGGAGGGGATTTGAAAGGGGATCAGAATGCACGCCTTCCTTCGAAAGTCCACAAAAACTATGTCCCGACCTCACTGAAGTCACAACTTATCAAACTAATTCATTTCAGAACATGCTCAATTAAGAAAATCATACATGAACCACCATTCCGGCCACAAATGTCTCATTCCTTTCACTCGCTTGCTTTGAATCCGTGAAATCTTGAAATTGACAGATCAAATCATGCAGATTACTCGAGTCAAAATATCGAGCTCGTCTGCAGCCTGAAAAGCCGTTGTTAAGTCATACTCAGTTCCATTGGTAATCACTTTGTACCAGCAGGCTAATTCCCAGTAAATATACAGTTTAATGTTGAACCACAATAAAGATCAGAGTTGTCATCTTGCTTCCTCTAATACGGTGAATGTAAACACATCACTGTCAGCCATTAACAGTTGTGAGGTGTGAGTAACCGTGATGTAGGTCAAGTTCTGCTATATCTAAGTTCGGGATGGATAGACATTTATTTTGATTTCTTTATTATTTACTGGGGGTAATTGCTAACTAATTACATACATATTTAAAATAAATAGTAGAATATTATTTCATAAAGTTTGTTGGAGAAATCTGTTCGTTTAGCATTTTTAAAACTATTTCCTCCACCTGTCCCCACAACCATGGAAATGGCATATTCCATTTCCAAGAAATGACATCTCATTCTCATTTCCAAGAAATGACTTGGTGAGTCCAAACAATGCACAGCACGTTGTGATGAAATTATAACATCTATCTTTGGACAAAGTTTGGAGGGTCAATTGTCAACTTCTTTTTAAAAAACTTTTTGAACACTTGTTTTGAACTAATGAAGACTATGGGTATTTTGATGTTGAACTTTTGTAATATTCGTTACATATATAACATCTGTGACCACTTTTCTGAATGTTCTAAGATTGCGTCCCTTTGTACCCTCTGTTGTTACACGTTGCAAGAGAGCACCGTTTTATATAGCGTTAATGCCGTCATGGTAGAATGGAGATAAACCTACAGTGTTTTGAAATTTGACGTAGTCGCTCTGTAGAGTAGATACCTCTTATTTATACATTTGAAACCTTGCGCTGAAGGACCTCCGTGGTCTAGTGGTAGAGCGGCCGCCAAGAGAGCGGAAGGTCCAGGGTTCGATCCCCGGCCGCGTCATACCAAAAGACGTTAAAAGATGGTACTTGTTGTTACCCTTTCTGGAGCTCAGCATTAAGGGGCTCAAAACAAGGAATGGTCGGCTCGGTGTCAGCATACTGTGTCTGAGTGGGGTATTCATTTTAAACTGCGACATGGTATCTCAGTGTGCTAGCACTATAAATCGGCATCAGTCGGACTAGTACAAGCAGCCACACACGTGCATGCACGTCGCTATATAAGTGCAATAATCTTGGAGGCGACGTTAAATCCCATTTCACCTCACCTTGTGCTGAAGCGCTCGGTTTCAAATTAGAACAACAGGTATCTACTTTACAGCAGGTCTATAATAAATTTCAAAACACGGTCGGTTTATCTACTTACTGCATATTGCTTTTGTATTACTGAGGGTTAAAAGGTCTGATTCAAAACCAGTTGTGAATATTAATATTTAGTTCAGATTATAATGGACATTTTTTACCAGTAAAAGGTAGACTGATCGAGCTGTGTGAATGTGGAGTATTCGCACGTGTGTATTTCATAGTTTCTAAATAAGGCTGGTCACGTGATGAGACATTGTTCCATTGTGGAAAATGATATGATAAGGCGTCCTCCTTTCTCCATAACGTCTGAACAATAGGCCGACCGCTGAGTTGATATGGCATGCCTACCATGTTCCTGTATTGTCGTTCATTGACTCACAATGGGTAATCTTGCCATAAATTATTTCAAGATTTGGCATTATCTATGTTTATATTTTCCCATTTGTCAGTTTAAGCGTCACGAGAAAGGTGACTATGTCGACCATGGGAAAATATTACAAATTTCAACTGACGAATTATTTGATGGGCATTGATCAGAAGTAGACACAATTCATGGACAACAACTTTATTTCACTTTAATAGTGATGATTCGGTATCGATCCTTATATATGGTATAAGGATCTATACCGAAACGTCACCATTATAGTAAAAGATGTTGTTATCCATAAATTGTGTCTACTTTGAAATCTCCACGATGACGTATGGTTTTCTAACTAACATGTGAATCGATTCTCTGATTCGGTGTCATTGAATAAACAATGTGTGCAGCGATGTGTGCACCTGTTGTCATACACAAATGTGAGTGTTGTATTACTATTTGCATTTCTTGCATCTTGAGTGAACGTGTTTTAGCATATGGATAGAGGAAATCTACCGGCTCTCTTATGTGTGGCTTGGACTTCTCGGCACTTGTTTGACAACACTCACTGGCTTCACTGCCAGTTGGATCACAGGTAACAAAATAATCGGCTAAACCTTGGATAACTTAACTTTGGAGTTTACACATACACGAGGTTACTGCTGATAATATTTCCAGGACGCATGAATGGCCTTGTCATTTGTTTGACTACACCCGTCGGCGTTATGGCAGTTGTGTACAGGTAACAACATTATCAGGAAAACCCATGCTTGCTGTTATAGGCGAAAATGCTTGTCCTTAATTTTTGGAGGCGAATAATAGGACTGGATGGTCAGGCTCATTGACTTGTTTGATGCATGTCACTTGATTTTCTGGTCCAGACACGATTATTTAGTGACCCCCGTCATATAGTTGGAATATTGCTGAGAGTGGCGATAAACAACAAATAAACACAAATTTTATGAAAAACATTGTATCTACTGGGCAAGCTTGGCCTTGTAATCTGAACTATAAGGCCTTGAGCGATCCTCAAGTCTTTTCAGAAACTATAGCAACGTTTCTATGAGGATTCTTACATCGTTTTCAAGCTTGAGTTAGAAAAAACGTTCAAGCGTCAAAGCACTCGGATGCAAGCGTTCTGGTGCATAAACTGTACTAGTTCAGGGCAAACCTTTTCTTTATTACTCAATACATTGGGATGGAGCTAACTTCTTAAACAGATAACACAATTGTAATACCTTCTAACAAATATATGTAGGTGCAATATTGTTGTTTGCTCATTTTCTAACTGTTTTCGAAAACGACAAAAAAAATTATGGACTAAATCCACCTGCTTGTTTTACTTACCCCGTCAGGAAATACGGGGATCTGAAGAAATGTTGGGACCTGAAGAAAACTTTCAAAGGGATAGTTTTGATTCTACCATTACAACAGTGCATCCAAGTTATGTCGCCCTCACACGCTGCCTACAGTATCAATACTATCTCTGATCATAATTTCAGGTTTTAATCGCAACAGCCCAGTAGATCCCAGGTACTTGGTGCCTGTAGTTGACAGACTGTGCTGCTGTCTTCCAAAGTCGACCAGGGCTTTCCTTTCACGCAGAACAAACGAGGATAGCATCACGGTAATCTGAGGATGTTCTTTCTGTATGTCAAGGTTGATTCAAACCTACAAGCATATGTTATGTGAGCTGATGGTGTCAAATTCATAATCAGTGCTTGGGGGAGGGAAGTGTTGCAAAAATGTACTCTTCAAAAAAAGAAATGCAAAGCCAGATTTGTGTCAGGTAGGAAAATACATTTATATGAGGAACCGTACAAGGTACACAGCCAAAATGTTGTGGAGAGGACACTTAGTGATTGTAGTCATCTCAGTTGTTGGTACTTAGGAAAAGTCTGGGGTGAAGGTAAGGTACTATTAATAATGCATATATACCCAGTTGGAATCGATAGCAGCCTGACATCTCCTACACATGGAAGAGACATTGGCTGCAACTGGGAGGACGTGTGGCAGGAGGATTTCGTTGATGTATCGTTGAGCCATAAGATTGCCCTGGATATGGACCAAACCTGTCCTGCCCTGACGAGAGACAGCCGCCCACTTCAAAGCTGTCCACTTCCATTATGCAATTTCCGGCGTTAAGTTCTCCCCGACGTCTGTAGGCCCATCTTCTTCCATCCCCTCAACGGAGGAGAAATCTTGATTCGTCACTGAACCAGACATCTCTCCATCGCGGTTGAGGACATACCCGGAGTTGACGACAGCAAGGCTGTCGTTATTGACGATGTTGTCGACAATCAAAAACCCTGCACTTCAATACCGTTCAGAATGCTGCTGCCCATGACCCATGACCCTTTTGTTAATGCACTGGGTGCGTTTTTCCGAATCGTACGTGTTTCCCGACTGATAGCTTGTCTGGAAATTTGTCACTAACACTATTACACATTAAACCTCTTCATTTTGCACCTCTTGGTCCGCTTATTTTGCTTTTAAGGCCCAAACTATCCGTTTTGCGTTTCTTTTTTTGAAAAGTATAATTAATTCGTTGAAATTAAACAATGACGATGTACCTAAATATATTGATTAATGATACCATCATAAACGCAACAAATAGTAAAGTTTAATTCAAATCAACATATTCAAACCTATTTCTAGAGTACTCTGCAGAGTTTTGTGAGAAAAAGATTATATTCATTCCAGCAATATTTTACATTTACAGATAATGTATGGAATGTAATACTGTCCGTTGTAAACAGCAAAAAAAAAATATGTTCTGCTGATATATACTCTGCGGAGGTGGTGCAGATTATGCGGTTAGCACACTAGCGGTTGGTTGCCCAGAGAGAAACACATTTTAAGCGTTTGTTCGAGGGTCGCTTAATCAGTAAATAATGAGAACATAAGATTGAAGCAAACATAACCTCGCAGTTTAGAATGTATAAAGTTATAAATTTTACAAGTTATTTAAGACAATATATGCCTTTATTGACAATATTTATTTGTGTTGTAGAGTGCATTGAATCTTGCTGGGCCTCGGCTGATGACGCCAACAGAAGGGGAACATGCACTCCAGCTGTCAGTCAGAGGGTCGGAGGCGTTGTCTCCCTTACAACCATGCAGGGGAGTCGAAACTATATGATATTTAATCCGATGGATGGATGAACCCTTCCCTCTGCGTTAAAACTCACTTAAAAATAAACTTCCTGGTATAGTTTGGAAATTTAGTCGGAAAAGAACCAACCTCTTGAACATTCAAACCACCCATCGAGCCTGAAGGCCGAGAATGAATTAAACAGCTCTTCTTGGTTCCACAGATTTCATGTCTTCTGGTTTCATTTCTTACTCGCATTTTCCCAACTGTGTCTTCCCATTCTCATGGGACTAATGTTTGAATCTGACCGTTACAGACCATATCATCTGAATCAGCTGTCTTCTCTCTGACATGTTTGTTCCAGTTCGTTGTATACAGTCTGACACTTGCTGTTCTCGACTCTTGCATGACAGGTCCTTTGATCTCTGTTTGATGCTTCTCACCGTTGATTGGCTGCTGATTCTGTGGGCATGTCAAATTATGTGATTGAATTAAACAATCACCTGATTTATGTAACAGGATATTGTATCGTTTTCAGGGATATTGGTTTAGCTTTTTCATTTCAAGTAGTTTTGATCTCTATTAGTTATAGCATATTAAGATGTATGTGCTTGGGTTAAGTGTCGAAGCGGTTGGACTGTTTTATTTAAGGGGGGACAGGTCATTCTATTCCTGTTATTTTGCATTTGTACACTTTCAGTGATTCTGCTTATAAAATCTAAACAGACAACACATGGATTTGTTTGTTTTTGTTTTACGCCGCAATCAGCAATATTCCAACTATATGACGGCGGTTTGTGAATATTCGAGTCTGGACAAGATAATCCAGTGATTGACATCATGAGCATCGCAAACAAGCCAGGGATCCTGACCACCCGATCCCGTTAGTCGCTTCTTACAACAAGCATAGTCGCCTTTTACGGCAAGCAAGGGTGGCTGAATACCTATTCTCTACCCGAATCTTCACGGGTCGTCAATACATTGACAACAAATAGCACAGCAATGCCATAATCCTATATTCATGATGTGGGTTTGTAGACACACCCTGGTGTCAACCACAGTGGTGCCAGATTGATAGACTGGGTCACTCATTGATTCAGTACACTTTACCATGTCCGATGGAATAAATGTCACCTCAACACACACCCGCAGCTCGTGATTTCTCGTCATGCACTTCACTGAAACATTCATATCCCACAGTGTATCCCAAAGCGCACGTAGTATACCTACAGAATATGAACAATCACATTTATACTAATATATGAGTTTCATGTGCTTGTTTCTTGTTTAACGCTGTCGTCAGCAACGTGCAGACTTTGTTTCGACAGTTTGGACAAGACAAAACATTCACTTATGATGTAGATAAAGTCCCACACCGCCGGTACGATGCCGCCCAAGCACCGAGCCTGCCAAAGCGATAGGTTGGCATTCTGCCAAGTGAGATTGATAGTTTGGTTTTTACGATTGTTAATTATGTTATTATTTAAAATAATAAATGAAAATAATGTCCAAAACTGAAAGTGCTAAGCTTACTTCAACAATAATGAAATGCTAAAATGATTAATGTGACCTCCTGATACGAGTAAGGGGGTGAGTTATACGTCGCTTTTAACAATATTTCAGCAGTATCAAGCTGGGGACACTTGAAAAGGGATTCGCACCTTGTAACCATGTGGGAAATAGATCGTGGGTCTTCAGCATGAAAAGGAAACGTTTAAAACCATTAGGCTACCCCAAGAAAATTTTCGTTAAAACATTTGTCACACATTTACTGGATAAGTGTTTCTGTTATATATACTTATGTATGATTGATAGTTATATATCTCTCCAACCAATTACGATGTAAGTTTCTTATAAAACATTTCTATATTATGAGAAAGACGATTATCAAACGGATGACATTCTTATTGCTTCGACTACTGGTCTGACTTTATTTCTCCCAAACACTGAGAATAATAAAAGGTGCCAACTAGATAAGGGTTGAGTGGCGACTATGCTTGTCGTAAGAGGCGACTATGCTTGTGAGAGGCGACCAACGGGACCAACGGTATTGGGTGGTCAGGCTCGCTGATCTGGTTGATGCATGTCGATGATCTAATGTCAATCACTGGATTGTCTGGTGGAGACTCGATTATTAACAGACCACCATCATATCGCTGGAATATTGCTGAGTGCGGAGTATTGTTCATACGTCGCTTTCAGCAATATTTCAGCAATATCAAGCTGGTGACACCTGACTTATGGTCTGACTTTATTTCTCTCCCACACTGAGAATAATAAAAGGTGACAACTAGATAAGAATAGACTGTTTTAAAACTTGGTACACCAAACAGCACCAACATGTTGCATTTTAATGAAATATTTTTCGGCCTACCAACCTGAATAATCTGTATCCGTCACGTGAGATTGTATAGAGGAACCGGTCGGCAGGCAGCTACAGTGAAATGATGTGATATCATCACACGATCACTGACTACTATTGTGTACAGGTGCAATGCATGACAAATATAATATAAAACATTGGGCGTTAAAGGCAAAATAGTGATGAAAGTGGTATGAAAGTATCACTGAAAATGAGTGAGCACTACCAGTAGCACCCGCCTCATACACAATTTGCAGAAAAAAATGTGTGTTCCTGTTCCGGAAATACCATGCAATATGATTAAGAATATGATAATGATTATGTTTATGAGTAACCACTGTTTTGAATATTTTTCTTTTCTCTTCTTTTTCTAAATTTGTGTTTACTTAATATATAACTAGCCTATGTTTTTTATCACATTCTTAACCTAGCAATTACACAGGTTGCCACCTAAGATTTTTATACTCAAAAACAAAAGTTCCTGTGACAGCAATATTACAAGTAAAGTTTGTTTTTCAATATTGTAGTACACGTATGGAATCAAGTCACAAAAACGCAACTGTTACAGAAAAGCATGCATTCCATGCAAAAGTTGACTTTTATGCAAGCCCCGTGCATTTCACTACCTAAGAATGGGTATATAACATGTGCGTTAACGAATGGAGTCAGAGACCATCCTCGGAGTGGCAGGCCAAGCGTATCCAATAATCGACATGACAACTGGATTCGAACAACACTCCTACGAAAACGATTCCAGCCAGCAACAGTTATCCAGCGACGAATATCTTCACAAACCGTACGTCGCCGCCTCAGTTGTGCAGGGATTGTCGCCACAAGACCCGCCAGACGTCCCATTTTGACAGGAAACTACCGTCAAGCATGTCTACACTGGTGCAGACAGCGTCTACGCTGGACGGCCATGCAGTGGGTCAAGTTCGATTCACTTACGAGTCTCGTTTTCACCTCAGCCACAGCGATGGACGGATTCGAGTGTACCGACGTCGAGGTGAACGTTACGTCAGTCATTGTGTCATTGAAGAAGATGGGCTCGAAGCGGCAGCGTTATGGTATGGGGCGGGGTTACAGCAAGACAGAGGACCCGTTTGTTAGTGGTAGAGGGAAAATCTCAATGGACAGCGACCCTGTTGTTCTACCGTTTTTGCGTCGTCATGGCCCAGGCATTACCTTTCAACATGACAACGCACGGCCTCATATTGCTCGACTTGTTCAGGATTCTCTTCAACAAAACAACGTGAATGTCATCCCTGGCCGGCTCGCTCCCCTGATCTCTCACCAATCGAGCACATGTGGGATGAGATGGATTGACGCCTTCGACGTCAACCACGTGTTCCACAGACACTCCAGGAACTTCGAAACATGCTCCTGCAGATATGGACAGATATTCCACAGGACTTTGTGCGACGCATGGTCAATTCCATGAAACGAAGATATGTTGCTTGCATCGCAACCAGAGGTGGACACACACGCTATTGATTTGTAAATTGACATTTTGTTATGTTCATGTTTTTTTATGAAATCACGCATTTTCTGAAGTCAGTATGGCAAATTAAACCATTCAAGTTCAATGAATATCCTTGTTTGTTATTTTTTCAAAACTTAAGTATACACTTGCACCAACAACCACTTAAACTCCGTTTTTTTGGGAAAGTCCCAAACTAAGATCAGCACAGAAATGTAATTTTGTATTGTTCTACATTAACGTTTAGGTGGTGCATGGGTACACACCTTCCCTTTTTGTCAATCCCTCCCAATCCAACCCTACCCCCTTCAAAAATATCTTGACTCGCCCCCGACTAGGATTCAATTATCGGCAATTGTTGTAAATTCAATAACTGGTATGGTATGTCTTCAAAACAGGCTACAATGTTTATTACATACCACCTGTTTTTGTCTGCATTAAGATATATCTATTTCTAATCATGGTACCACAGTTTCGGACTCGTGAAGATCCGGGGTAGACTAGGTCTTCAGCAACTAATGCTTGCCGTAACGACAAGAATTGTGTTGGGCACGAGGGAACTATTCTGCCCTGGAATTCACAAGGCACGTTTCCAGGACGTGGGTTCTCGCAATGTGACACTTGCATGCAGCTTAACAAACATATTGATTTGCATTTTGTTACCACAAGGTTCTGATACTGTTTATGTTTTTGGTTTCGTCAACACAGCGAATCGACGATACTGTCTGTAACTAAACGTTTTCTCCAGCCGTTCATTCCTGTAGTACATATGCTCGCAATAAATTGCGACATAGTTCAAATCAACATATTATGTACATTGCTTTGCAAAGCAACATCTGTGACCAACCATGAGATAAGGGATCTTAATATGGGTGGAAAATTACATTTTTACTTATTATTGTATTTTAAAACTACAGAAAACGAAAATACAATTCACAAGCTTCAATTCATATTTATTACAGAGATACATGGGATCAACCATTTGGACTCATTTTCCGACATAACTGTTGTGTACTAATTGCATTTTTGGGACATAATGTCTGATTAATTGAAAGTACACATGTATGCTGATAGGTTTATAAATAATGTCTTAATTACATCACAAACTAAAGAGAGAAAAATAAGATACTTTTGTACAGCCCGCATACATGCCGATCTTTACTGAAGCAAGTATCTTATTACATAATTGGAAGCCGGTTCAAATGCAAATCAACGTGAGTGAGGTAAGATGAGGTGAATTAGAGTTTTACGTCGCGCTCAGTATTATTGCACTGCATGCTCGTGAGATACCGCAGTTTAACATCGAGAGCACATTCAGACACAGTATACCCTATTATCCAATTCATGCCCGAGCGCCAGGCAGGGAAACAACAAATACCATAAGACAAGATATGACGCGGCCGGGGATCGAACCACCGACCTTCCACTCTCCGGGCAAACGCGCTATCCATTGGACCACTGAAGCGGCCTAATTCAGTTTGAGTTTGATCATGTGCAGAGTAACGATCCTTAGTCGTACAAGGATATGTTTGAACAGACACCTAATCCTTTCGTTTCGTTTCAGTCACTGATGTTCTACAAGGCACTAAAGCACATTCACACACCCTCCATAGCTGTAATCTGTGTCTTGGATGGAATCCTAGATGGGGATAGTGTTGCGTTGTTGCATTGTAGCCCTTGAAAAAAACAAAAGTGTAAAAAGTAACCAAAGCGCGATATGCGACAATGTGATAACGCAATATTATGGTAATTTGTCGCATTGTCGTGCTTTGAATATTTTATATTACTTTACCAAAGGGCGACAATCAGACAATGCGACAATGTCCCTTTTTGTGTTCCATATTCTTGACACGCTTGCGCTTTGTCAACATACTGAGGTCACCGCGTCCCTTATCTCTCCGCCAAAACAAGACTTGTCAGCGGAAGATCAGTACACACACCCATTTGAAGACCGACACAACCCTCGCTACCCGCTTCATAACGCTGGAGGGTGAGATACTCACCCATACCCATACGCCACAGTGGCAGGCACGTTGAGTGTATAGGCTACGACCGAGTAACGTGTGCAGGTGAGTTTGGCTTGCATACCTGCTTCGGATAAGAGGAATAAGGCAATGAGTATGGCCTAGATAGCTCGGGCTGTGGACAGAAAGGTGTTATAATACCCACGATTCTATATTTTTTTCTGTCACGTTTGATAACTACGACGTTTCACAGCGAATCACGGCATCACGGAGTAGTATTCGTGTGTGTGTGTGTGTGCGCGCGTCTGTTGGTGTGTGTGTGTGTGTGTGTGCAGATTTGAGCAGATATTTATAAGAACTAGCGAGACAAAGAAAGAGAGAACAGAGAGAGAGAGAGAGAGAGAGAGAGAGAGAGCAGTTTTTACATTTAGCTACTGAAGTGATAGTTTGCTGATAGCTGGTATGGGTTTCTGTACTGCAATTCCCACTCTTCATCCACTAGAACTAGATTTGGCTCAACCACTGTCCAAAGCGGCCTTCAACCCAAATCATTGTCTATAAAGTATAATACCTCCTTGAGATCACCCATACACGTAAGTACCATACGTGGCATATTCCAATGCGTTGCGTGTTCTGTTTCAGTACCAGCAACAATGGAGGTCATTGACGTTGAGATAAGGAAACCCGCGAGGAAATCCGCTTTTGGTCAATTTAAGGAACATTTCGAAGACCCCGTCTACAAGAACAAGTTCATATGTACACTGTTCTTGTTCTGGGCGTTTCTTGTCATGGTGAGTTCAGTGATTCATATTTATTGATTACTAGAAAGTCGCGTCACCATTCACCATGCAGTGTCAAGGCTTCTGAATTCTCCGGATGAACGTGGGACACATTCACACATCCGATTTCTGTTCCTCGGAAACGAATGTAATCGAGACGTTCCGAATGCAAACAAATAAAGCCACGCTCTGTTGGTATGGATATTTAATACAAGAACCAACGCATTCCTCATTAAGTTAGGCGGATTAACAAAGAGCATGGAGAGTTCACCGGATGCAACCTTCTATGGAGGTCAGATTTCCATGCAGAGAGGTGTAAGAGACCTGGTTATAATGAGGCTGACATCAAGAAGAAACGCCGTGATATTATTGGCGTACTGTTCAAAACGACCGTGAAACAAACTTACTCATTCATAAATACACCCTCCCACACCCCATAAAGACTCTGGGTTATAATAGGTCCAGGCTCGATAATTTACAGACCGACGTCATAGCTGGAAGACTGCCGAGTGCGGCGTTAAACAATCAACAAACAAAACATTTGTACAATGTTTAATTCTTGTTTAGAATTAAACTATGTTGTCAGTTAGATGATGGTTAGGTCCCGAATTCACAGATCAGGCTCAGCGATTAGGACATGTAATCCATCGAACATTGACTGCATGAATCGTTGCTCGCAGTATCGATCACTGGATTGTCAGGTCCAGGTTCGATTATTTACAGATCCCCGTCATATAGCTTGCGTACTGATGAGGGCGGAGTTAAACAACTAACAAACATCCATTCCTTCACTCTTTCTGCAGGGTTTTGCTGCTGGCCAAAGCGGCCCGTCGTTCCTTGACCTGATGCTGATCACCAACACGAAGGTGGAGCAGGCCTCGGCCCTGTTCACATCAGGAGCTGTTGGGTTTACGGTCGGTGCGTTCGTCAGTGGGTTTCTGTACGACAAGTGTAACAAGCTGCTGTTGATGGCAGCCTGCCTCGTCGGCAGCAGCATCTTCTCCGCCGTCATCCCGCTCTGTACCCCGCTGCCAGCGATGATCGCCATGTATTTTCTCAGATCTTTTGTGTCTGCCGGAGTAGAAACAGGTAGGTAGCTTTATTTGTTGGCGTAGAAACAGCTTGGTAGTTTTGTTTTTTGTTTGTTTATGCTGCAGTTTGCAATGTGACGGTGGTCTGTAAACAGTCGAGCCAGCAACAGGTAAGCTAGTGGTTGAATGTATGAGCAACATCCACTGCAATCCTGGTATGACGCACAATAAGCTGTATTGTTTTGTTTGTTTGTTGTTTAACACCAAAGCAATTGTCCAACTATATATGACATCAGTCTGTACATAATTGAGTCTGGAACAGACAATCCAGTAATTAACATCATGAGTATATATCTACAAAATGCCCTTTAGAAAGTGGTCAAATGTAACAAATTTTATATTTGGGATAACACTTTCTCAGTAAAGTACTTATTCGATAACTCAACGCAGAAAGACCAGAGAAAGTCCCCATAATTTATACTATTCCAGTGTTATTCCAAATGTAACATTTGTTACAGCAGGAGCATCAATCTACGCTATTGGGATACGATGACATGCATCAACTAAGTCAGCGAGCCTGACCACACGATCCCGTTAGTCTCCTTTTACAAGACACAGTTGCATGATCAGCGCCCAACGCGATCTGGGCAGAATGACCCATTATCAGCTATAACACTGATCCGGACTCCCGGATTCAACTCTTGTGAGTGTGAATCACCAGCCACCAGCCACTCACCGATACGCTTTATTCAATGTAACTATTATTTTGTAAAAAATAAATAATGTTACATGCAAGAACCAATCAGGCTCTTCTTCTTTCAGGTGGCAATACCGACTTGATGCGACTCTGGGGCAAGGACAGTCGTGTTTTTATGCAGATTCTTCACTTCAGTTTCGCCTTAGGAGGTCTTGTAGCCCCTCTGGCAACAGAACCCTTCCTAGCCCCAAAGTCCGTCCATACCACGATCACAACAGTCCCTGTCAACGAGTCCCATTTTCTTGAGTATGGATACAATACAACCAAAGCGTACGTCCAGGACAGTTTTAGATTAAATGGGACAAGTAACAACATAACGACTGCAGCTAATGAAGACGCTCCGAAATCGCAAATCCTTTTTGCTTTCATAATCACAGCTGTTCTGTTTCTTTCTGCTGCTCTTCCTTTCTTCGTGGAGTTCTCTCTCCGTAAGGCTGACAAAAGCCGGAAGCCGGAAGACGAGCAAGAAGTTGACCGTCATTGCATACCAACCCCTGTCTATGTGATAACTGTGTCTATGATTGGAGCTTTCTTTTTCTGTTATATTGCGCTAGAGGAGACGTTTATGTCATTCCTGGCGGTATTTACTGTGGAGGGGTTGGGCTGGACAAAGCCAGATGGAGCTTTGGTAACGTCTGTATTTTGGGGAAGCTTTGCTGCCTTTCGGTTTCTGGGGATCTTTTTCATAAAGATGTTGACTCCATCGTCAATGATAATTCTTTGTCTTGTAATTCTGTCAGCGAGTTTGGGTGCATTCCTGGTCTGTTCTCTCTTTGCCGTAACTATTGGAATTTGGATTTCATCAGTGGGGATTGGCCTTGCAACATCGATCGTATATCCAACGACCTTCACATGGGTCGAAGAGCATGTTATCAAGGTCACGGGTAGGGTCACGTCTGTTATTGTGATATGCGCAGCATCGGGGGGAATGGCGACACCATTGTTGCTAGGATACCTGATGGAGGAAGTGACGTATATGTGGTTCTCGTATTTGATGTTTTTAGTGTCGGTTATTCTGCTAATTATATATATCATGCTGCGGTTGCACTCGGGTTTTGTGTTAAAGAAATATCACAGAGCAGCTGAGGCTGAATCACCCAATGAGCTTGCTACACCTCAGGAAAAGGGGAAAATGTTTGATCCAAACGAACATGTACGAACGTTTGAACTTT
This sequence comes from Haliotis cracherodii, assembly GCF_022045235.1. Lineage (NCBI taxonomy): Eukaryota > Metazoa > Mollusca > Gastropoda > Lepetellida > Haliotidae > Haliotis > Haliotis cracherodii. The sequence continues at coordinate 61,001,922 of NW_027266330.1, forward strand.
GATATTTAACAGTATGATAACAGATATAAATATTTAAATCTTATGCCAACCACAAGTTTTTGCCAACTGATAAGAGTAGCGGGAGCGACGCATGAAAATAAAATTATGATACAGGGAAGATGAAGGTGTTGGGGAGGATCACATCTGTATTCAGAGCGGGAGTCATGGAAAATATAAATACAATGTAAAAAACAAATAAAACGATTATAAATTTGTTCATTCACGGACTGGTAATGTATTATGGGGTTACGGGGCGTCATGACATTGATGTAATGGGGAAGATGAGGGTAATGACAAAATGTGACGTAAACGGTTGTATTATAATACATGATCGGTCCCTTAGTGAGTTTAGTTTAATGCTGCCATTGAACAGTATATCAGTCAGGCAACACTGTACAGAGAACAGTCCCACTTTAGACAATCGGGCCACCCATGACCTCTGTTCAGTGAAGACGTCCTAAACTTGCTACATGTGCTGTGGGGACAAGTCATGGCAGACGGTGGAGTGCTACCCATTTGGGCACCCGGATCGCTGAATCCAAGATATGTCACGCTCGTGATTTCTGGTTTGTCAACACAGTTTAGCGCTTGCAAACCAAGGATCATTATCAGGGCGAATCTTGGATTCTGGTCCACGGTCGGATTATCCAGGCATCCTTAAGGAACGTAGCCAGGCAAATTGGAGTGCGTGCACCACACTGGCCCCTCGCACGAACGGCTGTGACTGTGTGGCCAACATAAGCTACTTTCGATTGGCATCTTTGAAATATCAAAACAGCACACGATTCAAACCAAGAAATCCCAGAAAGACAGATTTACAACGTTCTGCTACAGGCGTCTCCAGATTGTTTTCTCACATCTCTTCCAATAAAACAAATCTTGTGTTTTACGGTTTTCTTTATTTACACTTTTATTTAATTTGATAGATACGCTCTGTAAAACAGATTTGAAACACTAAAATCAAGTTACATTATAAAATTTAAAGCACACAAATCAAATACTCATTTCTGACTAAAACAGTACAATACAACACATATCACACAAAGTATATATATATATATATTCTCCATTTGATTGATACATACACACACACACACACACACACACACACACAAAAGTAGGGTCTTGACGGAATTTTGTATCTGGGTTCCAACTGGTAAATCATTCGCTTGAAACCTTCGTTTTCAGCAACTGAAAAAGGTCGGAGGTCTTTCACAATAAATTCGGCAATAGATCGGGTTATAAATTTCAGCAGTTGTAAATTTCAACTTATTGTCAAAGTTCAGCTTAGGTTGTCTGACTTCTTCCAGACTGGGATTTTGCGAGATGAACATCCGGGTGACGCCGTTGCATGTGCGTCGTCAAGTTTGTGGTATTGCCAGAATACTTCACCACTATTCTTTCTACAATGTTTGCATATTACTTTTGATTTATCGGGAGTTGCTACACCTCTGCTGTCATACGTTGCTTCAAAACCAAAATGTTTCCACACAGCAGCCCGATATACTGCCGGTGGATCTAGCAGTTTCGTCTGCTCTTCATTGGCGGCCATGTTCTTTGTTAACTTGATATGAAGTGCATTGTGGGTAAACGTAATACTAATCAAACTATTTTTTTCTAGATCTACTAACTATTTAACATTTTAGGACCACTTTCATAGTAATGTATCAAAAAGAAAGAAAATTATAAATGTATTTCGTAATTTCGTTTCGGAAAAGTGAACAGAAACTCTCGTCAGTGTTTACAGATGGCGCTGATAGGCTATTTATAGTCAAGCACGTGGCAGGTGGCACGTTCGGATTGTCTGGTTTTCATTCACTGGACATTCCTTTGAAACGTATTTCATGTTTAAAAGTAAGTAAAACTGTGTTATGAAAATATCGTATGTATCGCGATACATGCTTTCCAAATCGATGCATCGTATCGTGGGGTGTGCATCGGGATACAATACTGTATCGCCGTATCGTTACACCACTAATTATATATATATATATTGTTTTCATGCTGATTTGGTTGAGATGAACCCAACCAGTGGGGCACCTGATATCATCAAGACTTTATAGTGATTCAATCACATGCTCATGATATACTCGGATCTGTTTTAGTAAACTTGGACCATCTTCGAGGCGCTCTCTTCCCTCTTTGAACTCCACTGCCAACATGTAAACATGGACGAAGGAAGGAGCATCATCCCCCAGAGTTGACGCCATGTTGTGGCAAGCGGTTCAATTTTTCAAGCTCCATCACAGCACGATAGCCAATTTTGTCCCTTTTCGTCCACAGTGAATACCTAGTCACTTTGATGTCCTTGCTGCTGAATTATGCTGCTTGTTTATGCATTTGGTTCAAAGTTTATCCTGGAAGCATAGAAAGTACATCAGTGCATGCAAACTGATAAGGGTGTTCTATACATACTTCCTAGTTCGGTTCCTAACCTTTCGTCCACATCATTTTATCGTTTAATTAAAAGGAGCGTGTTGATGCCTAATTGAGTGTCCATTAATAAAACTGTTAATTGTTGATTTCAATCTTGGTACGGGAGGTGGAAGAAGTGGAGATATAGATGCTTTAGCTTCAACATCCATTGTTTTGTACCTCAATTATAGATGAAATATATACACATATATCCCAACTTACATTAATATTTTCACATTGGTTTGCTGCCCCATCATTTAGTATTTACTAATTACATTTAGTATTTACAGTTGGTATCCAAAAGGTCTACTTCATGTGCACAATTGGTATCCAAAAGGTCTACTTCATGTGCACAGTTGGTATCCAAAAGGTCTATTTCGTGTGCACAGTTGGTGTCAAAAGGTCTACTTCGTGTGCATAGTTGGAATCCAAAAGGTCTACTTCGTGTGCACAGTTGGAATCCAAAAGGTCTACTTCGTGTGCACAGTTGGAATCCAAAAGGTCTACTTCATGTGCACAGTTGGTATCCAAAAGGTCTATTTTGTGTGCACAGTTGGTGTCAAAAGGTCTACTTCGTGTGCATAGTTGGACTCCAAAAGGTCTACTTCGTGTGCATAGTTGGAATCTAAAAGGTCTACTTCGTGTGCACAGTTGGTATCCAAAAGGTCTACTTCGTGTGCATAGTTGGAATCCAAAAGGTCTACTTCGTGTGCACAGTTGGAATCCAAAAGGTCTGCACAGTTGGTATCCAAAAGGTCTACTTCGTGTGCACAGTTGGAATCCAAAAGGTCTAATTCCTGTGGACATTTGATATCCAAAAATTCTGCCATGTGTGCATAGTAGGAATCCGAAAGGTCTAATTCGTGTGCACAGTTGGTATGGAAAAGGTCTACTTCATGTGCACAGTTGATATCCAAAAGGCCTTCTGCGTAGAACAATTTCAATTCAGTTTAAATTAATTCCCGAAAGAATGGCGAACCATACATTGCAACTCGCAGATGTCATGTTGTTTTCTACAAAATGAAGTCAATGTTGATCACATGACTGGTCAATATCTGAGGTCATTCACGTGCTTTGACCATACATTTCTGAGTCAGTTTTCTATCGTTACTCCAGCATTATAATATGTGTCACGTGATATGAACAATTAAATTGAAAGACTCTTTACTGAGGTATAACAGATTATATTAAGACTCACCTAATCAATTACATCATGTTTCAATACTGAAAAATTCAAATATGGAAAATATTTTCTAATGACTGAAAGACTTTGATGGAGTAAAATTTAAGACTGTGGTGGTGGTTGATTGACTGACATTTGACACCGAGTAAACATTCCACAGTCGTTCATGTAGTATTATTAGCGGTTCGGAAAACATTGTTACGCAACGCAATTGCAATACGTGCTCGGGCTTGGCTACCGACTGTCACTTGTCTGATGAATAAACCAAGTGGGAAGTTGGCAGGTAGTCTCTTGGCCATTGAAAGAACACTACAATTTTGGCGACGAGGTGCTGTTAAAAATGGCGTCCTCGACATGTGGTCGAATGGAGGAATTTTCAGTGTCTGAAAATGCAGACTGGATTAAGTACATTGAAAGATTTGATCAGTATTTCGTCGCTAAGGATGTTGAAGATGCTGGGAAAAGGAAAGGGATATTGCTTACCATAGTAGGTAAGGAAACCTACTCTCTCTCATGAGGACTTTAGTCTCACTGGCAAAACCCGCTGACAAGTCATATGCAGAATTGGTTGATGTCGGTAAAAAACATGTGAATACCAAAACCATTAGTTATCGCTGAAAGATTCAAATTTTATCAGCGAAAACAACGCTCTGTCTCCGATAACCGTGAATGTTTGCACTGTGGAAAGAAAAACCGAAAACTCTCTTTTGCGAGAAAAGCATATGTCATATCTGTCAGAAGCAAGGACACATTAGCAGGAGGTGCCATGAGAAATCACAGGAGAAGAAGGCCTATAAACCAGAAAAACTTAAGAAAAAAATCATCCCAAGTCAGGTATATGGATACAACAGTGGAACATGATATACCTGAAGGCAGTGATGAAGATACAGACTCTTATGAGGACACATTGAGTAATACTTTATTCACTGTAAAATATGTTGCAGGTGATCTACATTCCTATGTGTATTGAAGGGACAAACATTTCATTGGAGTTGGGCACTGGAGCTGGAGTAACTTTGATTTTGGAGGAGCAGTACAAGAGAGAATTTAGGCATATTCCGCTGAAAACCACCAACCTGCCTTACCCGGAGACTTATACTGCAGAAAAGTTGCCTGTTTGGGGAAAAATATAGGTGGATGTTGACTATAATGAGCAGTCTATCACTTTACCAGTATATGTGGTGACAGGAACTGGGAGTAGTTTGAGCCTTGAGAATTGGATATAGAATAGGGGGAGTAGTTTGAGCCTGATATTAAAGAATTGGATATAGAATAGGGGGAGTAGTTTGAGCCTGATATTAAAGAATCGGATATAGAATAGGGGGAGTAGTTTGAGCCTGATACTCAAGAATTGGATGTAGGACACAGGGAGTATTCTGAAAATCAATTATAGGTTAAGAAAAGTATAGTGATTTAAGAGAGGCACCTTGAGTTTATCCAAATAAAGTGAAATATAAAACTGTAATAAAATAACTGGTACTAAAACATCGGACACACAATATTGGGGATCGTTCTTAACCTGACATTTCGGAATAGAAAATGAGGAAGAGGGGTGGAAAACCTTTATAATACAAGAAATGTTTCATCTTTTCTGTAATCATTTTATTTCAAAACAAGGGGATTTTTGGACCAGTAGGGGCGTCACCTGAGCAAGGAGTGTTTGAGTCTGGCTGGGGGAGTCATGACAGCCTAAGCCCATATGACTCTAGAGTCAAATTTAGGGAGAGTCGTTTGAGCCTACTATGCTGGAGTTCCTAGGCAGAAATTGGCTATTTCAGATACAGCTTGACTGGTATTCCATTGGCAGAATCAATACCGTGCGAGTTCACAATTCCCAGAAGGACTTGGAAAAATTGTTATCAAAGTATTGAGCCCTATTTGATGGCATTTTAGGAAGCTTCATCTGTCTGTAAAACCCTGAGCAAAACCAAAGTTCTATAAACCAAGATCTGTTCCATATGCACTACAGGATAAAGTAGCTGAGGATCTGGACAGACTAGAGAAGATTGGGGTCATTAAGAAAATGGAATATTCTGAATGGGCTGCTCCCATTGTACCGATACTCAAACCTTCAGGCGCTGTGAGCCTATGTGGGGATTATATGCTGACAGTGAACAGAGACTTGGAGGTGTTTCAGTATCCTTTGCCTGTGCCAGAAGATTTGCTCAACCAACTGAATGGTGGGACGAAATTCACCTAATCACAAGCCTATCAACAAATGTTACTTGATGAGGAATCAATATGTGACTAAGAACACCCATAAGGACCTTTAATGTTATACACGATTACCCTTTGGGGTCGCATCAGCCCAGCTGTATTCCAGAATGTCATGGACCAGGTGTTACAGGGTCTGCCAGCAACTGGCGATTTCATAGATGACCTGCATGTCACTAGTACAGATGATAGTAATGTGTTTGAACGTTTGGATTCTTATGGCATCAAACTGAACAAGTCGAGGTGTACTTTCCTTCAACCATTTTTGGAGTATATTTGGTTTCAGGGTGGACAGTCAATGTATTCATCCGACGGAATCCAAGATTGAAGCAATCCGGAATGCACCGCGACCAACAAATCTGACAGAACTACATGTACAGTCCTGTTTGGGTTGTGTGAACTATTACCGGAAGTTTATACCAGACATGTCCACAGTGTGTGCACCATTAAATATACTTCTGCAGAAAGGAACAAAGCTGAGCAGCTAGTTAAAAACTGTGCTTCTTGTCAAAACGTACAACCGGTCCTGCCTTCAACCAGACAGAATCCCTGGATTTGGCCTTCCCGTCCTCATCAACGGATTCACGTTGACTTTGCTGGCCCCTTCATGGGTGAGAACTTTTTAATTGTGGTGGATGCTATGTCCAAATGACCTGAAGTAGTTCAGATGAAACCAACAACAACAATAGGTACCATAAATGTTTTGAGAAAGCGCTTTTCTTTTTATGACCTTCCCGATCAGCTAATCTCTGATAATGGACCAAATTTAACATATTCTAACCTCGCCATACCACCCAAGTTCTAATGTTGAGGCTGACTGAACCATACCTCACAGTACAACGAAAACGACCCCTGCAGAACTGTTCATGGGGAGGCATATTCGCATATTCGTACTCGACTCGACTTGCTTCTTCAGTTCAAAGAAAATTGTCTCCGAAAGTGGATGTAGTGAGGCGTTTCAAAGTTGGCGACCCAGTCTTGGTGAGGGACTACAAGGGTCGTACCGGACTATGGCTCAAGGGGGTTGTACTAAGAGCGTTAGGTCCTGTGACTTATAAGGTTCAGGTAGAGAACTTTGAGTGGAAGCGCCATGTTGATCAGCTAATAACTATGCCAGGTATGCCTGATCTATGAGTAACACTCACTACTGAGGACATAACAATCACTGATAGGTCTGAAAGTGCGCCTATGTCTGGGGTAGAGAAGACTCCAGTTGAAAGTACCAAGGGGGCATTTCCTGGGGATATCGAAGTGGAGAGTGTTCCACCTGTGACAAGGCCCCCAGAGACTGAAATTGTACCTATGACAGAAACAGAGACTCAAAGATATCCTGTTAGGGAGAGGAAGAAACCAGATAGACTGTCTTGTTGAACTGTTAGTGTCACATTAAGTGTATTCGTGTGTTGACAGTGGATTGAGGTACTGACCTACTGACCCTATTTTAAGTCAGTGTGACATTTGTGTTTCTACGATAAACATTGATTTGGATACTTTGCATTTATAACGACAGTAAGATCGTTATATTATTTCATGATACGTTCTTTGGTATATTTGTAAGTGTGTGTGTGTGTGTGTGGGGGGGGGGGGGGGGGGGGAAGTCGTTCATGTAATGTTATCAGTAGTTCGGAAAACATTGTTACGTAACGCACGTGCAATACGTGCTCGGGTTTGGCAACCGATTGTCACTTGTCGTCTGATGAATAAACGAAGTGGGAAGTTGGCAGGTTGTCTCTTGGCTATTGAAAGAACACTACAAATTATATAATCAGTCAATAATTACAACAAAAAAACACTGAAAAAACAATTGACAAGCAAATTCAACCTCGCAGTTTACAATGCATATATTTATAAAGTAACAAGTAATTTGAGAAAAAATATGATTTTATTGATATTTATTGTGTGTTGAACTTGTAGAGTGCAGTGAACCTTGATGGGCCTGGGCTGAGGACGCTTACAAATCAGGGACATGAACTGCCTACGTCAGTCAAGAGGGCCTGAGGAGTTGTCTCCCTTACAACCGTGTATGGTGGGGAAATCGAAGATATGAGAACCGCCTTCGTGAACATTCATACCATCCTTCGAGACTGAAGGCCGAGAAGGAATGAAACAGCAAAGGTGCCGGCTCGCTCAACTGTGTTTTTTTCGCTCGCTTGGGTTTTATAAAATACATGTCTAAATCGCATTTTTCCAGCTGTGTCTTCAGTTCTCAGGGAACTAGTGTTGGAATCTGGCGTCTAATGACCATGTCATTTGAAACAGCCGCCTTCTCCCCGACATATTGGGTTCGGTTCATTATGTTCATTCTGACAGTTCTTCTTCTCGCCTCTTGCCTTGACAGGTCCTGATAACAGTTTGCAGGAACATACTTTTAGCTTTTTCGTTTCAAGTAGGTTTTATCTTTATAAGTTGTAGCATAACATGTATGTGCTTGGGTTTGTCAATCCGTTGATTGGCTGCTGACTTTGTGGGCGTGTCAAGTTATGTGCAATTAAACAATAACCTGATTCATGCAACAGGATATTGTATATACAGTCTTCAGGGATATTGTTTTAGCTTTCTATTTCAAGTAGTTTTTATCATTATTAGTTGTAGCATAAGATGTGGGGCGTTCAATAAGTTTTGCAAATTCAGTATAAGACCAAGTCGCAGAATATCTTTTGAACTTTCATTTTTCAATATAATCTGCATTCACCTCAATACACTTATTCCATTTGTCCCTCAAGCTTTTAATACCACTTTTATAGAAATCCGCAGATTGGCCCTCTTACCACGCCTTTATGTCCTCGTCATTCTGGAAGCGTCTTCCACGTAGGGCAGATTTCATTTGCCGGAACAGGATATATGTCACTGTGCAATTCTCGACTTGTGAACCGGAGCGTTGTAATGCAAAAGTAGAATACCACGTGTTAACATCCAACGGCGTTTCTGTCAAATAGATTTTCGCAATTCTTTCATTACATTAGCATAATACTGTCATGAATAATGGTTACAACAGTTCCGACTGATATTTGGAATTCCCTAGAAAGTTCAGATACTTTCACTCGTCTGTCAGACAAAATTCTTCTTTCTATAGCAGCAATGGTTTCTGGGTGGGTGGCATCTGAAGGCCTGCCTGACCATGGGACATCGTCTATGGACTCCCTACCCCTTTTAAACTGTAGAGACCAAGGGCAAACTGAGGAATAGTCAGGAGCATCCTTACCCATCACTTTACACCTGCGATCATGGATTTCTTTTCCTTTGCATCCCTCCTTGGTAAGGAACTTTATTACGGCGCGTTGTTCATGTTTGAGAGAATCCATGATTGTGACCACCCTTAGGTGAATGAAGCCATTACATCTAACTTACTGTTGTGTCTGTAACTTGTTATGACACGTGTCAACCTGATGTTATGACTAGTGTCACACCTGCCACAAGTTGACATTGTTTGTGTAAACACAAATACCCAAGTTGCAAAACTTATTGAACGCCCCTCGTATGTGCTTGGGTTAAAGAGTCCAAGCGGTTGGTCCATTTTATTTAAGGGTGGAAGGGTTATTTTATTCCTGTTGCTTTGCATTTGCACACTTTTAGTGACGCTGCTTATAAAATCTGCACAGGCACAACATGGATTTGTTTGTTTGTTTGTTGTTTAACGCCGCACTTAGCAATATTCCAACTATATGACGGCGGTCTGTAAATAATCGAGTCTGGACCAGATCATCCAGTGATTGACATCATAAGCATCTGTCTATGCAATTGGGAAACGACGACATGAATCAACTAAGTCAGCAACCCTGACCATCGGATCCCGTTAGTCGCCTCTTACAAAAAGGGGGCGCGGGTGGCCCCGTCGTCTAGGGCGCCGCGATTCGCTGTGCAGAGTTGCGTGGTTGTGGGTTCGAATCCCGGCTCGACATGATTATTTTTCTATGGTTAGTCAGCACCATACCCTTGCTCGTGGGTTTCAACGAAGTGGTAAATGTCTGGGAAATGTTTTACTTTGGGCTTTCCTCCCACATAAAGCTGAGACTCCGAGATATAACTGGAATATTGTTTAAAGCAGCGTTAAAACCAACTCACTCACTCACTCACTCGATTACAACAAGCATAGTCGCCTCTCACGACAGGCAAGGGTTGCTGAAGACCTATTCTCTTCAGCAATGCCATTATCCTATATTCATGATGTGGGTTTGTAGACACACCCTATTGTCAACCACAGTGGTGATAGATTGATAGACTGACTCACTCATTGATTCAGTCACTTTACCATGTCCGATGGAATAAATGTCACCTCAACACACACCCGCAGCTCGTGATTTCTCGTCATACACTTCTCCTGCAACATTCATATCCCACAGTGTGTATTCCTACGCCGGAAATGTTTATGAATCTTATCATTTATGTGTGCTTTGATATATAGAATTGGTTTTTGTATTAAACTGTAACTCGATAACACATGTCTTCGTTGTCGAATTTAATTATCAGGATACAAATGCTTGCCGTAAATGGCAACTATGCTTTGGTAGGAGGCGACTAACGGGATTAGGTGGTCAGACTCGCTGATTTTGGTTGATGCATGTTATCGATCCGAATTGCGTAGATCGATGCCCATGGTATTAATCACTGGAGTTTCTGGTCCAGACTCGATTATTTACAGACCGCCGTCGTATAGCTGGAATATTGCTTAGTGAGGCGTTGAAAAACAAACCAAACCAAAATCACGTGTACATCTGTATTCCCTTCCAGACACTGACACATATACACCAACATGACGCCCACACCATTTACACACATGCACAACACATTACACATACAAACAAACAAAATAATGCGAGATGGTTATACTCCATATTTTTTAATATAAAGCGAAATAAATGTCTTGGTTCTCAGACACCATCGCATCATCAAGTCTGCCGCACGTTTTGTTGTTTATTGACATTTTAGAAAAAACAAAATACTCAATATTCCACGCCTCGAATACACCACCCCGACAGTACCCGTGAAGATTCCGGAGTAGAATTGGTCTTCAGCAACCCATGCTGGCCATAAAAGGTGACTATGCTTGTCGTAAGAGGCGACTAACGGGATCGGGTGGTCAGGCTCGCTGACTTGGTTGATGCATGTCATCGATCCCAATTGCGTGGATCGATGCTCATGATGTCAATCACTGGATTGTCTGGTCCAGACTCGATTATTTACAGACCGCCGTCATATAGCTGGAATATTGCTGAGTGCGGCGTTAATCTACAAACCAACCAACCAACCAACCACCCCGACAGTGAAATACTGCAATACTAAAAACAGTTACTTCCCTTTACACGCGTACTGCTTCAGGCTACACTCAGCATTATGTTGAGCCAACTGTCCACGGCAACACACTCAGACGTGTTGACTTTTAAAGTCAGTTAACTCTCTTGTCTCGGGAAGATGAATCGTGACCAATTTCGTATTTTTATACCGTGACAAGCTGAATAGCGATTCCTGCTCCTCTCGTGACCACGTGTGCGACTGGGTTCCGTCTAAGCGCAAACGGGCATAGCTAAAAGAATTGTCAACTCGTTGCGTAATGATTAACGCATAGTTCCCTCACATATCGTATACATTGAATATACTATTGAAACACTTTGAAACTTACAGTATTATATAGTATGATAGAACACTTTTGACTGTATCTTGGGTTTATTTTTTTAAGGCAAGACATATGTCAAATCAAAAATGATTCCTGAGGGATTATTTGGCCGAAGTACTTCAAGTCATACGCGCATTCTGATTGGTTTGTCGTATTTTCACATTCATCGACAGGTTACGGAAAGGGACGAGTGGTGACGAATGTCGCACTCGGTCACACCGGCAAACAGATAAGTTACTGCAAATTCCCGGAGTTGCGTAAGGGCAACAATGGGGTCACCTTATTGATTGCGCACACCACGGCCGTGAAGTCGCTACCTGTGTGGTTGTGTACACAGTCGTCGCCATGGACGCTTCAACTTCAGGAATGTGACAGCGCTGATGACGTCACATGGTGGAGTGAGCCGACAGACCTTGCGTGGCAAAGCTTGAAAAGGTAATATAGTCTGATCATGACGTACATGTGTCTCCAGTGATACAGGGTGGATGGATTATAGATGTATAGGCACCTGCCAGGATCATGCCAATACACGTACACTACCGATCTGACCTGTGAAGATCCGGGGTAGAATAGGTCTTCACCAACCCATGCCTGCCGTAAAAGGCGAATATGCTTGTCGTAAGAGGCGATTAACGGGATAGGGTAGTCAGGTTAGCTGAAATGGTTGATGCATGTCATTGTATCCCACTTAGATCGATGCTAACGATGTCAATCACTAGATTGTTTGGTCCAGACTCGATTATTTACAGACCGCCGTCACATTACTGGAAAATTGCTGAGTGTGGCGTTAAACAACAAACAAAGTTAACAAACAAAAACGATCTAGTTTAAAAGGTTCGTGGCCTTCCGGGCGACAGCGTATTGGGGAAGTTAGTTATACTGAGCCACTTCACACAACAATTATGCATTTCCAAGACGTATTGCAGTCAGTATCTTTCATTCTCAGCTTCCTGGGGAGAATACAACTCAAGCTGACTGTCAAGCACTAGAAGGGCCTTTGTTGGTCTTATAACCATCTCCAGGCTCGCAGACTTGGTTGATGCATGTCCTCGATCCCAATTGCGTAGATCGATGCTCATGATACCAATCACTGGATTGTCTGGTCCAGACTCGATTATCTACAGACCACCGTCATATAGCTGGAATATTGCTGAGTGCGGCGTAAAACAACAAACCAACCAACCACAACCATTTCATCCAACCAGGCACTTATTCGCCGTTAAGTAAATATATCAACCGGACGGGCGAATAGCAAAAATATATTTCGGTATTGTCTGGTTTATACTTAATATTATTCAATGAAGACAAGTTATCAGTTTTCAAATTGAGGAATAACAGGGAGAATCAAATGATAGAACAGAAAAGTACTATAACAGAGTAAGGAAGAGCAAAGTTTGTAGTGAGTGAATGAGTTTGGTTTTACTCCGCTTTTATCAATATTCCAGCAATATCACAGCATGGGACACCAGAAATGGGCTTCACACATTGTACCCACGTGCAAAGTTTTCAGTCAAATCTCTTTGTTCTCTTAATATGCCATGACACTGATTTAAAGCATTAACGTTTTTAATATTGCCAGATACAATCATTTTATGCATGAAGGAGACAGTGTTTAAGCAGTGTAACTGACATCAGCGGTCAATTCAGTTGCACAAATGCTTGTTTGTTTGTTTGTTGTTTTACGCCGTATTCAGCAATGTTCCAGTTATATGACGGCGGTCTCTAAATAATCGAATCTGGACCAGACAATCCAGTGATTGACATCATGAGCATCGATCTACGCAATGAGATACGATGACATGCATCAATCAAGTCGACTGGACTCACAACCCGATCCCGTTAGTCGCCTCTCACGGCAAGCATGGGTTGCAGAAGACCATATCTACCACGGATCTTCACACACATGTAAGCGTTGCGACTTGTTGATTATGTGACCACTGGTATATTCAGTGAGCGAGTGAGTGAGGTTTTACACCGTTTTAGCAATAGACCAGCAGTATCACGGCGGGGGACACCAGAAATGGGCTTCACACATTATACCCAAGTGGGGCCTTCGACGTGACGAGTGAACGCTTTACCCACTAGGCTTTATCTGCGTGAACTATGTATACATGTACCTTCTTTTATATCCACTGCCTCCGTGGTCTAGTGGTAGAGTGTCCGCCCGGAGAGTGGAATGTCCGGGGTTCGATCCCCGACCGCGTCATACCAAAAGACGTTAAAAGATGGTACTTGTTGTTACCCTGTCTAGCGCTCGGCCAGTATGCTGTGTCTTAATGGGGTATTCATGTTACACTGAGGCATGGTATCTCAGTGAGCTAGCATTATAAATCGACATCAGTCCGGACTAGTACAAGTAGCCACACAAACACACACACATACATGCACGTCGCTATATAAGTGCAATAATCTTGGACGCGACGTTAAACCCCATTTCACCTCACCTCACCTCACCTTTTATAACCGTATACAAACTCCTGTTTCAGTGATAATAATCATTCTTGCGTTTTTCCCCTGTAACAGATGAACTACAGGGAATGGTCGAGCGCAACTCCAAAAGCCAGGAGAACAGCCATCAGGAAGATGAAGGAAGCTGGCCTGGTAGAGAAGAGACGCCTGGAGAAGGAGGGTCTCCTTCCCGACTATGACTACCCCGACCCTAAGGGAACGCAGAGATCGTCAGGACAGAAGAGGTGGCCAATCACCGTCCTCAATGACAACCCAGGCCCTTGCTACAGCATCTATCCTCCTAGAAGCATTGGAGTGCCTCTCTGTGGACGAGGCCATGCCAGGAGCCAGGTCATGCTTGTGGACGGAGAAGACCTGATCAACGACAACGACGTCGGAAAAGTATCACCTCTCCCCGTTGACACAGTTGCCAGACGGAGAGAGGGAAGAAAAGAAGCAAATCAGGAGAGAGACCGAAAAGAAAGCGTCTATCAGAGCACACACAATGCACAAGCTCTGACGGAGAAGAAACTCAAACCTGAATTCCGGGTTAAGCTTCAAACAAGGAAGTTGTACCCGGAATATGCATACTACAAGTGTGACGGACCTATCCACTCTATTACAGCACGCCAAGGGCCATCTTACATACCAGAATCAAGAAGCCCTGGACCTAAGTATGACACAAGGGACAGCACACGTTCACCAGCGTTTTCCTTTGGTATACGCCATCATCCACGTTGTCTTCGGGTTTCCGACGCCGGTGTACTTGTACATCAGTGATTATCAGTAATGGGAAGAGTGGATAGCTTGGATGTGCTTGTCGACAATGAGCATTTTCTGGTCCGAGCCTAAAAGTTTTTTTCCCTTTTACTTTTTTACTTAAGCCCATCCGAGAGTGGGTGATTGAGTTGGATTTTACCCGGTTTGTTTCACAAAAGTAGCTGTGTGAATGTTGATCCTAATTTATACGTGATCGACCGTGTGGAGGTACCACGTTAAATCTGTCGCATAATATAAGCAGTTGATTTATGTTATTCCAGAATGCGTCATTCCTTTCATGTACATCTTGCAGGGAATATGACATAATAAACGCCATTAAACCACCGCTGTAAGTCCATTTATGATGCGCCAAATTCTTTTCAGATAACCATCATAGTGCTAGATTAATATTTCTGCGGTCTGTGGATCAGTGTGCATTCCGTTTTCATTCTCAGCTTCCTGGGGAGTATAAAAGCCAAGCTGCCTGTGAGGCGCCATAAAGTTAAATCACGCTACCATCACATCCTCCCGAGTACCGGTTGACTCTCATTTCTGTACCGTCCAGCTGTAGAGAACCATCAACAAAATCAACAATGACATTGAAATTATGTCTCGGATATTTGGCTCGTTTACGAAAACATTGGAATGCCTTGTTTTCATTATGAGTTTTGACATGCTTACAAGAGCATCATCAGACAAATAAATGTGTGTTAATGAAACCACGCCCTCCCATTATAATCGGTAAATATAAGCGCTTGGCGGAAGAGCGAGGGTGGTGGGATATATAGTCTGACATGATTCTTCGTGTGAAGGTGTCTATACCCTGAGTTCCTTGTTTCGTCCAAACAACACCACCAAAAGAATGCGAAAGGATGGGTACAGCATGGGTATTTTCTTAAGTCTACTTTTGTACTCAGCCCGATGTTTTCCTTGATATGGGCATTCTGAAGTTTGTCCCTAACCTGCATACCTGCATCTAAGTACGTATTGGCCTGAACTTCCACGAGATGATCATTGACTCCTCCCCTAAATAAACTGATCCTCCCTCTACTACCTTGCCACGTTTCAGATGAAGAATGCTACATTTGTAGAGTCAAAGGAAATGCCAGAAAAGGTCTCGACAATGAAAATCTGATTTTTAGTGTGGATCTTCCATTGTCATTGAGTTCAAGGTCATCCATGTTACGGAGGTGAGTAAGGGGTGTTGGGGTCTTATTGTGAAATCAGGACAGACTGGCCTAATGTAAGCCCTTTGGTGATCTTTAGATATTTTTTTGCATAATTATGTAGATATGCTGCTTCAACTGCGACAGTGGGGTGCATGACAATACATCTTTACACATTAAAGTGGCCGTATGGTTAGCTATGCGTATGGCTTCGATGACTTGATTGTTGCTTGCTTGTTTGTTGTTGAACGCTGCACTCAGCAATATTCCAGCTATATAACGGTGGTTTGTAAATAATCGAGTCTGGACCAGACAATACAGTGATTGACATCATGAGCATCGATCCACGCAATTGGGATCGAGGACATGCATCAACCAAGTCAGCGAGTCTGACCACCTGATCCCGTTAGTCGCCTTTTACGACAAGCATAGTCGCCTTTTACGGCAAGCATGGGTTGCTGATGACCTATTCTACCCCGGATCTTCACGGGTGTGGACGTTCGTGAGGATCTTCTACTTCTTGATGCTGCTACCTGTCTGACCCACTGCAACCCATACAATTGGACAATAAAGTATTGGTTTGTTATATCAGAATTTTAAAAAAAAACTGAAAAAAGATCGGAAGACTGCAGGAACAGTTCCCAAATCCACCTGAAGATCAGAGCGTTTCTTTTGGACGTGTAATACTGTCGAAGTTGACGATTATCAGCGATGGTAACGGGCCAGGGAGGATGACGTTCCGCGGTTTCCTCATCTTCCCGAGGCAAGGGAGTTTACTGACTGTAAAAGTCCAGTTTCCACCCTTGTCGAACTATGCTGGAATTTCTGTGCTCGTTCGTAGCGCCACCAGTGGTTATTACGAGTTATGTCCCATCTATGTCCCTTCTATAGACCAATCAGGAAAAAAAATATATGTTGACGCTCAGATGATGGTACACATGTTTAGCAAATCCTGCAATCGACCGAAGTCTGCACGGCAGTTTACGAACCAGATGTCGATTTCGTTACACAAGTTTGATTAGACGGTGCATAGACTCGTAAGTCCAGCGAAAATATAATACATAATTCCTAGTTAGGCAAGGGTGGAAACTGGACTTTTCTAGTCAGTTAATTCCCTTGCTCCGAGAAGATGCGGTTTCCTACAGATGCAGCGTATGTCCATTCCGTTTTGGTTCTTTATGTGTGGAGACTGTCTCCGTGGTCTTGTGGATAGAGCCGGTCTTGTCATACCAAAAGACGTTAAAAGCTTGCACTTGCCTGGCGGTCGACATAAAGGGTGTATAACAAGGGCTGAACTGGTCAAGTCAGTATACTGTGACTGAGTGGGGTATCCATGTTAAACTGCGGCATGGTACCGCAGTGGCAGAACTCTAACTGGCATTAGTCCTGACTTGTAAAATCACACACTCACATACTATCCGTAAATATCCGTGTTAGAATAGGTCTTCAGCAAAGGCGACCATGCTTGTCGTAAGAGGCGACTAACGGGATCAGGTGGTCAGGCTCGCTGACTTGGTTGATGCATATCATCATGGCCCAATTGCGTGGATCGATGTTCATGATATCTATCACTGGATTGTCTGGTCCGGACGTTATTATATATAGACCACTGAACAAACAAAACACACACCTGCATATACATCGCCATATAGTGCAATCTCCAACGTCATGTTTAACCCCACTTCATCTAATTTCTTTATCGACCTTTAATATGGTAAGGGAGGATATATGACTGGGTAAGTGAATGGGTCGGTGGCTGGGTGAGTGCGGTGGTGGCTGGGTGGGTTTGTGGGTGAGTAGGTGGTTGGGTGAGTGAGTGAGTGAATGAGTCGGTGGCTGGGTCAGCAATATGACGGCGGTACCCGTGAAGACCCGGGTCAGAAGAGGTCGTCAACAACCCATGCTAACTTGCCGTAAAAGGCGACTATGGTTATCGTTAGAGGCAGGTGGGATCATGTGGTCAGGCTCGCTGACTTGATTGATGCGTATCATCGTATCCCAATTGCGTGGATCGATGCTCATGATATCAATCACTGGACTGAGCATCGGCTGAGGTGAGATGAAATGCGTTAATTGATGCTCAGGATTTGAATCACTGGATTGTCTGGTCCAGCCTCGATTATTTACAGACCATTACTGAGCGCTACAATGTGTTTGTTTGTGTGTTGTTTAACGCCGCACTCAGCAATATTCCAGCTATATGACGGCGGTCTGATATAATTGGGTCTGGACCAGACAATCCAGTGATTCAAATCCTGAGCATCAATTAACGCATTTCATCTCACCTCAGCCGATGCTCGATTAAAGTGACAACTTGATATTTTATTTAAGTCCACAAACCCCCCTTATTTCTCCCATATAAAACTGACACGTTATAGCTCAAAGCGTCGTAAAGCCAACAGACTGTAGCAACTGCAAGCCATGAAATAGTGCTTAGCGAGGTAGTTTAACTGGAGTGTTCTCACTCTGAAGAGCTGTCCGGAGACTTTAATCACAGATCAAGATAAGTCCTACAGGTGATCCAGGATAAGTTGAACCAACTCACAAAACGCGTTTTTGACAAGAAGGCGGTGCACGGAATTTGGGCAAACATATTTTGTTTGCTTCAGGTAGAGAAGGTGTACGCATGTTCTGCACGTGCTGGTTATGACGATGAAACACACGTGTTGCTCAAAAGACTATTATGGTAAAACGTCGGTGTGACAAGTTGACACCAGAGGCGTTTTCAGGAGGGTGAGCGAGAGTACAGTGAGGTAATATCCCGCCTTTCTGAACGGGAGGCGCGTACTCGCTCTCGCGGCACAGTCATGTTCAACAGCGCGCGCGCTCGCGTAATATCTGTAAATAATCGAGTCTGGACCAGACAATCCAGTGATTTACATCATGAACATCGATCCACGCAATTGGGACACGATGACATGCATCAACCAAGTCAGCGAGCCTGATCACCCGATCCCGTTAGTCGACCTAATCTACCCAGGATCTTCACGGATCCTAAACAACAGTGAAGAGTATTACTTACTTTACACTTCCGAGCGGACTATACGATGCGGGGTACACCAGAAATGGGCTTCACACATTGTACCCATGTCGGGAACGAACCCGGGTCTTCGGCGTGACGAGCGAACGCTATAACCACTGGGCTACCCGACCGCCACGAAAATAGCTGTGAAAATTATATATACGAGTCACTGAAAATCAGTGATGACACCAGGTGTTCGCGAAAAAGGGTAATCATGTCCTGCACTACCTGCAGCACCCACCAGGCAACGACAAATACTAATAACACTATTTTTGCTACAATATTACAGGACATTTATACCCATTGTATACATGATATGAACAACATATATTAAACTGTTCAAAAAGTGTTGTTTGATGCCACACTCAGCAATATTCCAGCTATATGACGGCGGTCTGTAAATAATCGAGTCTGGACCAGACAATCCAGTGATTGACATCATGAGCATCGATCAACGCAATTGGGATCAATGAAATGCATCAACCAAGTCAGCGAGCCTAACCACCCGATCCCGTTAGTCGCCTCTTACGACAAGCATAGTCGCCTTTTTACGGCAAGCATGGATTGCTGAAGACATATTCTACCCCGGATCTTCACGGCTCTGTTCAAATAGTGAACCATAAGAGGTTAAAGGGCAATATAGTTGAGTCGTTGCTTGCCATGATCAAAACGACTACACTTGATCGTGTTAATGGTGTGTGCAGCTATCGACGTTGATAAATAATCACACGATATTGAATGACATCATGTTTCTAGATTAGACAGCATCATTTCCCCAGAGACCTGCATCATTGTGGGGTTTTGTCCCACATCAAACTGACAGAAGTCGAATTCTATAACCAACTCACTCACTCTCTCTGTTGCGACTAGAGCGTGATCACAAGATTAGGTGGGTGGATGAGTGAGTGAGTGAGTATGGTTTATCTCCGCTTTTAGCAATATTCCAGCAATATCACGGCGGGGGACACCAGAAATGGGTTTCACACATTGTTCCCATTTCGGGGATCGAAGCTTGATCTTTTGGCGTGACGAGCGAACGCTTTAACCACTAGGCTACCCGACCGCCCCGTGGATAAGAGTAAAGTAATACTATTTAGAAAAGGCCGCAGATTAAGGATGTATTAACAGTTCACGCTGAAAGTACATTCCTCGTCTACTGGCTCTTGGTTCATCAGACCGCCTCCGTGGTCTAGTGTGAGAGCGTCCGCCCGGAGAGCGGAAGGTCCGGGGTTCGATCCCCGGCCTCGTCATACCAAAAGTCGGTAAAAGATGGTACTTGTTGTTACCCTGTTTGGCGCTCGGCATTAAGGGGCTAAAACAATGACTGGTCGGCTCGGACACAGTATACATACACACACACTAACACACACACACACACACACACACACATACACACGTGCACTATATCAATGCAGTATACTTGGACGCGTCGTTCAACCCCATTCACACACACACACACACACACACACACACACACACACACACACACACACACACACATATACCGCGTGTTAAAGGGAAGCCATATAGTGGTACAAAGGCAGAACATACCGATTCCTTTTACGTTATTGTCCGCCTAGGAAGGAGAAAATATTATTTCTAACACAGAGCTGAAAGGGTTAATATTAACAGTAGCGGGTGAACACCGCCAAGCTAACTTCGTTCATTTCCCAAAGAACGCCCGTATGCCGCGCGATTGCGTTATCTATAACGTCAAAGAGGGGCGGAATTTGCTCACGTGCAAAGGCACTGTCTTCATCAGCCAAGCTACCTACCCACCTACCTACAAATGTAGATAAAAGAACGATTTTGTAAATTCTGTAATTGTGACACTGATGAAGAGGAAGTTCATTTTCAATTTTGGAAAAGATCTAAAGATCATATTTTATTTACGCAGTAGTTGAAAAGCGTGTACATTAGTTTTATGTCAAGTACTACTTTTCTTAAACCCCCTCGCCGCACTTTGATCTCAAATGCATAAACGGCGTCTCACCGACCATGGGAGGGGTTTGAAGGTTGTGACAAGTAGCAATCTCCGTTATTTGAATCGGCCAGATGTAGCATTTTTATTAAAACACCTCTGTGACGTCATTCTTTTGTTTGAGCGCTCAATTATTTTTTTAGGAATGGAGAGTTGCTTGTCAACTGTACATTATCTTGAAGCAGCATTTGAATTTTTAAAATATTTTCAACTACAGAATATTTTGACAAAGTGTAAAAGTAGGGATGGGTTTTAAGTAGGGGAATAGCCTCGTAACTCTCCATTCCTTAAAAATAATGGGCCTCGGCCCCTGCGGGGCTCTGCTCCATTATTTTTAAGGAATGGAGAGTTACTCGGACATTCCCCTCTACGTTATGTATTGTGTATTGTTCGTTATACATGATATGACACAATAATGCAATATTTTCTCCTTGGTTAACGGTACAAAAAAAACCCAGAGATGTAATGACGAGTTCCCCAGATATTGTGCAGTCTGCATCAATTAGAATTGGATCGTGAAGATCCGGGTAGAGAATAGGTCTTCAGCAACCCATGCTTGCCGTAACAGGCGACTATGCTTGTCGTAGTAGACGACTAACGGGGTGGTCAGGTTCGCTGACTTGGTTAATGCCTGTCATCGATCCCAATTGCGTGGATCGATACTCATTATATTAATCACTGGATTGTCTGGTCCAGACTCGATTATTTTCAGACCGCCGTCATATAGCTGGAATATTGATGAGTGCAACAAACCAACAACAACAACAACAATTAGAATTAAACTAAAGGGTTTGGTAATGACACTATGGTCATATAAATTCGTCTACCGTAAACAAACCATTTCACTGACTTATAATTGTTTAAGTATGTAACTAACACTTCTGACAAACACTAAATGTATCATTATATTAAAAAGTGCAGACCATTGAAAAAATGTTTTAATTATTTGAAGAAGTCGGCGTGAGAGCTCTGGAGACAGATGGTGAGCTTGGGTCTGACGAGGGTGACTTGCCGCCAGTCTATGTAACCCAACTCTCCTCTGGGTTCACGCTTACACTGGCACTTCTTTTTGCACACGGCCCATAGAAACACACACCCCACCCAACGCCCCCCCCCCCCACACACACACACACACACACACCCAACCCCACCCCCCAACCCCCAACCCCCAACCCCAACCCCCACACACACACACTTCCATCTCTGTACAGCAGCTTAAAGAAAAAAAAGAAAATGCAAGACGTCACTTTATTTGACCCTAATTAACACAGCATGAATACCCCAGTCTGTCTTACAGACCCTGATACATATATATATATATATATATATATATATATATATATATATATATATATATATATATATATATATCAAATACAGCCTATGCAAGTCTATAATGTTTGGCAAATCTAGATTACTGCAGTATCACTGGCTCCCTTTTCTTATATTTTTATTAGGATAACTGAACAACTTTTCTTTCTGTACGATATGTTCTTTTCAGAGACTAGATGTTGGTCTAATGAATACCACACTCAGATACAGAATACTGACTCTGAGCCAGCCAGTCTTTGTTTTAGAACTTAATGCTGAGCGCCACGGTAACAACATTTTGGTTGGGTCAGGGCAACCTAACCTTCACTGTAACCCTAGCCTCACATAAATGATTGTCCTGATACTGCTTGCCAGGGCTTATGATAACAACTTGGAGCTTCCCTTTACAAACATATTATCATCAGACCAATCAAACAACTCTGTCAGAGTGATAGCTGGTGGATAGGTCACCACGTGAAGGACGCCAAGATAGAAGAGGTGGTACCCAGCAGCAGAGAGAACATATTCGCGAGTATTAACGCTTCGGAATATTACGGTAAGTAAAAATAGCACTGGTTTCCGTTGTAAAAGACGACAAACATCATTTTTACCTTTCTGATTATATATGACCTGATGAATTAGAACAGTTCCGTTATACAGAAGCTATAAGTTGATTGAGTGTGTGAGTTATGATTTGGTAGTCATCGCTGTATGTGTGTTTGTTTAGTTGTTGTTTGTGAGTCTTTACATACCCAGCTGTGAGACTTGTGTATATTTCTCGACCGATGACATTCATTCATGGGGCAATAATTGAAATCCACACGAAGACAATATAAATAATGATCAACTATTTCTAACCACTTAATGATATTGTCCTGTACTCATCACCATAGAATTTGTCGTCGATTATTGTTTATTTGTTTTACGGAAAATTTGATACATCCCCCATCATCCGGTCATGCGCCATCATCCGGTCATGCGCAGTAACCTATTGCACATGTCGGCTTCGTATAAGTTTTGAACGTTATTTCCTGTGTTTCACGGGTTTATTTTTTATTTGGTGCATTGCTTATGTATTTTGACGTCTATAACACTTCAACTGTCGCAATTACATTGCTGTGAGGGTTTTCGTGTTTTAGATCATTTTAGGACCTGACGACAAAGTTGATTTTGAAGTGGGGCACGGGTGGCGCCGCGATTCGCTGTGCAGAGTTGCGTCCCCTGGGCACGCCGGAAACCTATGATTGTGGGTTCGAATCCCGGTTTGCCCCGATTATGTTTGTAGGTTTGTCAACACCATACCCGTGCTTGTGGGTTTTACCGAAGTGGTTAACCTCTGAAACCTGCATCACTTCGGGCTTTCCTCTCCCATATCAAGCTGACACGCCCCGATATAATTGGACTATTGTTAAAAGCGGCGTTAAACCAAACTCACTCACTTGTAATTTTACATATTAAATTACTCATTGAGTTTTGATCACGTGGTTTCAATCCGGGTGAGAATCGGCAGTCGGTCGACTGCGAGCGGTTGTACTCAGAAGAGAACGTTTTCTCTCCCTTCGTGCTGGTAATGTAGGTACTCTGCACACGCTGCTAAATATAGCCTCAATATGTCACCTGACTGCCGAAGATTACCCGGATACTAACCACGTGATCAAAACCACTATCAAAATGGATATTTCTTGAAAAGAGCACTTTGCAGTTTTTGTCATAACTATAAGTAATATTTCTAACCGGCGGAATGGCTTGGTTTCACTTTGTAACTATTAGCACACATGCAGGTATTTTCGTTAATTTCTAAATCATCGCAATACCTCGTGAATCTTTTTGAAGTATAAATCATACCATGTGGTATCTGATCGTGCTTTATTAAGCTGACACACCGCGATATTACTGGAAAACTGTTGAAAGCGGCGTCAAACCCATTTTATGCTTTTTTTAAAAAACAATAATATATCTTGAATTTGTAAAGGTCAGTATTTTGTGTTCGGCATAAAGTTGTTTGGATATTTACAGACCGCGGTGATATAGTTGGAGTATTCATGCGGCCTATATGTGAGGGAGTGAGTGAGTTGGGTTTAACGCCGCTTTGAACAGTATTCCAGTTATATCGCGGCGTCTCAGATGTTTACCACTTCGGTGAAACCCACGAGCACGGGTATGGTGCTGACAAACCTAGAAACATAATCGGGGCGAACCGGGATTCGAATCCACAATCATAGGTTTCTGGCGTGCCCAAGGGACGCAACTCTGCACAGCGAATCGCGGCGCCTTGGACGACTGGGCCACCCGTGCCCCCCATGAGGCCTTTAAGAACATTCACCTTATTCAGTTGTAACTGAGAACTTTGCCTGGACCTAGCATTTTCGTCGATCGTGCCTTTCTTGATGCTAAGTAGAACGTGTACTGATGTGTTCAATTGCATCTCGGGAGCGTTTGCAGCGGAACAAGCTGTTCTCTTGTTCCCACGTCATTTCTTATTTCTTGTTGTACTTCCTGTTTCAAAGGGGCGGTGGGATAGCCTTGTGGTTAAAGCGTTCGCTCGTCACGCGGGAGGCCCGGGTTCGATTCCTCACAACGGCACAGTGTATGAAGACCATTTCTGGTGTCCGCCTTGATATTGCTGGAACTTCATACTCGCTTACTCCTGCTTCATATTATGTCTGAGAAGATCGAGGTCGTTGTGAAGAACTGTGTTAAGCTTGGAGAAGGTCCCCACTGGGACGACACTACACAGTGCCTGTACTACGTGGACATGTTCGTTGACGACGTCCACAGATACAACGCCGTCACTGGACAGGACAGCCGTCTGAACCTTGGAGGTAAGTCCAGTTGCAAGCGCTTTATAATTAGCTCTTATGTGTCAGCTCGTGTGCACAATGTGTGTTTGTTTGTTTGTTGTTTGACGCCGCAGCTGTATTCCATCTATATGACGGCGGTCTGTAAATAATTGAATTAGAACCAGACAATCCAGTGATTGACATCACCCGTTAGTCGTCACGTACGACAAGCATGGGTTGCTGAAGACTAATTCTAACCCGGAGGCGTGTGAACAATGGTGCAAGCTCATTTTATACCATACTTTGAACAAAATAACCATGCGACAGTGAGAATGTCGAGGAGATGTAGGGTAGCCTTGTGGTTAAAGTCTTCACTCGTCACGCCTAGACCCGTGAACATTCGGGGTAGAATATGTCTTCAGTAATATGTCTTTGCCGTAAAAGGCGACTATGCTTGCCGTAAAAGGCGACTATGCTTGTCGTAAAAGGCGACCAACGGGATCGGGTGGTCAGGCTCGCTGACTTGGTTGATGCATGTCATCGATCCCAATTGCGTGGATCGATGCCCGTGATGTCAATCACTGGACTGTCTGGTCCAGACTCGATTATATACAGATCGCCGTCATATAACAATAAACACTATATGACGGCGGTCTGTAAATTATCGAGTCTGGACCAGACAATCCAGAGAGTTCGTTTTTTCTGTTGTGCGTTTTGCATCAAGTATACTAAAACATAAAAATTCAAGATGTTGGACAGGACGTATCGAAATATTGCTGACATATGTATGTGTTTTGTTAAGAGTGAGTGAGTGAGTTGGGTTTAACGCCGCTTTTAACATTATTCAAGTTATATCACGGCGTGTCAGCTTAATGTTGGAGGAAAGCCCGAAGTGATGCATGTCTCAGACGTTTACCACTTCGGTGAAACCCACGAGCACGGGTATGGTGCTGACAAACCTAGAAACATAATTGGGGGCGAACCGGGATTCGAAGCCACAATCATAGATTTCTGGCGTGCCCAAGGGAAGCAACTCTGCACAGCGAATCGCGGCGCCTTAGACGACTGGGCCATCCATGCCCCCTGTTTTGTTAAGAAATGTTCAACAAATCATATTGCATTGAATGAGTACCTCTTGGTGTTCTCTGTTTTGCTAAGAATCTCCAGGTTTCAAAGACAATCGTTCCTTTTAGTTCTTCCCTCAGTGCTCGCAATGTTTGAACTGTCATGTGATCATGTTTCATGCGTGGAGACTCTGTGGTGAGCGTCATAATCCCCCGCCAAAAGGGAGGCTTTGTGGTGAGTCAGAAGACAGACCTCGGCCTCTTGGACTCATGGGAGAGTGGCAAGGTCACCAGCATTGCGAAGGTCGAGGCCGACGCTAATATGTTCAACGACGGCAAAGTGGATGCTTCCGGTAGACTCTGGATTGGTAGGTCGACATTTTTGTGTCTCGTGTTGAGTGAGTGAGTGGATGTTGTTTTACGCCAACCAGCAGCATTCCAGCTATGTCACGGTGGTCTGGAGGTGATCAGGTAAACAAGTAGGGTGTCGTCATGATAGTAAACATTGGGACTCGAAATTCGGGTTATTGCCTTGACACTCACTGATAATCAGAATGTTGGCTCCAGGATACTGTCATACGTCTACTCTGACGTGTATACGTCTAAAAAATGTTAATAAAGCTTTACATAATTTATAAGCTGAAAGAAATATAAAGATAAATCATCATAGGAAAATCTTATCGTCTAGTAAATTTGGAGTACGAACGTCATACAATAGAAGTGCGATTATAAGGGTCACCCCTTAACCTGGCCGCAATACGTCGATAACGATTGCCGTGCATGTCTTCTTATTTTGGGCCCCAAACGTCCCAAAATAATAACAATAACATTCCTTATCTCTAGCTTAAAACGTTGTGAGTAGATCACGGTTGTCTTTTCTTATTCCGGTGGTGACCTTGCCCTTCGATCGTTCGAAGCTGTCACTGACATGCAAGCAGACTTGAGTTTGTTGTCTTCAGTTGAGGGTGGTACAGTTAACACGATTGTCTTTGGGGAACACTCTGATTTCCCTCTTCCAAAATGGTAGAACGTGATATAAATTCAGCTGATAGATCAAGGAAACCTAACCATTTTGATTGCACAGACGGGACACCGGCAGTGCGAATGACCGACTGTTAGTCCGATATTCAAAGCGCGGCGCTGATGTGACTTTTCAAATTTTCTTATAGGTGTCCTTCGTACTAACAACATGGCACTTATATTACCATAAGTTGAAGAATTTCTTCCAAAAGGATCTTGAGCGTCGGTGCTGTCAATGCCAATATTTGAGCATATATCAATATTCATGCGCAACCGGATTTTGCAACCTGTTTCAGTTTGGTCTGTCAACGAACGAAAGTTGTTATGTATTTACACTTAAATATATATTTAACGTGGGTAAGAAATAAAATACCACACTCATTCTCGTCAGATACCATTTTTACGAAACGAGTGGACTTTCTATGGTATCTGACCGAGCGAAAGCGAGGTCAGACACCATAGGAAGTTCACGAGTTTCGTAAAAATGGTATCTGACGAGAATGAGTGTAGTATTCTCTATATATATAATGATGACAATTAATAACACAAGACGTCATTCGTGACGTCACTCATAACACCTTAATGAAAACCATTCCAACAAAAGATAACAGAGCTTTGGAATGGTTTGATGATCGAGAAACCAAACATTTCCTAACCTCGGAATTCCAGATCATCTAAACCTTCAGAAATACTATTTAATTTAGTGTCTGTGATTCCTCCTGAGCTGTTCCCTCAATATATGCCACATAGATTATTCAGACCGCAGCCTATCCACATGCACAGTACTAGCAGGAAGATTATAAATCGAGAAATGCAAAATTCATATTTAATTAAGTGAGTGAAAATTTAACGTCGCATCGGCAAAATCTAAGTCAATGTAGCGACGAGAACAAGTCACACATCATCATCACAAATATGTACAACAACATTTAATATGTGATATAGATATAAGGATAGACACAAGTTTTTTAAAAATCTACACAATTATATGAACTACAATTAAAATCATGCAAATAATTCACGTTCACATTGTACTGTACAGACCAATTTCACTGAGCCATTAAAACTAAGTCCCCTCTTATTCAGTGAGTGAGTGAGTATGGTTTTACGCCGCTTTTAGCAATATTCCAGCAATATCACGGCGGGGGACACCAGAAATGGGCTTCACACATTGTACCCATGTCGGGAATCGAAACCGGGTCTTCGGCGTGACGAGCGAACGCTTTAACCACTAAGCTACCCGACCGGCCCCCTCTTATACAGAGATCGTTCTGCTTCGTAAAAACTTTCACTGTGAATGTGTTTAATATTATATGTAAAAATAACTACCTGGTAGTTTCTCCCCAGGGTCTTGTTTCTGTGGCAAGGGTATTCCTGACCCCAACAAGTGGCCGAAACTTCAGGGCTCATTGTACAGCCTGGATAGTGATGGCAGCGTTAAAAAACACATCAGTAACATCAGCATCAGCAACGGCATGGACTGGACTGACGACAACAGCGTCATGTACTACATCGACTCCATCCCCAGGCAGGTCTGGGCCTTCGACTTTGACATCACAGCTGGGGCCATCAGTAAGTAGAGTCTGGCACTCCCAGCAACCAGGACACACGTTCTGTCTTGTGTGTTGTTCAATGTGCCAATGATGCAGCTGCATGTAAATTCTACCTTCAGATGTTACAGACACTTGACCCGTGAAGAACCGGGAAGAATAGGTCTTCAGGAACCCATGCTTGCCGTATAGGTGACTATGCTTGTCGTTAGAGGCGACTAACGCGATCGGGTGGTCAGGCCCGCTGACTTGGTTGGTGCATGTCATCGTATCCCTATTGCGTGGAGACCCGTAAAGATCCGGGGTAGAATAGGTCTTCAGAAACCCATGCTTGCCGTATAGGTGACTATGCTTGTCGGAAGAGGCGACTAACGGGATCGAGTGGTCAGGCTCACTTACTTGGTTCCTGCATGTCATCGTGTCCCAATTGCGTGGATCGATGCTCATGATGTCAATTACTGGACTGTCTGGTCCAGACTGATTATTTACAGACCGCCGTCATATAGCTGGAATATTGCTGAGTGCGGCGTTAAACAACAAACAAAAAAACAAACAAAAAAAACTACAGACCGCCGTCATATGGCTGTGCGGCGTTAAACTGCAAACAAACAAATAAAACCCGAATCGGGATTTTCACTGACACAAATATGGTCTTAAAAGATCAGAAGGTCAGTACAAACACCTTTTCAATCCAGAGTTCTCTCTGTTATAGGCAACAAGAGAACTGTAGCAGATTTCAGCTCAACTGAAATCCCAGATATGGGTTATCCGGATGGAATGGCCATTGATACGGAGGGGAAATTATGGGTGGCCTGTTTTGACGCTGGGAAAGTTGTCCGACTCGACCCCGAGACTGGTAAGTGGCTGTAAATATTAGCGACACATAAAACATTCAATCTCATATTGCATTATCCATTATCAACGAATGATCGGATTTGTCGCAACTATTCAGATTCTCATCCAATGTTCAGCTGAGGTGAATTAAGCGCCTCTGTATAGCGAACTTATGTTGTTATTGTTCTCATATCCGAAATAGATAAATGTATGTTTTTCTTTGAGTTTTTATAGGGCCACCGGTTTGTTAGATGCAAACATAGAGATACAACATCCACTGTTGTTTGTTTGTTTGTTTGTTTGTTGTTTAATGACGCACTCAGCTATATTCCAGCTATATGACGGCGGTCAGTAAATGATCGAATCTAGACCAGGCCTCGCTGACTTCGTTGATGCATGTCCTCGCATCCCAATTGCGTGGATCGATGCTCATGATGTCAATCACTGGATTGTCTGGCCAAGACTCGATTATTTACAGACTGTTGGCATACACCTGGAATATTGTTGAATTTTAATTTTAAACAACAAACAAACACACACAGTCATACGCATATTACAATATTTGCAAATGATTTAATTGAAACGGACTGATATCTTGACCATACAGGCAAAGTGATCCGCACTGTCAAGTTCCCATGTGAAAAGATAACTTCGTGTTGTTTCGGCGGGGAGGACTTTACCGACCTCTACGTCACATCAACGCCGTACATGATGACCGAAGCAGAATTGGAGAAAACACCACTGGCTGGGTCAATCTTCAAGGTCACGGGGTTAGGAGTTCAAGGTCGCAAAGCTAACATGTTCTCTGGATAAATGTTTTTCCGTTCAATGCATTTTCAAAGACAAAGCTTTTTCAACCATTTGTAAATCTGAGTTCGATGTTATGTCGGATTCTTAAGCATTAGTGTTTAGGGAGACTGATAACGTGTTCTCTGGATAAACGTTTCTGTTCGATGCGTTTTTAATAACACCTTTCAACCATTTCTAAATCTGATTTCGATGCCATTCGATATTTGTATTAGATTAGATCACGGCCAAGGCCCCGTTCCACAAAGCGATCTAAGCGCTAAGTCGATCTTAACTCCCATTCTTTAACACTGACTTTACGACAGCCGTAGCTCTTTGTGGAACGGGGCCTTGGTCCTGAATGCTCCAACACTTTCCAACGTGAAACTAATATCTTGACGCAGTCCAACTTTGTGAGATACCCCTAGTTACATTCTGGTCAACCCGCAGCCTTCGAAATTCACGCTAGTCCGCTAGCCCGAGACTACTTAGTTGTACTAAGGGCAAGTAAAAATTATGACTAGTACTATTTGAGGGTTATAACACTTAACCAGTTCTCAATAGTTTACTTATACTACAACTTGGAATTGAATAAAACTGATAAAATATATACACGGTGTTACGTGTTGATTCAACCCATGCTTGCTGTAAAAAGTGACTATGCTTGTCGTGAGAGGCGACTAACGGAATCGGGTGGTCAGGCTCGCTGACTTGGTTGATACATGTTATCGTATCTCAATTGCGTTGATCGATGCTCATGATGCCAATCACTGGATTGTCTGGTCCAGACTCGATTATTTTACAGACAGATGTCATAAAGCTGGTAAATTGCTGAGTGCGGCGTAAAACAACATACAAAGCCAAAACGTCTGCGCTGTTTGTCAACAAACATTGCTGACCATTTGACATATGTCAAAGTAAACAAACTTGTTAAAGTGGACGGTCGGCCACGCCCAATGACAGTGCATAGGGGCGACGTCGCACTCATAACTGATTCCGATTATAAGGAATATTTACAGTGTCTGGAACGTCAGTGCAAACACACGACTGGGAGATTAATCGCGTGACTTGGCACCCAAGGTGTGGTCTCAACCTGGGTACGAATGTTGTACGATGGCCGTTAACAAGCTGTATCGGGAGGTTCGCCCGCGGGAGTTTTACAAGGATGACAGTTCATTTCATCTTGCACCCAACACACAGTTCGGGGTTAAATCTGTCGTCACTTTGTTTTAACGCCAAACCTTTAGTAGAAACAAGCTCGACTTCCTGATGTCATCCAGGGCTGGACTATTTAAAGACAAAACGTTGACGGATCATAGCCCGAGAAAACGAATAAATCAAACTTTATCCGACAATAGTGTCCCTGCGCATCAGATTATGCAAGTTTCGGACCATTAGAACGCCCAGTCTATGAACAGCTATTCGACCATAAATGAATTATTACAATATCAAATTATCAACAAAATCCTGTCATCTGCTATTACTCTACAGGTGTTTCTGTCAAGACCTCCAAACATCCCAGATGCACATGTTCCCCATCAATGTGCTTTGTTTGTTTGTTTGTTTGTTTGTTGTCTTACGCCGCACTCAGCAATATTCCAGCTATATGACGGCGGTCTGTAAATAATCAAGTTTGGACCAGACAATCCAGTGATTGACAGGCTCTCTGACTTGGTTGATGCACGTCATCAATCCAAATTGCGTGGATCGATGCTCATGATATCAATCACTGGATTGTCTGGTCCAGACTCGATTATTAACAGACCGCCGTCATATAGCTGGAATATTGCTGAGTGCGGCAGTTCTGTTGGGGTCATCTGGACAGCCGATGACGTGACGTAGAGGTCGGTGAAGTCCTTCCCTCCGAAACAAAGCGACGTTATCTTTTCACAAGGGAACTTGACAGTACGGATCACGTTTCCTGGACGGACAAAATATCAATCCATTTCAACGAAGTAAATCATTTGCAAAAGTATTAAGTATACTGTACTTACAATTGTAATATGTATATGACTGTGTTGTTTGTTTTTGGGCTGTTTTTTGTTGGTGTTTTTGTTTGTTTGTTTGTTTGTTTTGTTGTTTGTTTTGTTTTGTTGTTGTTTTTGTTTGTTTTGTTGGGGGGGGGGGGGGGTGGGGGGGGGCTTTACGATAATCCTCTGCAAATAATCGAGTCTGGACCAGGCAATCGAGTGACTGACATCATGAACATCGATGTACGAATTTGGGATATGATGGCCCTATCCCTTTTGCCGACTTTCAAGGCGACCAATAATCACGGGGATTACTATGTATGACCGTGTATGACTGTGTATGACTGTATTTGACCGTGTATGACTGTGTATGACCGTGTATGACTGTGTATGACTGTATTTGACTGTTTGACTGTGTATGACCGTGTATGACTGTATTTGACTGTGTATGAACGTGTATGACTGTGTATGACTGTGTTTGACTGTGTATGACTGTATTTGACTGTGTATGACTGTGCTTGACTGTATTTGATCGTGTATGACTGTTTTTGACTGTGTATGACTGTGTTAGACTGTGCCATATATGAACCATGTCGGAATCAGCTGATCGTGTGTTCCCAATTATTATCCTTGGTTTGTCAGCACCTCATCCGCGTTCCAGGATTTTGCATAACTGGTAAATAGTTATACCATGGTGTGATATCAGTGACATAGTGTATCAAGGGGCATAAAATCACAAACTCAGCAATACCCTCTAAGACAGTGAGTGGATTTTTCATCTTCAAACAAACCGGTTGCCCAAGAAACTCAAATTAGAAACTCAATTAATTTGTCTATTTCAGGATATTGAAGTTAATTGTAAATGAATGCATTGTCGATATACAGATCTTTGAGATCAATAACAAACTTAGTCTGTCATACCCGAAGCGCTTAATTCTCCTCAGCTGAAGCATTTGATACCACCACATTAAAAAATGTGTCGTCATATCCGAACATTGTTGAAAAAATATATTATATCCGGGTTTGTACTGGCAAGCTATGAACCGTTTCTTTCTTAATTTTCTGGTTGATTGGGCAATGTGATAACGAATCTTATTAGAACAACATTGGTAGATTGACTTGCTTTTCTTTCTGCAAATGTTCAATGTGTCGCTAATATTTACACCCACTTACCAGTCGTGGGGTCGATTCGGAGAACTTTCCCACCCTCATAAGCGGCAACCCATAATTTTCCCTCCGTATCAATGTTCATTCCGTCAGGGATAGCCAGTGTTGGGATATCAGAAAATCTGCTGAAATCTGTCACAGTTCTCTTGTTGCCTGAAAACAAACAGTAGCTGAAAAGATGGATGTTTGTCTTGACCCTCTGAACAAAACATCCCGATTCAGCCTCGGGATAAAGTGGAAGTTTTACTGAACCCTGGGCAGTATTCGGCTTTACTCGCCTAGTTCCATTACCTGCGCAATGCATCGTTAAGCAATGAACTAGTGATGTTGCAAATGTAATATATATTGTCAATGCAAGAACAAAACCTGTGTATTTAAACCGCGGAAACATTAATATTTGGTTAAAGGTCCCATTAGCTGTGACAACTATGAATGGACGACTGAAAACTAGTGATGACACCAGGTGTTTCCAAACAGGGTAAGAAATCACAGATCCCACGGCAATAGGTTTGTACAACATGACGATAACGGTTGCGTTCACCTCATATATTTCTATCTGTATCTCATGTTACGACTCGGCAGCAACAACTGCAGAATCCACAATGGATTTTAAAATATAGTTCATGTAGCAGAGTGTCTAAAAATGTAATTTTATTCTTACAAATTTTACACAAGTGGGAAGATAAACCCCAGAGAGACCTCGTACGATATTTGACAGAGATACAGATGTTTTAGCTTAAAGAGACAAACGTGTACTCCAGCCATACACGCCTTGACTCATGGCGCTACGATCGTTTGTGGAACGGGGCCTTGGACATTTGGAGTTGAGGTGGACTGGGTGGTTTTGATAAGTGATTTCAGTGTCTGTTACAGGTGAAGGTAGAATTTACATGCAGCTGCATCATTGGGACACTGAACAACACACAAGACAGAACGTGTGCCCTGGGTGCTGGAGTGCCAGAGTCTACTTACTGATGGCCCCAGCTGTGATGTCAAAGTCGAAGGCCCAGACCTGCCTGGGGATGGAGTCGATGAAGTACATGACGCTGTTTTCTTCAGTCCAGGCCATGCCGTTGGGGCCGCTGAGGTTAGTGAGGTGTTTTTTGGCGCTCCCATGACCCTCAAGGCTGTACAATGAGCTCTGACCCTGCAGCCATTTGCTTTGGTCGATACCGATGCCATTGAAAATAGACCCTGTGTTGAAACTAGCAAGTAGTTATTGGTGTAGAAGTTAGTGCAACTTATATCAGATGTATTCGCATATTTTGTTATAGAGCAGAAAGATCCCTGTACCAGCACAAGCGGGGACTTCCTTGCACACGAACTCAAGGAAGATCTGTGTGATACAGTATAAGTGTTTATTATTTACATAATGTTTATTGTAGTTTATAAAGTTGTGTAGATTTGTGTACTTTTATCCTTATACCTAGTTTATTTACATCTAGATGGTTCGTGATGGTGATCTGTGACTTGTTCTCGTCGCTATATGGACCAAACGACGTTTCGTTTGTCACTCACCTCATTATAAATGTTGCATTTCTCGATTAACAACTGTACTGCTAGTACGGTGCATGTGCCATGATTTGAAAGAGCAGCCCAGGGAATATGACGAATTACAGATATTAAATTAAATATTTCACATTGTTCGGATAACCTCGAATTCCGAGTTTCAAGTAGGTGAGAAAATATTTTTATTCCTCGGTCATCAAAGCATTCCACATTTCAGATTATGTTGGAACGGTGTCCATTAATGCCTGATGGGTGACGTCACGTATAACGTCATCTTTAGTTTGTAATTGTCATAAGGGACGTTTCAAGAACTGCTTTTAAACAATATAAAACTCATCCAAACACAAGGTGTAAACTGGCATGGTATCCCTGAGACAACAAAATCATGTTCAGAGAGCGTCAAAGCCGATTTTCGAGTCCCAATGTTTACTACTTACTGGTTTACCTGGGCCAGGCTCGATCACCTACAGGCCGCCATCAACATTCATTCACTCACTCACTCAACACGAGACACAAGAATGTGAACCTACCAATCCAGAGTCTTCCGGAAGCATACGCTTTGCCGTCATTGAACATATTGGTGTCGGCCTCGACCTTCGCAATGCTGGTGACCTTTCCACTGTCCCATGAGTCCACGAGGCCGAGGTCTGTCTTCTGATTCACCACAAAGCCTCCCTTCTGGCGGGGGATGATGACGCTCAGCACAGAGGCTGAAACATGATGACATGACAGTTCAAACATTGCGTATCCTAACAGAAATAAAGAAGGACTTAAAGGGAAGCTTGTTTTTGACACCCGGAGATTGTTTGGCAATGCAGAGAACACCCCATGTGGATCGCTTCAATGAAATTTAATTTGTTGACATTTCTTAACACAACACATACAGTAAACTTTGGTTATAACTAAAAGGGACCAATATTTTTTGCTCGTTATAACCGTAGTTTGTTATAAGCGTTTCAACTAAAGGATACCGCAAATGTCCGGGACAACAAAAAAACAGTTTGTTTTATCCGTCACTTCGTTATAACCGTGTTCGTTATACACGTAGTTTACTGTACATAATTCTGCAATAATTTGATGTGTCCCGTTCTTTG
This sequence comes from Haliotis cracherodii, assembly GCF_022045235.1. Classification (NCBI taxonomy): domain Eukaryota; kingdom Metazoa; phylum Mollusca; class Gastropoda; order Lepetellida; family Haliotidae; genus Haliotis; species Haliotis cracherodii. Next base: position 61,037,806 of record NW_027266330.1, read on the forward strand.
TTCTAAGAGTATGAATTAAAACGGCTTTGAGTATTTGATCACAAACTGATAGTAAGTGAGGAAGTATGGTTTTACCCTGCTTGCGGCAATATTTCAGCAATACCATGGCATATGGTACCAGAAATGGGCCTCACGCATTGTACACACATGTGGGGACTCAAATCCTTCGGCTTGACGAGTGGACGCTTTAACCACAAGGCAACCCCACCGCCCCTCCAACATCAATCACTGATGTCGAGACCACAGTCAGATAGCTTTTAAACCAACACACATTGTGCAGACGACCTGACATATATGTATCAGGAGAGCTAATAATAAAAAGAGCTTATAATTGGACTCACCTCCAAGGTTTAGTTGGCTGTCCTGACCTGTTGCTGGGTTGTATCTGTGGGCGACATCAACGAAATAGTCCACGTAGTACAGGCACTGTGTAGTGTCGTCCCAGTGGGGGCCCTCCCCATGCATTGTACTATTCTTCGCAACGACCTCGATCTTCTCAGACATCTGAAACAGGAAGTTGAGCAAGCAATATAGATATGACGAGAGAATAGATTGCTTCGCAGTACCCACTCTCGAGATGCAATTGAACACATCAGTAAATACACGTTCTACTAAAGTATCAATCAGTAGTTTAAGCTTTTTGCTTAGCAAAGAGGCAGAGATCACCAACACCCCTTACTCACCTCTTTTACATGGGTGACCTAGAACTTATTGCTAAAGGAGACTCCACTCTTAAAAACAGATTCATATTATTGAGTATTTTTTCTAATGATATTGGCATGTTCTTTGGGCTCGACAAATGCAACATTTTTCATATGAAACGTGGCAAGACAGAAGAGAGAGGATAGGTCAGTTTACTTGGGGGAAGAGTTATTGACCAAGGTCAGGCCCATACGTACTTAGGGATGCAGGTTAGAGATAAACTCCAGAATGTCACCACATTTGCCAGCAGTTATATTCCACTTCCTAACAGAATGAAGTATAAGAAAGCTAAAATAAACCAAGACCAAATGTGCTTTGTCTGGTCTATCTCAGCAGCTCTACATCCAGTTGATAAAGTGCAAATGTAAAACGTATGACTCAGAACTAATATGAAGGGAACAGACATGCCTGTTTCGATAATACAAATTTCAAAGTTTGAGAAATAAAATGATATTCCAATCAATTTATTAGGTTTTGGTGCGAAGGATGGGGTATTTCCCTCACATATATCATAGTACACATATTCCACGCAGTAGGATTATTGTTGTTGAGCAAGGAAGATAAGGTAAAAGATTATTGAATTGCTAGCAACATGGAGATGTGCATCTCTTTCTCCTTGGCATATTTGAGATTTATTGATTCCCTTCAGTTTCCCAATGCCAGCTTGGCCACTTTAGTTCTGAACTTGAAAGCAGACTGTACTGACAAGTTCCAGGAGCTGAGCAAAGAATTTTAAGATGATAGTCATCTAAATTTACTTTCAAGAAAGGGTGTTATATCCTTATGATCATATGAACGATGAATCTAAATTTGGTTAAAGACAGTTCCCATCCGAAGAAGAGTTTTACAATGTATTAACTGATGAGTTGGCATCCGACCCAGACTATGAGCATGCACAGACTATTTGGACCACATTCAACCACAAAACTATGGGACAATACCATGATGTATACTTTGAGTCTGATCTTCTTTTTCAGATGTTTTTGAGAATTTTAGGAATGCGTCTATAGAATATTATCATCTTGACCCAGCACATTATGTATCTTTATATGGCCTGAGTTGGGATGTCATTTTGAAGATGGGAAACGTTTAGCTGGAATTACTGACTGATCTAGATATGCATTTAATGGATGAGGCTGGATTGCGAGGGGAATGGGCATGATTTTAGTGAAGCATGCCAAAACAAACAATCCTTATGTGAAAGACTATGACCCAAACTCCTATTTGATGCATTGGGATACTAACAACGTACATGGATGGGCTATGTCTCAGTCATTACCCGAACGTGACTTTCAGTGGGTCACTTCTAAGGAGCTTGACACTTTAGACTTTAAGAACATTTCAAATGATGCAGACAAGCGTTACACATTAGGAGTGGACATGGAGCACCCTGAAACTGTACATACAGTCACAACTCTCCCTTTGCTCCCGAAGCTATAGTGGTTATTGATGATATGTTATCGCCTTATTCTGAGCAATTAAAAATGTGAGTGAGTTCAAATTTAACGTCACATCAGCATTACTTCAGCTATACAGCGACGGGACCAAGTTGATATATTCACAAGTGAGTCATGAATCCAAAGTTATATTTATTAACAACTTATAGCAAACATTCTGACTGTGGCAGATGCGACATCTTTGTAAAACAACCTCATCATGTCGACTGACAACCCAAGTAGGTATGGCCGATTGTTGGTTTAAATTCATGAAGTTTATTGATTCCTACCTGGGTGTCCCATCCTTTTCTGCATTAGATCCTGAGTATACCTTTTGATAGAAACTTGACACTGACTTTCAAAATGAAATATAATGCGATTGTTTCAAAATAGGACACAGAAACCATAATTGAAACAATGTTTGAAGATCAATGTACACAATGTTCAAAACATTAATCATGTCACCTGGACAGACACACGTACATGATACAGTTAATGTCACAGGGGTACAGAAAATGTCAGTATCGGTTGTGCCCACCACGTGCATCAATCACCGCTTGACACTGACGACCCATAGATGCAATCAAGTTGTCAATAACACGCTGTTGGATGTGCTGCCATTCATGCTGAAGTGCATCAAGAAGCGATGGAAGTGTTTGGGGCGGTGGATTCCTTCTGCGAACGCGTCGATGCAACTCGTCCCACAGATGCTCAATCGGGGACAAACCTGGCGACTGGGCTGGCCAAGGTAATGTCTGGATGTTGTTGTGCTGTAAGAAGTCCTGACAAACACGTGTAATATGCGGTCGAGCCATAAACGTTGACGTGAGGAAGCACGTAAGGCTGTAGGATCAAGTCTCTGTAACGCACACCTGTCAATGCACCTGCCATATGCACGAGAGGCGTCCTACCACCGTGATGAATTCCGGCCCATACCATGACACTACCGCCGCCAAATGGGACAACCTGCTGCACACAGTTGGGGGCGTAACGTTCACCCCGACGTCTGTAGACACGTGCGCGCCCATAAGCACGTGTGAGTAGGAAACGGGACTCGTCAGTCAACAGTACATTTCTCCACCTTGCACGTGCCCATCTAACCCTCTGTTGGCACCAAAGCAGACGGTCCGCCAGATGACGTGGGGTCAATACATGACGTCGAACAGGTCTTCGTGCTAAAAGTCCAGCCTCCCTCAGTCTGTTGCGTACCGTTTGATTTGATATTCTACGTACCCCAGGGACCTGTGTGGTTGTAGACGTGGCTGTGGTAGTGCGGTCTCGGAGGTGTCGCAGCCGGATGTACCGATCTTGTGCTTGGGTTGTCACTCTTGATCTGCCTGACCTTGGTCTGTCGTCAACTCTGTTGGTGTTGTTGTATCGGATCCACAGTGTGGCGATTGTCTGTCTGGATACGCCAAAGTGCCTGGCCACTTCTTGCTGAGTTGCTCCAGCTTGTAATCTCCCAATGGCGTTGTTCCGTTGAGCTGCATTCAGTCTTGGCATTCTGTCACCGCCTCTACTGCCGTTATAAGGTCTGTATGAACATCCGTTGATGTGGATTTTTATACCAATTCAGCAGGGGGGCCTGCATGCCTAAATGCAGGATCCTGTGCTGCACGTTTTTTACAGGCGGTTGCGTTTGGATGAAGCTGTAAAATTGATCCCCAAACGCTACGTTTATGTGCTTTGCATGTGTTTTCGCGAATTATAGACACATCATCTTTCTGTTTGACTTATTTAGTTCTCATTTAATGTAATTATTTTAGATATTTGGCAAAAAGTGGTTTTACATCTATGTCAAATTTATTTTTTTGAAGAGTATATATAGAGGAGTGGAGATAACGATTTGTCAAGAGCTGCTTTAGCTGCAGCATCGGCTTTTGAGTTACGTGTTAGGCCTACATGACTTGGTAACCAGCAAAAGACGATGTCAAATTGGCCTGTAGAAAGATCGTTGAAAAGTTCTAAAATGTCAAGGATTATGGGATGAATTTTTTAGATTGGTTTTGTTGGTTAATATACTATGAGAGTATTAATTTTGATGCTAAAACGTATGACAGATAGTATGCTGCCTTGATGGACGCCCGAAATTTGATCGAAATTATCAGACAGGGTAGATCCCACTCGTACTTGAAATTGTCTGTTGTCTAAAAGTGAGATATGAATTGAGGTAATCTGCCCCTCAATCCAAATTCATGCAAATCTTTAATCAAATGCCTCCTCTAGGTCGAAAAAGATTGATACAGTATATTGTTTATTGACAATAGAATTTTTATTCAAACGCACCTAATGGTCAATAGCACTTCTGGGGTTTTTTCGGAAACCACACTGGATGTCACTCAGGAGGTTATTGGTCTCCAGGTACCAGACTTATCGATTGTTGACTATGCACTCCATGGTTTTACAAACACAGCTAGTTAATAATATTGGACGGTAGTTGGATGGGTCTGTATGATCCCATGAATCGGGCAAGTGTTTCAGGAGCTGATAGTGGATGTTGTCGGCTCCTGCTGCAGTGTCATGAGATTGTCCTAGGGCAGTATATAATTCATGGAGTGAAAATGTTTCATTATAGTCCTCACCATTATCAGAGGTTAAAATTATTTTTTTCTTTTCCTGTTGTTTTTGAAACCTCTGAAATTGAGGGTTATAGTTGGATGATGAAGAATGATTTGCCGACGTTCACCAAGTTTGTTGGCAATTTAAGATTTAGTGGTTAATAGTGTTTTACCATCTTTGAGATGGCGAAATCCAGATTTTGATCCTTTGCCCTTAATCTTTTGAATCATGTTCTACACCCTGGAATAGGCATTTTGTGAGGCTAGTCAATTCTTCATCTGATGTAAACAGATTTCAAATTTGCCTTCTACCCTTGAAGATCCGGGTTAGAATAGGTCTTCAGCAACCCATGCTTGTCGTAAAAGGCGACTAACGGGATCGGGTGGTCAGGCTCGCTGACTTGGCTGATGCATGTCATCGATTCCAATTGCGTGGATCGATGTTCATGGCGTAAATCACTGGATTGTCTGGTCAAGACTCGATTATTTACAGACCGCTGAAATATAGCTGGAATATTGCTGAGTGCGGCGTAAAACAACAAACCAAACCAAAACCAAATTTGCCTTCCTTTTTCACCACCTGATATAGATTTGAATGCCCCGAAAATGAAGCTAGGACTGGGATTAAAATAAATATTGCCTAAATATTCTTTCCAACCTTCAGCGGGTATGGTGAACATGGACATGATAAGCAAATAAACTTACGTGGCTGTTGTAAGCCCTCAATCTCCTCTCAGACGCGTATGTTTACATACCTTGATGCTATCAAGTAGACAGCCAACTCGCCCGGTGACCTCGTTTCACGTTGTATACACACTCACGGTTTGTTTGTTTGTTTGTTGTTTAACGCCTCACTCAGCAATAGTCCAGCTATATGACGGCGGTCTGTAAGAAATCGAGTATGTCATCGTATCCCAATTGTGTGGATCGATGCTGATGATGTCAATCACTGGATCGTCTGCTCCATACTCGGTTATTTACAGACCACCGTCATATAGTTGGAATATTGCTGAGTTCGGGGCTAAACAACAAACAAACAAAGACTGTGCACGTTTTTATTTCTTGCGCTTTGAGCATATACGGTTTGGAGTTCAGCGCAGTACAAACAATCCGTTAACCTATCTTGGTCGTGCTAGACGGGTGTTTATGCTCGGTCACTTTGTGTCATCGCACCCAAATCCTCACTACTAGACTGAGTAAGTGAGTGAGTATGGTTTTACGCCGCTTTTAGCAATATTCCAGCAATATCACGGCGGGGGACACCAGAAATGGGCTTCACACATTGTACCCATGTCGGGAATCGAACCCGGGTCTTCGGCGTGACGAGCGAACGCTTAAACCACTAAGCTACCCGACCGCCCCTCTCACTACTAGATGTTTGGTTGCCTATAACAGCGGAAAGCAGTGTTGTATGCATTCACCGTAATGTGTCTTGTCCCCAACACTCGCTGATATGTTCCTGTCTCTGTGTGGACGTCCTTCACGTGCTGATGTATTATGGTCTCTGATATATATACATGTCGGCGGATTGCATGACATAAGCGTGATGCACACTAGCTCTGGCTTTGTGGGTAGTATTTTGATGTCTATTTGCATAGCTGAGCTAGGATGTGTCCTTGAAAGTGTACTATGGTACTCTGAAGTAAGGCAACGTCCGCACGTAGCAAGGCCCAGCCTCGACTTTTTTTATCATGACCCCTGGTATTACAAATCATTTACTGTATTCGATGTAATAAGCGCCGGCGGCGATAATTGCTCACATATTGGCTAGTGAACAATCCCAATTAGCACCCCTTCCGATTGATCAACGTACACAAGACTTATTTATTCGTGTATAATACGCACTCGTGTGTTATATGTACCGTTCATTATGGGTAATTAAATTCTGGAAAAATATATCTGTCGTATATAAACATTTCAGGCTGTCAGCATAAACCACGAAATTTATCTTTCAACTCTGTTTTTTCCACCAAAATAATATTATAATAGGAGCCCCCTATTTCTAAGCCCTGGGCGCTTATTACGTCGAATACGGTATGTAGGGCTATAGTTCGACCTCGTTTGCCCTTACCTATGTAAACAAACGGGCTCAAATCTTTCCTTAAGTAAACGTGATCATTTTGAGTAACTGACTTTGACATTGCATATAGAGTAACTTGTTAAGACGTCTGCCTTCGTGGTCTAGTGGATAGAGCGTCTGCCCGGGAAACGGAAGATCGGGGTTCGATCCCCGCTCGTGTCATACCAAAAGGGGTTACTAATGGTACTTGTTGTTACCATGTCTGTCTCACTGACGCTTTGTACTCCAATGAACTCACACAAAGTGAAAGTCAATTCCTTAATAATTTCAGTAATCTTGAATGCGACATGAATCTCACCTTGTCAAGACAGACCTGGGTAGTCAAGGCAGACCTGGGTAGTGAGATACTGTGTTAGTGAGGTAGTGCGCATTGGGGACAAATAAAAAGACATCTCAAATTTTCTTCACGCTGCTGAACGTCACAGGTGTGTGATGGACATTACCATACCTTTCACCCAATATCTTGCCTTTGAATTTGAGAACAATTACAAATCATATCATGTGGTATCTGCCTGTGCTTTAAGAGTAAAATAATTGTCAAACAAAAATATTGAACGATCTTCTGGAGGATCATCGAAAATGTTGTCAAACTTGTCGAATATAATATGGCCTTATATTGACCGTACAAGCGGGGATGTCAACAGGTTAGAAACATCGTGACAAGTACCAAGGACAAGTCACATTACAGTAGTGTTGTACAGCAGTGTAATGTATTGTTAAACAATTATTGTAACTGTATTACATTGTTCATTGCACTGTATTTGGACAATTATTAGTTTTCAGGAATGTTGTACTATTTAATATAAGGAGTGGTGAGGAAGTTATTATATTTAGATGCCCGAATTATCTGTAAACCTCCGACCCGTGAAGATTCCGGGGTAGAATAGGTCTTCAGCAACCCATGCTTGCCGTAAAAGGTGACTCTGCTAGTCGACCCCGGATGTTCATGGGTCCGCGGACACCAGAAAGAGGCGTTACGCAAATAACTGGAATACATTAATAAAGGCTATACGTTTCAAAACAGGATACGCATGGTTTGAACAGGGAGTTGGGAATAATTGTTTTTACCTCAAGTACGTACACCAAATGGGTAAAGACTGCTTCAAAGAAAATTGGAGTGAAAATTTAATGAATGCATTGTACATATATGTATTCGCTGTTTATATTTATATAACATTTTATATGTGAAAAATACTTACGATGTGTAACTATTAGTTACCTTAGATCGTCATTATCACACTTTCGATGCTGCTGTTATGATCTTTCTTTTTATCAACCACCCATCCACCCACCCACCCACTCATTCACTCACTCACTCATCCCTACGCACAGACCTAAGTACGTGAATCACACATCATTGTAAATCACACCTCCATGTCAGAATGATGAGATCTGATTGGTCAACGTGATCTTGATAAAATACCATGTATCCTGCCTTGGAGGGAAATAGATTTCTGAGCGGGAGAATTTTTCCTTGATACTCCGCCACGAGCATGACAGGCTGCACGTGGATTTCTCAGAGGCATAATAAATCCCTTATACCCCGCTTCGAAGCAAAAAGCCGCACGCTTTTTCCGAGTCAGTGAAAGTCACGTGACATAGCACAAGCCAACCTCCGATCTGTCGAACAGCTGTTTTCTATCACTTTTGAATTTGTATAATTCTTTTAAATGTCATATTAAAACATATCGGTAAGATAATTCCTTGTCGCAGGATCACATTGGGTTTTATGTCTTCCTGGTAAGGTTTAATACCACTCTCCTCCTATCTCATTAAAATCAGATCTTAGTTCTCGCTATATAGCTCGACAAAGATCATTCGCGACCAACTCGTGTTATTCCGGGACAAGCCCAATATCTTCTTGCAGGTTACGGAAAGGGGTGACTGCATTCGTCACCACTCGCCCCTTTCCGTAATGGGGTCACGAATGGGGTGAGAGGAGACGAATGCGCAAAAATCTGAGGACATCCCATCAACCGTCGCTTACCAGATCATGAAAGTGACAGTCGGGATGTGTTTTCTAATCATACAACCTTGAACATGTTAAAACGGGGTATTCCGAACGACAGTTACGGCCCGTACGACTGATTCCGTCAAAATTATCGTCTGTCTCTCGCTTCCGTGGGATAAACATTTAAACAGAGTAGGCGTTGCACAGTACGTGGGAAGCACTGCCATACACTCTCAACCATATATTAGACATTCCGGAATGTTCGTTTGTTCAGTTTTCAAAATTTTAATCGAGGCCTAAAGGTCGATATTTCAAGCCTAGGCTGAAATGGAAGTCGCCAGGTTGAAACGAGTGTCGTAAAGCTCGAGAAAGATCTTTGTTTAGCGGAAGCGAGAACTTAGATCTGATTTAAGTGAGATTGCTCTCTCCTCTGGTTTAAAACCTAACGCGGGGTGCATAAAACCTCATGTACCCCCCGCCATCCTGCTACAACTTATGATATTACCTGTAACGCATCTTTTGTGTCATGCCCGACCACGCAAGCTGAAATACATTTATTCAAGTCTTCAAACGGCCATAGATATGGATCCTTTGTAAGCAATCGTAATCAAACGGCTTGCGCTGGTGTGAGTACAAGAGTTTGTTCACACTCATTGATCGAGCAGGAACCAATATCACAGATATTACCTGAGAGTAACACTCAGTCAGTCATTCAACCAACTTTATTCAGTATAAGGCCTTGGGCCCATGTACAAAAGGGTTTACAAATATATATATGAGAGTGAGGGGCTACCATTCATGGTGTTACATGGACGTGCAGTGTAAGTAGACAAGTGAACTTTGAACAGTGTGTTCAGAGTCTGCCCTCTGTGCCACCTGCTGACAGAATGTGTTATGTACATACATTTATATATATGTTTAGTGAGAGCGAGTTTATGTTGAGTGCGGCGATCAGAGAAGGAGAAGCGAATATTCAAGCTACGCAAAGCGGCATTGCTTTTTGCTCTTCTCGTTGTAAGTACTGAAGATTCGATATTACTATACAGTAAACTACGTTTATAACGAACACGTTTATAACGAACTGACCGATATAACGAACTTATTTTAAGTCTCGACCATTTGTTGTATAAATGCTTTATATATGCTTATAACGAACTACGGTTATTACGAACTAAAATTGGTGGTCCCTTCGAGTTCGTTATAACCGTAGTTTACTGTATTATGTTCTTGTATAAATTGTGTACAGGCCGCCGTCGAATGCAGGAGTAGTGTTGTGTGCGGCGTTTGACAACAAACAAATACTTACACTTTTGTGAAAATAGTATGAGTTACAGCTGCTAGCGGCAGAGCGGTACATTCTTACCTTCCGCGAACACCTGGTGTCATCATTGATTTTCTGTGATACATTCATATGATTTTGGCCACTATTTGCCTTTTACGCCCAATACAATGTTTCTGCAGATAATCCAGACTGAGTATTCTCTGCCATTAACGTTTTGAGTGAGTGAGTATGTTTTAACGCCACTTTTAGCAATATTCAAGCAATATCACGGCGGGGGACATCAGAAATGGGTTTCATTAATTGTACCCATATGTTGGATCGATTAACGTTTTGAATGTATTTTATTATACAGGTAGACATTATGGATTTTAGAGTAAATGATTGTCGTTATAATGTTGTTGTAATAACAGACTGATGCGATGAGATGCAACCTCGACGTGACGATTACTTAGGAGATATACCTATTGTGTTATTAATGTGTATATTATGTGTATATATAATGTGTATTAATCCGTTATACTAGCTGTAATTTCAAAGACCGCCTCCGTGGTCTTGGGGTAGAGCGGAAGGTCCGGGGTTCGATCCCCGGCCGCGTCATACCAAAAGACGTTAAAAGATGGTACTTGTTGTTACCCTGTCTGGCGCTCGGCATTAAAAGGCTAAAACAAGGACTGGAGTCAGTATGCTGTGTCTGAGTGGGGTATTCATGTTAAACTGCGACACGGTATCTCCGTGAGCTAGCACTATAAATCAGCATCAGTCCGGACTTGTACAAGCAGCCACACACACACACACACACACACACACACACACACACACACACACACACGTACATGCACGTCGCTATATAAGTGCAATAATCTTAAACCCAATTTCACCTCACCTCACCTCTAATTTCAAAAGACAGTAGGTTTATTTCCATTCTACCATGACATTTGCATCAACAAGTTTAGTTGAAACTCTTTCATAGCTTTGGTGTCAGTACGTGTTGCGGCCTCCCCTTCCAATCCCAAGTGGCATCACCCGTGAAGCTGGTCTCATCATCACTAAATCCATCTTCGAAAACAGATGTCTAATTTCCGACAGAAAAATCGCCGTGATCCATCGTCGTTTATGTAGTTTGTTTGGTGTCCGCAATGTTGGTGGGCAAACGAATATAATGCATTACCGTAAATTATGTATAATTGCGTCCCGGCATTCAGAGATTTGTATAACGTGATCATACACTTCTGATTTACTCTAATTAACCAATAAGAATGAAGTATGTACACAAGTCATGATAGAATTGTTCATTTAAGAATTTACTTCAATACATGTTTTGATGTGTATTGGGGTATAAACGCATCAGCCGATGTGCACACTCGGATTTACTAAAAACAGGGCTACCACCCATGCTTCCGTAAAATGCGACTATGCTTGTCGTAAGAGGCGACTATGCTTGTCGTAAGCGGTGACTATGCTTGTCGTAAGAGGCGACTAACGGGATCGGGTGGTCAGGCTCGCTGACTTGGTTGAAGCATGTCATCGATCCCAATTGCGTGAATCGATGCTCATGATGTCAATCACTGGATTGTCTGGTCCGGACTTGATTATTTACAGACCGCCGTCATATAGCTGGAATATTGCTGAGTGCGGCATTAAACAACAAACAAACAACAAACAAAAGTGGGCTACTGGCAATTAAGTTATGACACCATCAAGTCAAATATACATTGAAGTCTATTATTTTAAGTATATATGTCATTAATAACTCATAGACTGCCTTGCCTATTCTATTATATTATATTCTTTGCTTGACAAGATATAAGGGTCTATACCGAAACGTCGCTTTTACAGTAAATAAAGAAGTTGTTATTCATAAATTGTGTCTACTTTGTCATCCGTCAACTTCTAAGTAATGCCTGTCAAACAATTCACTGTACATGTAATCCCAATTCTAAGATGCTTCGTTAAAAGATCGAAGGCGCGGACAATACTTGATCCTCCGACAAAGTACGCTTTTTCAGTTACGTTTAATGGGGCTGACGTCACGACGCTGTTCAAATTACCTCCTTCGTGATCTAAGGTAACCTTGGTTCCATCATTCATGTCAATCAAGATTGCGCAAGCGTTCTCGGGCTTGAACTATAATAATTAACGGCAAACTATTATATGGAAAGGGTTTTGTCGCTTTTATTACACTAGACATGAAGAGCAATTTTTATGCAATAAGTATTGTATGGACGACAACTTCTTTAATAATATTCTTGTGATGTTTCACCTACTATCATCTTTATCAAGTTGTATTTTAGTAATTTTACAATTAACATTTCTTATTGAAGCTGACGTCATTACGATGAATGACCCCGGAGCGTCACGTGACACAAGAACAAGACATGACATCTATGCTGTTCCGATGTGTCTGGACGATGAAGTCGTTGCTGTTGATGCTGGAGTAGACACGGCGTTATGTCTGGCATCTGTCCAAGCACCTGCTCATACTTTGGATAACAGCATCGCTACCATTGTTACTGAAGATGCCAAACAAACCCCATTACATCTGGCTTCGTTAAGAGGAGATAGAGAAGCTTTTCAGAAGCTGCTCGATGATAAAGCTGACGTCAATGATGTGAACGTGTCTAAACAGACGCCATTACACCTTGCAATACGCCGAGGAGATAGTGCCACAGTCAAGTTGTTGCTAGATCATAAAGCTGACGTCAATGCTGTTGATGGCTACCTTCAGACGCCATTACATCTAGCTACAGAAAACTATGGAGGTACTTCCACGCTTGAGATGTTGCTGGATCATGAACCTGATATCAATGCTGCTAATGATAACGGTCATACACCATTACACCTGGCAGCGGCAAATCTTGGAGGAGCTGACGCTGTTAAGATGTTGCTGCAGCACGAGGCTTCTGTTGATGCTGTAGATGCCCACAGACAGACGTCACTACATCTGGCCGTATCCATGGGGATTATTCACACCGTTCAGCTTCTGTTGCAGAACAAGGCTGACGTTAATGCTTATGATGAAAAGATGAGGATACCTTTGCACCTGGCCGTAACCAGAGACTCCAGCCTTGTCCCGATGTTGCTGGAATGTGATGCCGACGTTAACGCCGTTGATGACGCCGGGGAGACGCCGTTACACCAGGCAGTATCAAATGGAGTATTTGACACTATTAAACTGTTGTTGAAGTATAAAGCTGATGTGAACGCTGTAAATGACTCCTTGCAGACGCCTCTGCATCTGGCATCAGAGAAGGGAGACTCCGATATCGCACAGCTGCTGTTGTGTCATAGGGCTGATGTTGAAGCTGTCGACTACAATAATCAGACGCCGTTACATTTGGCAGCAAAGTGGGGGAACACTGACACTGTTGTGGTGTTGGTGAATGGTGACGCTGATGTCAACGCCGTCGATAACCAACAACAGACGCCATTACATATTTTGGCATATGAGGGAGAAGGTTCTGTGGGTTTGCAAGTGTTATTGGATAAAAAGGCTGATGTTAATGCGGTTAATGACTACACACAAACACCGCTACACCTGGCGGCAGAACGACAAGAAGGGTCTGACGTTGTTCGGGCGTTGCTCGACAGAAACGCTGATGTCAATGCTGTTGATTATAATGACCAGACGCCACTGCACTTGGCCGTGTTTGGGGAAAACAGTGACACAATTAGGATTTTGTTGGAAAACAAAGCTGATGTGAATGCGGTTGACGAGAGCAATAAGACGCCATTACACATTGCGGTACAGAAGAAGGCTGATATTGTTCAGATGTTGTTGAATTATGGTGCTGATGTCAATGTTGTAGATGCGGAACAACGCACTCCGTTGCAACTGACGGCGGAGAGAGACACTGATATTGTCGAGGTGCTATTGAAGCATACTGATGTCACCAGTGCAGACTCGTGTACTCCAGTATAAAGTGTCCCTTTGTGTGGGTACATTGGGATATGAACCTTCATGTGAGTGCCAACTGTATGAACGTCGGAGCTTAAGATGACGTTCATGCAATGTTTGGCCCTCGCTCTATGACAGTTCATGCCCCAATGAACTCACACAAAGGTAAAGTGAAGTCTTTAAAAAACTTGTGTCACTCTTTTATACCTCGAAGAATGTATTACACAATTTCATTTAGTACGCGCGACTTCATGTTTACACTGACAGCCTTACAAGAACCAACTGTAAACAGAATACGTTAGTTCATCAAACGGTTGGTTGGTTTGTTGTTTAACGCCGCACTCAGCAATATTCCAGTTATATGAAATAATCTGTAAATGGTCTGTTAATAATAGAGTCTGGACCAGACAATCCAGTGATTAATATCATGAGCATCGATCTAAGCAATTGGGATCGATGACATGCATCAACCAAGTCAGCGAGCCTGACCACCCGATCCCGTTAGTCGCATCTTACGACAAGCATAGTCGCCTTTCCCGGCTAGCATGGGTTGCTGAAGACCTTTTCTACCCCGGATCTTCAGGGGTCGTCCATCAAAAGGAGAGGATCTATGAGCGTATGTATGCTCAACTTGCTCAAAAAAAACTTCTTATATAGTTTGGTTATCACAAATAGATTGAATAATATCATCATGAGATGAAAAAGATCTCTTAACAACTAGCCAAGAAAGGCAGTCACAGTCAGCGCGTCATAAAACATTTACATCAAATACACGACGTCAAAATGGTCGACACGATAAACACGACTGGACATATTACCAAAGCAGTTCATGAACCTGTGGCGATTACAAGTGTTAGTCATCAATTGGCCGATCATTTAAATAAGATAATTAAAGTGTGTCAAATATAATTTATAGACTGCAGTAAAGTGTCACTTGTCAGTTTAGACACGTATTTTGTCAGTGAGTGAGTTGGGTTAACGCCGCTCTTGACATTATTCCAGTTATATCGCGGCGTGTCAGCTTAACGTGGGAGGAAAGCCCGAAGTGATGCAGGTCTTAGATGTATACAACTTCGATGAAACCCACGAGCACGGGTATGGTGCTGACAAACCTAGAAACATAATCGGGGCGAACAGGGATTCGAACCCACAATCATAGGTTTAAGGCATGCCCAAGGGACGTAACTCTGCACAGTGTGAAAGTAGTCGGCAAGGGTTTACGTCATTTCAAGAATACCATCTGGTGAAATGAAAATGTCAATTCAGATTTTATCCTTAGACAGCTTGATATTTTGACAGCCATATTCAAAGTTGATATTGATACAGCTGTTCATTGACTCATTCATTGACATATTTCAACATTGTGGATCTAGTGCGAGCAAAATATTAGAAATAAGCATATTATTAATCTTTTGTCTTTGATATGGTTTGATGATGAATGTTGCAACACAAGAAAGAGAAATATCATCTCTTAACTCATTCATAACTTGGCAACAAAAGAACATTTTAAAAACTGTAGATAATAATAACGGTCAAAGCCCTTCTAAAATTACAACACATACTTTACATCTATAGACTAGTATTATATCTAACTATATAACACTAAAGTGTCTCATATTGCGGTAAACACGATGTTCACAGGGAAACCCTTTTCCATCTACATTCTCTCTATCAGAGGTGTTTGGCTTGTGTTGGGTCCGACTTGGTCCGGGCTGTCAAAATCTTCTATAAACACACAGATCTATCTTCAAATGTGTTTACATCTATAGATTAGTATCTACCTATATATCACTTTGTAATTCACGGTACATCGTATTTAAAGAAAACAAGGGGCTCAAAGTGAAGCCCTTTTCCCTCTACATTCTCAACATAGTCTCTATCAGAAGTGTTTGTCTTGTGTTGGGTCCGACTTGGCCCGGGCGGTCAAAATCTACTTTAAACACACATATGTATCTTCAAATGTATTTACATCTTTGGATTAGTGTTATATCTACCTATATACCACTTTATACTTTCACGGTACATCGTATTTAAAGAAAACAAGGTGCTCAAAGTGAAGCATTTTTACTGTATGTTCTTAAGAAAATATATGTCAGAAGTGTTCGGTCCGACTTGGCCCGGGCTGTCAAAATCAACTTAAACCTCACAGATGTATCATCAAATGGATTCACATCTATAGATTAGTATCATATCTACCTAAATACCACTTTATAGTGTCTCAGATCGCTGTATTTAAAGAAAACAAGGTGCTCAAAGTGACGCCCTTTTCCCTCTACATTCTCAACATAGTCTCTATCAAAAGTGTTTGGCTTGTGTTTGGTCCTACTTGGCCCGGACGGTTAAAATCTACTTTAAACACACAGATGTATCGTCAAATGTGTTTACATCTATAGATTAGTGTTATATCTACCCAAATACCACTTTATAATGTCACAGATCGCAGTATGGAAATTTGTATCACAATAGCTAGAAGTATTTGATACGTTTCAAATCTTATTTCGTTTAACGATTGCTCTTTAACATGTTACCTAGATCAGAGACGCTTACACACAGCTCCACTTTCTGGTTTTCAAGCGATTTACTCCGAAGTTCTTAATTATGGTGCACTTTTTTGTTTGGTGATTGTTCATTCATGTCATGTGTGTATGTTGCATCAATTATATGTAGGTATGATCGCCGATAATGAAATAATTAGCCAATAACACTTTGGCCTGTCTTGGCCCGGCCCGGCCCGAGTTTTAGGCAATGCCGGTAAAACGTGCCAAAGTTTTAAAGTAATCAAATGGTGCATGTGGGGACTCCAATTTTTCCCAAATGTGTCACAGTAACAATTTCGAAATTCAATACTTGTGATATCAGTTCTGTCAAAATAAACAATATTTCGACAAACCATATCACCTATGCGTTTCTTGTTTGTGTGAGTAGAGAGTATCAACATTCTGTTCTTGAGAAGTATATTGTGTCGATTTCATGGTTTCTCAACCCCTCTGTGAATATATGAAATACATTAGCACATAAACGATACGTGAAGCATGAAAATGTCATGTGCTGCTAAATGAATGAAGTCATTGTTGACATGGACATAAGAGTATTATACGTATAATGAATAGCTGTTTTTCACTTGCTGCTGTTGTGGTTGTGGCAGATAACTGTTGGTTACTTGCTTCACACGTGGGTTATTGAGAAAATACTCTGTCTTTGCTGGAGATATTGGGGGATGTGACACATGGCCCATTCAACAACCCAAAAATCATTTGAGCGGTCAGGGGGCTCTTGCTAGCCGTTAAGAATTATTTATCAGAACTTGATATTGAACACTTTGAATTGTGGAAGTGTGATAGTAACCCCCTCTCCCACTGATACTTTTTACATTACTGGAATACTGACCTATAATGACCATTAATGAAATAATAGACAACATTGCCATACCGACTGGAGAGCTCAACACTGGAACCAGACAGCATATCTCGGTTGGCAGTCATAGCTACATAAACAGTAGGACTCCGGATTGTTCACATCTGGCTCGTCATTGGTGTCTTCTTTTAAGGTCGCACAAAATTAGATGTCAATCTATCGATACCATTGATGTTGTTGTTAAAAGGCGTTATATCTTTAACTGATGAATTTAAATATCGCCATACATGTATAAGTGGTCGTATTTTTCCTGGACACAGTTATTGCAAATTTGACATGTACAGGTTCTTTAGAATATGTTCTTCTGGTATACATGCATTGTTTTCCTTAGTTAATAATGAAATCATTTAATCAAAGTGAAAAGCGTACATGGTATTACGATAATAAGTGGAAGTCACCCTGTACCTTTCTGGTTCAAAATCAAAGAATAATTTTAGATGATGATACCAGTTGTCAAAGCAGAGCACCACTCTTATGGAAATATACCTATACATGAAAGTCAACAAAACTTCATTACTCTCACGCCCGCATACCAGTTAAAATGACAGTGCAGACAGTGTATGATGTCTGATGCAGCATTAGGAAGATTTTAATTTTTTTTATTCTTTTATTACTGACAATTTAGTACAATTGTTGTATTTTTAACATGTTTGGAATGACAACAAATTCTTCTGGTATATGCAATATTGTCTTTCTTCTATGGGATATTTACATCTAAAAATATGAAACTTCTCTCCAATATAACATCAACATTGCAGTACATTATTGTAATATAAACGTGCATATATGCATATATTAGCATTTGACAATATAAAATCATGCATAATCAAAGCTACAGGTAAAAACCAATAAAAACAAAAACATGCATTAGTAGTAAAAACGCCAATATGTAGGTGATGTGTATAAGCAAACAAAGGGACTTATATAATTATGAAAGCAACAGCTTTGAAGCCACCTTTCAGAACATGCTAATTTGAATTTGAAGGCTGTTACCTACTTAATTTTAGAAATAACAGTTTTCACTCTCAGGATTGTCCTCACTGGCAAGACAAATTAAATACTGACTTTGTCAACGTCAATATGTACCAATAAACTGAATCAACGTATTCTCTTTGACAACATGAATACGTTTACCAAAGATATCACTGTTTGTCCTTGTTGCGTGAGGATCGGTACAAAGATATATGACAGTAGATGCTTTGAGAACAGGACCTAAAAACATAAAGGAAGATATCAACAAAGGTTCAATATGAACACAACATCTACATGTAAACGGATGACCATTAAATATGCAATGCAAAGGTTGATGAAGGAAGTTTAGTCTACATTATACACTACAAATCTTTGGTAAAGCACCATCTGGAACATAGTGAATAACCTTACTTTACAACGAGCTCGTCACAGACAGGTATGCGATGATTTCATGATAAAAACTGAACCTTTGCACTGCACTTGTGCCAACACCATCTGAACCCTCTTTGCTGCAATTATTTTTTTCAAATCTGTAAAATATAATAATTGCTGCTGGTGCTACTACTACTACTACTACTACTACTACTACTACTACTACTACTACTATTACCGCCCTGTTCAAATCCCGGTTCACCCCGATTATGTTTCTAGGTTTGTCAGCACCATACCCGTGCTCGTGGGTTTGTCTGAGACCTGCATCACTTCGGGCTTTCCTCCCACATTAAGCTAACACGCCGTGATATAACTGGAATACTGTTAAAAGCGACGTTAAACCCAATTCACTCACTCACTCACTCACTCACTCACTACCGCCCTACACAGGGGCATGTTCAAAGCACACATACATTGCAGGATTGATGATAGCTTTCCTGATCGCCCGCTGGTCAGTTGACCTTAGCGTTAGCCTGAGATATAACTGCTCACATCCAAAACACACTGCCTTACACTTAAATCATTATTATGCCCATTCAGTTTGTTCTTTCTATTCATTGCCATGATTTAACAGTCATAATACTGAAAATATGGCCAGTGAGGATTTGTTTGAGTTCAAGGCCAAAACGTTAATTTTCTTTTTGTCATAGTTCCTTAGTTTTCGTTGAAGTCATGGAATGTGTAAAATTGCTTAAAAAAACAAACTTCTATAGCTTCTATCGCAGCCGATAATATTCACATTAAACTCTACTTACTATTTGTATTTGCAGGGAATTTATAACGCCTGTTGTCTCTTATTTTGCCCACATCTAGTTACTGAGGCAATCAGGTTCTGTTTACAGGTTCGAAATGTGAATGTGTGTAAAATAGTTCTAAATGGTTGTCTGTATGCCCAAATAAAAAGACGTTTCCAAGGTAACACCTGATATTAAAATGAAACTTTAGATGAGGATGTTTGTTCAACAAGGTTTCAGGCAAGAACTCGGAGTATCTAGGGCGATGACACCCACTCTTATAACTCTGTCGGTGGTGTTTTGATAGTGAGTGAGTTGGATTGTGTCAGATTAATGTGGGAGGAAAGCCCGAAATGATGCAGGTCTCAGACGTTTATCACTTCGGTGAAACCCACGAGCACGGGTATGGTGCTGACAAACCTAGAAACATAATCGGGGCGAACCGATATTCAAACCCACAATCATAGGTTTCTGGCGTGCCCAAGGGACGCAACTCTGCAAAGCGAATCGCAACGCCTTAGACGACTGGGCCGGCGTTTTGAGAGATTTGTAGTTCTTCATAGGTGATCTTAGCATCGCTTTCCCTCGTCGAGTCATCAATGCCTTCAAAGAAACCATCTGTAACATGAAACATCAGTATGAGCAGCCATGGATACACGAGAATGCGATTGTGTCGGTAAAGAGGCTACCGTTTTGTTATACAGTGGCATAGCAAAAATGACCCTATCCGCACCACCTTCCCTCTCCACACCACCTTCCCCTCTCCACACCAACCCCCCCTCTCCACACCACCTTCCCCTCTCCACACCAACCTCCCCTAACCGCACCACCTTCCCTCTCCACACCACCTTCCCCTCTCCACACCAACCCCCCCCCCCTCCACACCACCTTCCCCTCTCCACACCAACCTCCCCTATCCGCACCACCTTCCCTCTCCACTTCACCTTCCCCTCTCCACACCAACCTCCCCTCTCCACACCACCTTCCCCTCTCCACACCAACCTACCCTCTCCACACCACCTTCCCCTCTCCACACCACCTTCCCCTCTCCACACCACCATCCCCTCTCCACACCAACCTCCCCTCTCCACACCAACCTCCCCTCTCCACACCACCTTCCCCTCTCCACACCAACCTCCCCTCTCCACACCAACCTCCCCTCTCCACACCACCTTCCCTTCTCCACACCACCATCCCCTCTCCACACCAACCTCCCCTCTCCACACCACCTTCCCCTCTCCACACCACCTTCCCCTCTCCACACCAACCTCCCCTATCCGCACCACCTTCCCCTCTCCACTTCACCTTCCCCTCTCCACACACCCTCCCCTCCACACCACCTTCCCTATCCGCACCACCTTCCCCTCTCCACACCACCTTCCCCTCTCCACACCAACCTCCCCTCTCCACACCACCTTCCCCTATCCGCACCACCTTCCCTCTCCACACCACCTTCCCCTCTCCACACCAACCCCCCTCTCCACACCACCTTCCCCTCTCCACACCAACCTCCCCTATCCGCACCACCTTCCCTCTCCACTTCACCTTCCCCTCTCCACACCAACCTCCCCTATCCGCACCACCTTCCCTCTCCACACCACCTTCCCCTCTCCACACCAACCCCCCTCTCCACACCACCTTCCCCTCTCCACACCACCTTCCCCTCTCCACACCAACCTCCCCTCTCCACACCAACCTCCCCTCTCCACACCACCATCCCCTCTCCACACCAACCTCCCCTCTCCACACCACCTTCCCCTCTCCACACCACCTTCCCCTCTCCACACCAACCTCCCCTATCCGCACCACCTTCCCCTCTCCACACCAACCTTCCCCTCTCCACACCAACCTCCCCTCTCCACACCACCATCCCCTCTCCACACCAACCTCCCCTCTCCACACCACCTTCCCCTCTCCACACCACCTTCCCTTCTCCACACCACCATCCCCTCTCCACACCAACCTCCCCTCTCCACACCACCTTCCCCTCTCCACACCACCTTCCCCTCTCCACACCAACCTCCCCTCTCCACACCAACCTCCCCTCTCCACACCACCTTCCCCTCTCCACACCAACCTCCCCTTTCCACACCACCATCCCCTCTCCACACCAACCTCCCCTCTCCACACCAACCTCCCCTCTCCACACCAACCTACCCTCTCCACACCACCTTCCCCTCTCCACACCAACCTCCCCTCTCCACACCACCTTCCCCTCTCCACACCACCTTCCCCTCTCCACTTCACCTTCCCCTCTCCACACCACCTTCCCCTCTCCACACCACCATCCCCTCTCCACACCAACATCCCCTCTCCACACCAACCTACCCTCTCCACACCACCTTCCCCTCTCCACACCATCCTCCCCTCTCCACACCAACCTCCCCTCTCCACACCAACCTCCCCTCTCCACACCAACCTACCCTCTCCACACCACCTTCCCCTCTCCACACCACCTTCCCCTCTCCACACCACCTTCCCCTATTGGTGTGGCAATAAGGTCCTGGCAAAGAGACACAGCAATAAGGTGCTGGCTAAGAGAGACAACAATAGGGTTCTGACAAAGAGAGACAACCATAGGGTAATGGCAAAAAGATATAAGGTTCAGGCAAAAAGATAGAGCAATAAGGTATGGCAGAGAGAAACAGAAATAAGATGATGGAAAAAGAGGCAACACAATGTTATAGCAAAGAGTTAAATCAAAAAGGTGCTTTTAAATGAAGGCAGCAAAACTGTTCTGACAAAGAGATACGGCAATAGGGTGCTGGCAAAGAGAGACAGCAATACGGTTCTGGCAAAGAAAGACAGCAATAAGTAAGGTTCCGGCAAACAGAGACATAATAAGGTTCTGACAAAGATATATTATAACTATAAGGTCCCGGCTAAAGGACACAGCAATGAGGTTCTAGCTCAAAGATACAACGATAAGTTCTGGCAGAGAGAAACAACTATAAGCTGCTGTCTGTGATGTTAGATCCATGATATGTCACTGCTTCAAATTCGGCAACTACTTCAAATCGAGCCCCAAAAACACCCTGTAACGGATGGAGGTGAACACTCTAATTTTATGGCACGACTCTCTTTTCGAGGACATCCAGCACATCCAGCGAACCATGCATATGTCTAAATAAAACCTCAGAGTCACAATAAAGCAATATGATAGTGAAAGTTTTGTTAACAAAATCTCATAAAAATTCAAATTGACCACTCTACGCGAGTGAAGTATATCTTGGCCAAATGATAATAACGACTTCTGTAAAAAATAAAAAATGTAAGGATATAGAACCCAATGTAGATACAGTAAACAAAAGTTGCCATTGAATAATGCCTTAGGCATCAACATGCCAAGTCAAAGGTATTCTCAGTTTGTAGAATAACATCCTTACAACATTACACACTGACATGTATTAATATTCTGAATCAACAAAACATGCAAGTTGTTTTAATAATAAGACTAAACTTCAAGTCTTACCAGAGGGTTGCGCTGTTCTGTTCCTGTAACGGAAGTCGCAGTATCACTAGTTTGCAGCTATATGCATGAACACACTTTTATATCCGGAAAAGTACCTTGATTATCAATATCGTGAAGCTGTACTTTAAATACTCACAATGTCATTTCCGTGGCTTGCTTGTTATCTGCATCTGCCAAAGAGATATATTTATCATAAAAGGTTTTTTATAAAAGTTGTTAGCTCGTTACAGCTCCATGCGATTATATATGCAGTATATATAGTGTATTTCGTGTATATTCGATATCTTGTTGTTCACAACGTTAATGAGAATGTTTTGCAATTATGATACTTCATGTTGTTCGTATGTACGTTTGACTTTGATTGAACATGACAGCTGTCGATGAAGCTAACATCAATAATGTCTTCACAGTAATGGAATACAACCCACCCTTCAATGTTTGGCGTCTTCTGCTGCATACGATGTAGACAGCCGCCGCTACGATAAAGGGAACCAGACATGCCATCCCAAAGCCAACACCAGCACCAAATGTATCCCCTACAGAAACATACATCTGTTAAGTTAATATGTGTATAATACTGTTTCTTTGTTGAACATAATAGGTCTGTTCTAAATAATGTTTGCTTCATATCAATAAACAAAATTATCCTAGACAATTATCGTTTCAAAACATCCTAGCACCCATCACGCCCCACTCTACATCACACCTCCCCACTCCACACCACCCTCCCACTCTACACCACAATCCCTCTCAACACTACCATCCCCTCTCCACACACCTTCCCCTCCCCACCCCCCACCCCCCGACTCTGTAACAGCCTCCCCTCTCCACACACCCTCCCCTCTCCACACCACCACCCCCCTCTCCACACACCCTCCCCTCTCAACACCAACCTCCCCTATCCACACACCCTCCCCTCTCCACACCACCCCCCCCCCCCTCGACTCTATAACAGCCTACCCTCTCAACATCACCCTCCCCTCCCCACCCCCCACCCCCGACTCTATAACAGCCTCCCCTCTCAACATCACCCTCCCCTCTCCACACCACACACACCCCACCCCCGACTCTATAACAGCCTCCCCTCTCCACACACCTTCCCCTCCCCACCCCCCACCCCCGACTCTATAACAGCCTCCCCTCTCAACATCACCCTCCCCTCTCCACACACACACACTCCCACACACACACACTCTATAACAGCCTCCCCTCTCAACATCACCCTCCCCTCTCCACACACACACACACACACACACACACACTCTATAACAGCCTCCCCTCTCAACATCACCCTCCTCTCTCTACAAGGTAGGTCCATAAGGAAGGCGATTATAATGATCTACTAACAAAGCCAGCATGGGGGGTGGGGGTGGGTTGGTGCGGGGGGTGGGGTGCTAGTCCCGACCGATGAGATACCCTGCTGCAGCTTAACATGAATACCCCATTCAGACACAGTATACTGACTCCGAGCCGACCAGTCCTTGTTTTAGCCCCTTAATGCCGAGCGCCAGACAGGGTAACAACAAATACCATCTTTTACCGTATAATGGTTAGACGTGGCAGGGGATCAAACCCCGGACCTTCCGCTCTCCGGGGGGATGTTCTACCACTAGAACACGGAGGCGGTCGTTATTGATTGTAAATGTACATATATTCTAATTCATACCATCCACAGCAAGTTGTATCATCTTCGATGTGAGCGTCAAATTCGTTTCGGTGTAGCTTCCGTCACATCGTATGTCCTTCATGTGAATTTCTGATGTTACCGTTCTTGTAAGCCGACTTCTGGTGGTAGTAAGACCTTGGTTATTGCGTGACCATGACGTCACACCGGTTGTCATGGCCGTCTCGGCAACCATCCATGTTATTGTTGAAGGTGGTTTCGTCGGGCTTGTTTCACACTCAAAAGTTATGCTGTCGCCTTCAGTGACGTGTTTAACTCGTGGTGTTGACTTGAGAAGTGTGATGCTTTCTAGTGGAACTGATGAATATAATGGTACGATGATTTTAATTATACACACATTACCTACATCAAGTCGAATCACACACACTAGCACAGTGTTTGTTGGCTCCCATGCCGCTTTCAGCAATATCACAGCCATATGACGGCGAGGGAGGCACGGGTGGCTCAGTCGTCTGAGGCACCTCAATTCGCTGTGCTGAGTTGCGTCCCCTGGGCACTCGAGAAACCCATGATCGTGCGTTCGAATCCCGGTTCGCCCCGAATGTGTTTCAAGGTTAGCACAGTACCCGTGCTCATGGGTTTAACAAAAGCGGTAGACGTCTGAGACCTGCAACATTTCGGGTTTCCTCCCACATTAAGCTGACACGCCGTTATATAACTGGAATACTGTTCAATGTGGCGTTAAAGCCAACTCACTCACTCACTGTGACGACGCGGTACACCATATAAAGGTATTTTACACGGCGAACGATTCAAACGACCAGCTCAAACTGTCACACATACGGAAGAAGTCATTTAATATTCTGACGGGGTATTGTTAAGTGACAGATACTTTTCTGTCCTTACCTCTAAACATATTAATTCTTTTTTCTGAACGGAAGGACCAACAATTATCCTTTTGCCGACTAACTCACTTTTAGTACAGTTTTTAAACAATATATAATTGGGGAAGAGAATGTATGGATATCAACTTCTTTAATTATCATGAGAAAAACAACGTTTCGGAGTATATGCTTACTCCTTCATTCACCTGATGAAGGAATAAGCATCTACTGTAAACAGGGAATTTTTTGCGACCGTTTTATTATTGCGAGTTTTGCGAACGACACTCAATCGCAAAAAATAATAACGCAAAAATAAGTATAAATAATAGATACATATTTTATTCATTGCAACACGTCATCAAATGTTGAAATCATCAACCAGAACCACAAGTTACTCAATAAGTTAAAAAGACAAATGAATGCAGAATGGTCACACAATACATCACAAATGACAGTGTAAACAGACCAATTAGTGTCACTGTTGCCTCACAGTAATCCTGCCTTCTTCCAACCTCGCTTGATTGCGTCAGTGTCCTTTGCAATTTTGTCCACACAGGAAACAAGCCATCTTGCGTGAATCGGTTTCATGACACTGGTCAACTTTCCGGCCAACTCAGATAAACTAGCTTCGGAGAGAAGCTGTCTATTGTTTGGTAATCGAGGTGTCATCTCAAAACGGCAACTCGCAAAAATATCTCGTCGCAGTATTGTCTTTGGTGTGGTATTCGCAATATTTTAACGGCGCAGAAATAAAGCTGTTTACAGTACTCCGAAACGTTGTGTTCCTCATAATAAAGAAGTTGATATCCATAAATTCTCTTCTTTATGTGTATCACTTCTAAATGCCTTTCAAAGACTTGAATATGTTATTGAGAGTAAAATCTGAGACAATAATCTTTTACTTGTGTTTACTGGGGGACATATTTTTCCTACCTGCACCCCCAAACTAGGTACATGTTACCTTGAAAATATTTACATTTCTCACCATTGACATCAAGAGCTATAATGTTGCTTCTCACACCGATGAAGTTACATGTCCAGTTCGTGTTCTGATCCGTGTCAAAGTCAACGTCAGGAATTGTCAGAGTGTAAATACCATTTCTTGGACAAGTTACATTATGGATGGAAGACTCGATGTCCCTGCAGTTCACTTCGGTTAAATTGAAAATGTTCATTCTCATAAAGTAATTCTGTGTTACGTTATGCAACTGTCGTGTCCAGATTAATATCCCAGAGCGGAGCCTGTACTCATTTGACACGTAGCAGGTGAAGGTGAATGGACGTCCAACGGTTGCTGAAGAGGCCGACCCTGTCAGGTTAAGGGTTATGCGTTGACCTGGAGGAGGAGAGTGGGTTCGTTATTAGGATATTGAAATAAAGGATTATTTCGTATTCATATTCATTACTGTGGCATTATGAATTCATATTCTGTATATTCTGTCATTATAAAAAAAACAGCTATCCGTAGCAGATGATTATGCAATACACAGTATGGGCAGGGGTAGCCTCGCGGGTAGAGCGTTGGCTCGTCACATCAAAGTTTCGGGTTTGGGTAACGCTGTTTCTGGTGTTTCTCCTCACTCCACTCATCCGATTGATGCGATATTGCTAAAAACGGCGTCAAACACATACAAAATGGAATATTGCTAAAAACGGCGTCAAACACATACAAAATGGAATATTACTAAAAACGGCGTCAAACACATACTTAATGGAATATTGCTAAACACGGCGTAAAACACATACTTAATGGAATATTGCTAAACACGGCGTAAAACACATACTTAATGGAATATTCCTAAAAACGGGGTCAGACACATACAAAATGGAATATTGCTAAAAACGGCGTAAAACACATACAAAATGGAATATTCCTAAAAACGGCGTCAAACACATACTTGATTGAATATTGCTAAAAACGGCGTCAAACACATACAAAATGAAATATTGCTAAAAACGGCGTAAAACACATACAAAATGGAATATTGCTAAAAACGGCGTAAAACACATACTTAATGGAATATTGCTAAAAACGGCGTAAAACACATACTTAATGGAATATTGCTAAAAACGGCGTAAAACACATACTTAATGGAATATTGCTAAAAACGGCGTAAAACACATACTTAATGGAATATTGCTAAAAACGGCGTAAAACACGTACTTAATGGAATATTGCTAAAAACGGTGTAAAACTCGTACTTAATGGAATATTGCTGAAACTGGTGTAAAACTCAAGTGCGTAATATGCAGAAGGTGACTTTTACTTAAATGTGAATACAAATGTGACTGAAGGTCTGTGTTCTTACAATCTTACAAGTATTCATATCCAATAGCGACATATAGGTCTCTGTGTAGTCTGTTACGATAGACAGCCTCGTAAACTAACTGCTCAGCTGCAAAATGTACTCTAAAGATTTCGTGTGTGAAAATTAAGCAATATTGATATTAGAATTTAACTTGTTTAGATATGTTTACCATACTTTTGTATGGATAAAATCGTGATCTTAAAGCAAATAGTGATGCCTCCATAGGAAGAGTGGCACACCTCGCATTTACTGTTTTCTGAAGGTAATTATGGTAAAGGTGGTAAAGGCATCATAACTGCATGCTAATGGATCTAAAACCCTGTATCTATGACGATTGGACGTAAAGACGGTTATTCCCGGGGACATCCGTTATGTGCGTTTGATTTACTAATGTGTTCAAATTGTTAGAGACAATACAGATATATTTTGCCCACTGAACACAATACCATATCGGCATATGTAACTGTACAAAATAACAGTTCCTGTTAAACGTCAACGTAAATAGTTACCTTCGCGCATGACCGGAAGTACAAGAAATGATAACAGGAAAGCAGCACTTGCCATAGCCTGAAGAGGAAAGCAGCACTTGCCATAGCCTGAAGAGGAAAGCAGCACTTGCCATAGCCTGAAGAGGAAAGCAGCACTTGCCATAGCCTGAGGAGAGAGATTGAAAAGAAGGGTAGCACAAAAACCAAAGCCCAATGGAAATGCCACATTCTGAAGTTAAAACTCAAATGATTAGAATATATACTTGCAGTAGAATCAATCCATTCACGGGCGAGCACTTTCTGATAATGCGTTGCTGTACGTGACTGTCATAAAATTACGGAACAATTACAATACCGCGTTAACAAGAACATATTGTTGCGATTGATATTTCCTGACGAATTGTGTCTGAGCTGAAGCGCTAGGATCTAAATAAATATATCCTGAGTATCGATTGTGTCGTACCCTTAACGTTTTTCAAACATGATCAAGATGACTGGACTGTTTCATGCCAAAATACTAAATGCTAACGACACGCACACTTATGCACATACATGTTCGCCAATTATTGTGGCTTTTTATATGTGTTTACTGATACCTTTAACATTTAACCCATACTCATGATGCCTATGAGTAGTTTGGAACTTCGTCCAGACACAATCGAAATCAATTAAAATCGAACCCTGAATGCACTGTAAAGGATGTAAACACATACAAAACCTGATCAGATATAAACATGTACAGGAATGTATTTAAATGCAAAACGGAATACACATTTGGTGTGTTGCATCCTAACACGTTTTGGCTCAAACATATCAAATGAGCAATCGTCGCACAGCCTAAACGCCATCTAAACACATCATCCCCACAATCTAAACATGTTTTGAATTTAAACAAGTTCAAACATATTTAAAAGTAAAGCATGTTTAAATAAAATGCATATCATTAGGCAATATGTCAAATATGGATAAGATGTTAATATATAATGAAATTAGATGTGGAAATCAGATTTACAGGCACTTGTATAACACAAATCCCACCGAGGCTTTGTACAATATTAACATAAAAACGTAAAAATAAACCACGCTAGGTTAATGGTGACAAAGAAAATTGACACTTGTGACGACAACAGTCTCCGTAGCACAGGTGGTGGCGCGAAGGACCACATACCAAAAGGTTGCAGATTCGTAGCCAACCGATGTTTAAACAGTGTTGTGTTGAAAATTGTGTTGTTGCTGTGTTTCTCATACAGGAAACGGAAGTTGACAATGAACGTATAATATTATCTGAATACTACGACAGACTCTCAATTTTAGTTAGTTACCATCCCCTTACTTCTGGATCGTTGATAAAAGTTGCAAAAATCCTCGGCAAGCCTCGGAATTTTTCCACTTTTATCAACTCGTGTAGATATATTTGGCATCAATGCATGTGTGTGTGTGTGTGTGTGTGTGTGTGTGTGTGTGTGTGTGTGTGTGTGTGTGTGCGGATCTTACCTTCATTAAGCCCCTAAACACGTTTAGCTATTAAACACAATCGTAAACACGTTTAGACCTAAACATGTCAAAATTATGGGACAATGAATGTGTTGAGGCTCGTGTTAAGGATCTAAACACACATTTACTGTGGACTCTGTCACATCAGTATCATGATGGTAATATTGACAAACAAACATCTTCGATGTCTAGAAACACGAATGCATTATCATATAAACATCCTTACATGACATAGTGCTATGACTGTGCATGCGCTGTTATACACGGTCTTGTCGTTGCCTCATCTTCTATGACATGCTATCAAACTAGGTAGAGATGATTTGCTAAGAATTCACTGTGCCACTGTAATTAGGTTATCATATGGAAATTGTATTCGGATCATATCACAAAAAGCACAAAAACTCGATGGTCTGGTACTGGCACTGGTTAGTCCCTCGTGTGTTGCTTGGCCATGCTGGTATATTGTACATTGAAACACCGTTAACTCGATTTCACTTTGTGGTATTTAACGATTCCTTATCAGCACCATAGTATCACCCTTCCGTTTGTCTCGAAGTATTGTTTACTCGAAATGGCTCCAAACGCTGTGCTTAACGAGACTCATCGAAATATCACGGAAAGGGTTGGCTTTCTGCCGATCTCTATTTAGTTACTGTTAATGAAATTCGTCACTGGTTGTCTTATATTATATAATATTTGATAAAATGTAAGAGTTTTGTATACTTACTTTAATATCTTGCTCCTGACAAGGTCCTGTATCTTCTAGTACATGTTTGTGATGGTCAGTGTCACACTATCTATTCCCGCTGACGCAGATTCATTGTTCACATTAGACTTCCTTGTTGAAATGAATCGTGCTTTTTTGGGAAATGTCTTTAATCACATATCCGTTGTTTACGCTGGTGCGTGTTTTATATCTAACATACTGATAAAACTCAGTTTTCTTAATGTAGAGAACAGTTTAAGCTTGATTATTAAAATAATAATTATTTTACTATCTTCTTTCCAGCGCGGTCACATATAGAGGGAAGGTGTGTGAGTGAGTGAGTGAGTGAGTTTGGTTTAACGCCGCTTTTAACAGTATTCAAGTTATATCACGGCGTGTCAGCTTAATGTGGGAGGAAAGCCCGAAGTGATGCAGGTCTCAGACGTTTACCACTTCGGTGAAACCCACGAGCACGGGTATGGTGCTGACAAACCTAGAAACATAATCGAGGCGAACCAGGATTCGAACCCACAATCATAGGTTTCTGGCGTGCCTAAGGGACGCAACTCTGCACAGCGAATCGCGGCGCCTTAGACGACTGGGCCACCCGTGCCCCCGGGAAAGTGTGTGTGTTGATTGTGAGTGAGTGAGGGTTGTGAGGGATCTGTGGCTTGTCTGACTCCATGTCATGGTACTATGATGGATAGATCGTTGCCTCCAGTCACTGTTTTGTTCTGATCCAGACTGCACTGTTTACATGCTGTTTCGTGTCTGTGTTGTTTAACGTCGCACTCGGCACAATTCCTGGTATATAACAGCGGTCTGTAGATAAGCGATTCTGGACCAGACTGTAGTTACATGAACAGTGATTGACATCATGAATCTAGGGAGGGGGTGGTTTGTGGTGGTAGCAGTGAATGAATGAATTATATGTTATATCGTACGGTGGCAGAGCTTAATTCTTCTCACTTGTTTCACGTTTCATAGTGGTGTTTGCTGCACAACGCGCTATCGTTTTGCCATGAGTCCAGTTGACAAAAGACACTTTTTCTGCTATGATTTTCATTTTAACATATCACAATGTTAATTATGAAAATAATTCGTGTGTCAAAATAAATATTCAGAAGGGGCGATAACTCTATTCAGTGTGTACAATGACAGATGATACTTTACTTGTTCTTCAAACATCACTTACTTAACTGATTATTGCCGATTGAGATTTCACCGTGCACGACAAAAGTAATAATGTGTGAACTGTTTAAATTAAGTTAAAAGGAAACTAAAAATTGATAAATATAAATAATGCATGAAATTGAAGAAATATAAGAATTGATACAACTATCAACTTCTTGAAAATATATGTATCGGTACAAATTATGTTGATGGAACAATCTGGATTTCTCATATTTAACAAAGAAAAACAAACCAAAATTTTCATATCTTTATTTCTCACAATGTAAGTTTTCAAAACTTAACATGGACTGGGTGTCTTTGTCAGTCAAAAGCACCTAATTAAATTCCAGGAGAAAATAATTTTCTTGCTTGTAAACAAATGGTACCATGTGCTTTTTTAGTGTCTGATAAATATTGGCCATGTTGTTTTGTGAGTGAATAACGTTTTTCACTTCCTCGTCCTATTTAAGTGAAATGTGACAGGAAGCACATTGTAACTATTGTGTTACTGTCAGCAGAAAGCTCCTCCAGACATCCGTCACCCCGATACTAGTACTTCATTGTGTTGACTCGCTGGCCTGAAATGAATAAGTCAATAATATTGTAATAATATTCCTACTTCAATAACAATGTTTATTCACCTTCTCTCAAAATATTGCTTATTTAGAAAAAAAAATCTTCTGAAATAGAGAAGTTTAAGGAAAATTAATCACAGTGTGTAACATTACATGCTACTTTAGAACAATCTTGAAGGCATCAATTCATCTGATATGTCTAAAACTCAAACAGTATTTTCTGTGTAAACAGTAAACTCAACAGATGCATCAATTTAATGACAGTGTACTACAGCTCTTTATATCAATGTCACACAGAAATTCACTCTTGTTTTAATGAAACACGTTTTGATATTTGTATTACCAGTATGTATTTAATCATGAAATACTATGTTTCGTCTGACCATGCTGAAAACATACTTTCGCTAGAGTGAAATAAATAAGATTTTTATTAAAATCAGGTGAAATATCACGTTTTGTCACACCTACAGTCAGTCTGCCTCACTGACACTATGGTTTTATAAGTATAAGACTTGAATTTATTTTGTCAAATGCAATGTTTATCTCTTCATGTGGTTTACTAAAGTTGATATCTTGACTTGAAAATATTAACTTTGTCAGATCACAAGATGAGATATTATTAAACCTATTTTATTGTCCAAAAAGTCAAAGGGATTGGGCACAAGGGCAGCACTTATTACCGCCTTCTCCCTATATACAGTTATACATAATATTGCATAATGAAAATGAACAATTTACAGTTGAAGCTTCACAGTGTGGAAACATAGTGCACAATATATATACAGTGCTCATATGAAGGATATGTACAATGTGCGGGAAACTGAAGACAGTGTGCATCTCATACTTATCCGAATACCGTATTCGACGTAATAAGCGCCCCACTCTAATAAGCGCCCACGGCGGTATTTGCTAATATATTGACTAGTGAACAATCCTAATTAGCACCCCTTCCGACTGATCAATGTTCACAAGACTTATTCATTCGCGTACAATAGGCACTCGTGTTATATGCACCCTTAATTATGGGCAATTAAATTCTAGAATAATATATCTGACGTACATAAACATTTCAGGCTGTCAGCATGAACCACAAAATTTATCTTTCAACTCTGTTTTTTTTTTCACGAAAATAATATTCCAATCAGAGCCCCCTATTTTTTATTTTGAGCGCGCTCTGGGCGCTTATTACGTCGAATACGGTATTATACATTTTAGTGTTGAATATAGATTTAACAATATTAATGATTAACAGTTTGGAAACAATAATATTCTAGCTACTGAATCTGTTAGTCGTTTCTATAAATTTGTGTACAGACAAGAATATTTTTGTATTCAGGAAAACATCTAAGTTTGGATCACCAAAAAGAATACTATGTAGAGTTTTTTTGTCCTCCAAGATTATCTATAGCTGTCAGTAATGTATCCCTAAAATCATCATATAAGGTACATTCGAAGAAGAAATGGAATGAATTTTCACAAGGAGCATGCTATACAAGGAGCATGAGATAAATTCATGCTATCATCGTTATTTGACAAGGAAACAAATTTCTTCTATGTATTTATATTTTTATTTTTTTTCGTTTTGATTGAATTATAAAAAAAATATCAAAATAATCAAACCACTTGACTTGATTGAAATAAACTAAAGTTCTAAAGATTGTTAACAATAGTAAAATATTACATAATAACAATATAATTATTGCAAAATGACACAGTAAGCACAACTATATTCTTACATATAAATTGATATGATTAATAATCAATAATACATGGCAAAAGTTTCAAAACATGTTTGTGGACATAAAACCAGATGGGTTTCACAATTAAACAAAGGGAATAAATGAGTTATGATTGCAATACGCATGGGAATTAAAACTAATTCTGTTTATACTTTAAGTTTTTAGTAATGTCAATATCAATTTATGCATTTGAAATATTTGAATACAAACTGTTAAAGAGTTATCTGTTTCTGTAAATTATATTAAGATCACATGTAGATTGAACATTTACTGGACATTAATCAGTTGGGTTTTTGTTCATTTCATGACATGATTAAATTGATACAGTAAAGTAAATATCATTTTGGTAGAAATATTAATTGTTACCAAAATTGCAGATCAAACTGTACTTTACTTCAAATATTTACGCACCCTTTATGTAATAATTCAGTTGAAATATTACACCTCATTGTGAGAATATTGCGGGAATTACCAAATTTAATCCCGCTTGTTCATAAAATTTGACTTGTCCGACATTGCCGCGGACGGATTCTGTTCAGGGAGTCATCATTTTTTTAAATACGGGTAAATATTTTGAAAGCAGGTACTTTGTACTTACATCCTTAAAGAGTGAGTATGGTTTTCCGCCGCTTTTAGCAATATTCCATCAATATCACAACGGGGGACACCAAGATAAACGCGATGCCTCAACGATCGCATCCAAAGGTGGGAGAGACATGACAGTCGATATTGGGAGAAAAGGTACAGGTACCCTAATCCACGTAAGAATTGTGAGAATATCTTGGAAATTCGTCATCATCGTCAGCATTATTATTATTATTGTTGTTATACCATTACGTTCCGATCACACATTCCGTGAAGATCCGGGGTAGAATAGGTCTTCAGCAAACCATGCTTACCGTAAAAGGCGACTATGCTTGTCGTCAGAGGCGACTAACGGGATCGGGTGGTCAGGCTCGCTGACTTGGTTGATGCATGTCATCGTTTCCCAATTGCGTGGATCGATGCTCACGATATTAATCACTGGTCCAGACTCGATTATTTACAGACCGCCGTCATATAGCTGGAATATTGCCGAGTGCGGCGTAAAACAACAAACCAACCAACCAATTTAACCGATCACACATTCACAGATTAAGAGTAATTCAAGTACTCTTAAAAATTGTTAGCTTACAATCATTTATTCCTTTACCGCATGGTTGTATCGCTTATTTTCTAATCAATTTATTTAAACATTGGCTTATTTTCATAGAACGTCTATTCATTGAATCATTTATTCATAAATACTCGCGTTTTTCGGATGGTTTGAACTCTTCCGTTCTTCTTTCCGATTTGCGGTAGCAGTTACCTCCCTTAGTTATCTCGGAGTTTTGCCCGACATAATCCGGGCTGTCGTGTCGCGAAGTAAAATGGCGGATGGGACACAACTGTAGTCAGGTCAAATACACATAACAGCCCGCAGACCACATTGGGGGTTATCAGACGATATCCAGAACATAGAGTAAGCTCCTTTGTTAGTCAGAGTCATCGTTTGTTTAATTTTCAAGTCCTTTTGTGTTGTAAATATTGATAATTTGGTTGTTTCAAGCGATGGTCCTAGCATATTCAGGTCGCTTCTCGGAATTCGTAGCGGCGTAGAGTGACATAGTTTAGAAGGTGTGAGTGTTCTGCGAGTAGATCTTTGGCATTGGTAGTGACAATGTATGGGGGAGAGCGATGTCGACATAGAGAATGCTAAAATAGCATATGACACTATCATATATTTTTAAAGCATTTTATTTTCCTTTTATTAATAATAAGTTGGACGATTTCCTTGTTATTTTGAAAAATATAAAACATATTCCTGATTAATATGAGGGACCTGTCATTTATTTATATGGTGGGTTGAGTCAGGGGGAGTGAGGAAAGGGTCACACATAAATATGAGTCTCCGGGGGACGGTCATAAAAAGTAATGGTAAAATATTGTACGTATTTGGGGAGACTGTCATAACACAATGGACATTTTATAATAAATTAGAAAGTGCTTTTGCAATTTATCTTTTCAGAAGGGTCATGAAAAAAATGACATGGGATGAGTCAACCAAAAATATGAACAGCTTTTGGGGAGGGTCATTATGTAGAGGGGAATGTCAGAGAAACACCCCATTCCTTAAAAATAATGGAGCCAAGGCCCATTATTTTTAAGGAATGGAGAGTTACGAGCATATTCCCCAACTTAAAACACATCCTACTTGTACACTTTGACAAAACATTCTCTTGTGGAAAATATTTTTAAAAAAGAACTCTGTATTTGTAGACTGTATTTATGCTGCGTGAGTGGCCCTTGCATTCTGCACGGCGCATACGTTCTAATGCAGCCACCATTGCATGTGCACAGAGATCCGTAATTTCTTGGGGTCCTATACTAGTATTTTATCAATCTCTTGACCTTTGTAAATACATACATGCTGACGGGTATTATTGGAAATATAGAGCCCTGAACAAGGATACCTATCTAAATGTGTTTTACTTGATTTATTTTTCTTGTCAAAGGTTTGTCAAATTACTTCAAATATGGACATTGCTTTAGGGAACCTAGGGCTGAGGTTAATGCCCGCAAATCAAACAATGTGGGTTCGATCCCTGCTGGGAACACATTTTCTGACAAAATTTGAAATCATTCACCTGTCAAAATATTTTTAAAAATAATTCTGTCTATTCCAAGTGTAAATTTATTGAAATGCTGGTTCAAGATAATGTATTGACAAACATCTGTACATTCCTGATTGGTGATAGGGGAAAACAGAGTTATGTGTAAAATAAAATAAAAGAAAGTATCAAATAAAATTATGTAAAGCATTATAGGTAAACATCTGCTTCTGCATAATGATAAGACCTGTGAAGATCCGGGGTAGAATAGGCCTTCAGCAGCCCATGCTTGCCATTAAAGGCGACAACGCTTGTCGTAAGAGGCGACTAATTGGAGTTAAGATGGTATTAGCACTACACTCAGCTTGTGGATGGGGCCTTACGTGTAAAGAAGATCTCATGGTTTAATGTCAGCAGTCCTCAAAGTTACGACTAAAATGGTTGCCAATGCAACCTAAATATTAATTTGTCTACTGTCTAAAATTCAGAGGTAGCCAAATGACTACCTTGAAAAATATCTTGTGGCAACTAAATCAGATTGCTACACATATGTTGACACAAAAATAATTATGTCTGCTACTAATTGTACTCTCAAATAATTCCCCCTAAAGTCAACAATGAACTGAAATACATAAATATTAATGTAATTAGTATTTTATTTTAGTTGATACTTTATTGGATAAGCAAGGATATACCTATATAATCTAGTAACATAAATTGCATCATTGTTCGAGTCACAAATAACAAAACTCAAGTACAGTTTCCACTGATATACAATTCCAAGAGTAGTGCTATGTCTTGTACATGTAAGAGTTATTTGATAAAAGATTCAAATTTTGGCTACCTACGATGTTGGCTTGACTTCTTGATTTTACCACTGGCTACCTGGAAAAAACTAATCTATAACGAATTTGACTTTTAACGAGTCAAAGTATGGCATTTATGATACATGTATCCATTCTCTGTCAACTTAAGTTCATTTAAAGGCCTCAATAGCGGTAATCTGACCGTGGTTGCTGTTAATATCGGTGAGTTGTGCGATCTTCCTATTGCTTCACACACGATTTTACCGAAATTAATTAAAACAGAATTAAAAGGAATAAAAAAAATTTGAATAAAATTAATGAAATAAGTCACAAACATAAGTCCAGATATACAAAGAACACTTTTTATAGTCAGACAGTGTAAATTTTGATTAAAGTGATTAATTTACATACTTCAGTATGGATTTGTTGACATGGTATTTTTGGTGTTACGTGCTCACTGTAATGTCTTTCTATGGGGGGAAAAAACATCAAAACTCATTATTCCGTGTATAATGCACACACCCCTCTACACAGCTGTGGGTTTTTTTAATTTAAAATGTGCGCACTATACACAAGAAAATACGGTACTTGTAGCCATATGCCTACGTGGTAAAAAAATAAACTTTGTGTCACGTTAATGTTTCAGAACTCAAGCATAATGGAAGAAGCCCTGGCGTCTGTACCGATACCCCACACCGTCACGGTGACTATAGATGCATGCCAGCAGATCGTCACACCACCCATACAAGTACAG
Source organism: Haliotis cracherodii (assembly GCF_022045235.1). NCBI lineage: Eukaryota > Metazoa > Mollusca > Gastropoda > Lepetellida > Haliotidae > Haliotis > Haliotis cracherodii. The sequence goes on from NW_027266330.1 coordinate 61,075,916, forward strand.
CTCCCTTGTGAAGTGTGCGGAAAAACATTTGGCAAAAAGTTCCAGCTCAACCGCCACATGAAACTACACACGGACGACAAGCCACACAAATGTGATTTCTGTGACAAAGCTTTTTTCTACGCGAGCAACCTCAACCAACACCGACGTTCACACACAGGTGAGAAGCCCTACAACTGTGGAGAATGCGGGAAACGGTTCGCCAAACTCAGCGGTCTGAAGAATCATATTTTCACCCACACTGGTCAGATGGCTAGTGGAAGCGGTCAAGGGAATGTACCAAAGAAAGAATTCACCTGTAACGTGTGTGGAAGGTCATTTCCGCAGAAATACCAAATGAAGCGTCACCTTGACATGCACATGGCAGGGAGGTCAGAGAGGTCATATAAGTGTCGTGTGTGTGGAGACGTAGCTCCAAACTATCACGCTTTCATTGCACATACAAACGTTCATCTGGTGCCACCGAGCGCCAACCCTGCGAGGAAGGAAGGAAAGTGGTGCTCCATCTGTGAGAGGAATATTTCCGATTCTGAACTCGTGGACAATAAATGTGAAACATGTGGCAAGAAAAAAATCACGAATGTCACATGGAAGACTGTTTAAGTCGAGACTCGAGACTCTCATCGGAACTGAAACAGTCCAATCAAAGTATGGCTTGTTGAATATTTGCAGGGAGAAGGCCTGGAATTGATTCCTTCCTCAGGTGATTTTGATGGAAGCATTCTTTATGTGAAATTTAGAAATCGTATTCACTCTATTTAATGCCCTGGCATCTGTTAAATTTGCAGAAGTTATTGACCCAGCATCTATTCTGTTTAATGCTGACACAGTGCAACTCACTATCTTTACCGAATCCCATATTCTACTGACACCCAAGGGGAAAACATCATAATTCTGTGAGGGGAGTAATCACTGCATGCTGTGAGTTAAATGTGATAGGGGTTAGGTCCATCAAATGATGGACCTGGCTTCTAAAAGAGAAAAGTTGAAACTTTCCACGCAAGATTTCCTGTACAGTCAAGACATCAGATTTTGAGTGTCTGAATAATCATTCAGTCCAACAGATACACAGAGAAATACATTATGATGAATTATGATCACAGTGGTGATACCATAGTATGTTGGAAGTGTTACTATGGTTACTGAGTGAATATCTGAACTCTGCATCGAAAGTGTAGTATTCATTTATCATGTTTATACATACAGAAGTTTTGTAGTGAAGAATATTTCGAATGGAGTCTTTCAACAGTGTTTCTAATTTTCCATATGGCACATATATATAAATATTTATATATATATGGGTGAAACGATACATCGGTGCACTGCTGCACAATACTTTTAGTTTCTGTATCGATACGACACACTTGCTCAAATAACTTACTTACTACTCGTTCAGTCACTCTTCCCTAGCGCTTTTGTTTGCCAGATATTGCAAAATGTGTTGTTATTAGCAATTCAAGTTCATTAACTGCTAACAGAAATAGCTGCTACGAACATGTGTCTACAGCTAGCTTTACCTTTTGAACCAGCTCTGAAATATTAAAAGTCAAGAAGTTTTCACGCGATTTGACGTAAATATGGGTATCGCGATACGTATCGTACCGTGACCTATCTATCGTGATACTATTATATCATGACCTTGCTGCATCGTTTCACCCTAATATGATATAATTGTGTGAAACACAAAAGAAGAAGAATGTAGTACAACCAATAAAATAATTACCGAAAGGAACTCCGATTCTTGATAACCGCTGAGTGTCGAAAACTGTGACTTTTTCAATACAGGGATGAGAATTTTCCTCAGATTTTGTTGTGTCAAGTGTAACTTTCATTATACATGCCATTACAGTGTACGGCATCAGAGTTCCTTGATCGATGACTAACTTTTTTTGTTATAGTAGAAATACATTCTTATCTCTGACAGATACTGTTGTCCTAATTACTATTTGCATAGTAATATGACGTTTGACGTAAGGTATAAATTTGTCATAAATGGTATTTTCGATTTATCAAATCAAAAGTGTGATATGTCGATATAATGAAATTGTTCTTTTTGTACAGAGCTGCAATTAATCGGTTTGATGCTAAACATGAACTTAATTATGTGTTTAAATTGAATTTTCTGCATTTTCATTGTTCATCCTTATCATGGTGATATTAGATGTCAACACTTCAGTGGCAGTGAGTTTTCAATTTAGTATTGCTATTCATCGATTGTATTGATTTGATACAGTATCAACATTTAGATATATATATCAATGATGATACACCATGAAAAATTGATGACAGACTGTGGACTTGAAGTTATCAGGCGACTATGAGGCATTATTTGATAATTTTGAAACAATAAACAATGTCATTAGTTGCATGAGCATTTTCAAAATGGCAGTTTTCCGAACATCTTTATATCTGGGTGTGTGATTCTGACTGAATTTTTGTTTGATGTCTAATGCCGCATTCAGCAATTTTTCAGCTATATGATGGTGGTCTGTAAATAATCAAGTCTCGACCAGACAACCCAGCATGGGTTGCTGAAGACCTATTCTACCCCGGAATCTTCAGGGGTCACAAGCTTGAGGTATTGGGCCCTGTTACACAAAGCAATCGTAAAGCCAAGATGATCGTAACTCCCATACTTTAACACAGACTTATGACAGTCATGCCACTACGATAGCTCTGTGGTGCCGGAGAGCTATTCTGACCCAGATCCTCACTGTGGGCAGGAGAGTACATAGCTTCATCGTATGGCAAAATATACATATATTTTATATATTTTATTTTTGTTGTTGTTTAACACCACACTCAGCAATATTCCAGCTATATGACGGCGGTCTGTAAATAATCGAGTCTGGACCAGACAATCCAGAGATAAATATCATGAGCATCGATCCACGCAATTGGGATACGACGCATCAACCAAGTCAGTGAGTCTGACCACCCAATCCCATTAGTAGCCTCTTACGACAAGCATAATCGCCTTTTGTGACAAACATGGGTTGCTTAAGACCTATTCTAACCCAGATCTTCATGGGTTGAAGTGATAGAATGTCATTTAATGACAGTCTCTCACTAACCTGCCGTGTCAGAAATATTCCAGCCATAAGCCTAGTGGTTAAAACGTTCGCTTGTCACAACGAAGGCCTGGGTTTGATTCCCCACATGGGTACAATGTATGAAGCCCATTTCTGGTGTTCCCACTGTGATGTTCCTGGAATATTACTAAAATAGATGTAAAACCATAGTCCACACTCAAACTCACTCACTGATATTCTAGCCACATACATAGTGAGGTCTGGACAAAACAAACCTGTCACAGAAATAATGAGCAACGATCAAAACCATCGTGGCATATCACAATCAAAATGACACTGAACCTGTGAAGATCCAGGGTTGGGATAGGTCTTCAGCAACCCATGCGTACCGTAAAAGGCAAGGTGAGATGCACGGTTTCAAAAAAGCAATTCGCGAAGACGATTGTATCTCCTTCTTTAACACACACTTCAAGACAGTCACAGCACAGACATCACTTCATCACGTGACAATATGGGGTAGAGAATAGGTCTTCAGCAACCAATGCTTGCCATAACAGGGGACTATGCTTGTCAAAAGTGGCGACTAACGGGATCGGGTGGTTAGGCTCACTGACTTGGTTGATGCATGTCATCGATCCCAATTGCGTGGATCGATGCTCATGATGTAAGTCACTGGATTGTCTGGTCCAGACTTGATTATTTACAGACCGCCGTCATATAGCTGGAATATTGCTAAGTGCGGCGTTAAACATCAAACAAAACATGTTTTTTTAGGTTGAAAGCTGGAATCGGGTTGTATCCCGTCAGTACCATCATGCATCTGTATAGTTCTCCATTCCACGAGGATAATCAAAGTCATGTATAAGGATATGACATTCATATCCATTAGCTGCTCAGTGGTACTACCCAAATATTTATGTTACACTTGCATGTTATATTCCTCATCGGTCATTTTGTCAGTATTTTGTCAGCATGAAATATAAATTCAACAATGACAACAAATTACAATGTATATTGTGTTTGTTTTTATTTGTCTTTCCGGGATGAAAGTTTACCCTGACAAGAAGTTCTCATTTGGGGTGAGTGAGTATGGTATACACCACACTCTGCAATATTCCAACTGTATAACGGCAGGGATAAAAGATGTCTGCGACTGGGCTCCATCTAAGCGCACACAGTTGTAGCTAAAACAATTGTCAACTTGTTGCGTGGTGAGTCACGTATTCTTCCACCATATATCATATATATTCCAGATGCTATTGAAAACACATCACTACTTACAGTATTTATCCAGTAGGATTGAACACATTTAACTGTATCTTGGGTATATTTTTAATGCAAGACATGTAAAATTAAAAATTATTTCTGAGGGATTCTTTGACCGAAATACTTGTAGTCATACACGCATTCTGATTGGATGTCATATTTTTTAACATAATCATCATGATCATCAATAGGGGGGATTGAAAGGGGCGAGAAGTGACGAATGCAGATGTCTTATTTGGAGATGAAGGGGAGACAACTCCTACTAACCAAGTGCAGCTCCACAATGGCAGCAGTTTCTGCTGGAGCTAGGGATCCCAGGAATGGTTAAAGGAAGGAGCTTGTTTCATCATTCAGTCAAAAGGGAGAAATGAAAAGTTCAGGTTTCCATAAGGCCATGCATATCATCCCCGCCACGAAGTGGAAGGGGGATAGAGGAATGGGTGCCGTCCGTCCGTCCGTCACATTTCGTTTCCGGAGCAGATCTTGAAAACTGTACCATATTTCTTCACCAAACTTGGCACATACATAGGTCTAGTGGTGAACTGGTGTCTTTTGATAGTTTGGAATTTTAAAAAACATTATTGACTTTGACTTATATAGTGAAAATGGCGGTAGTCCTCGTTTCTGGAGCAGATCTTGAAAACCGTACCATATTTCTTCTTTTTTTAGTGCTGCAATTAGGCCATTTACAAAAAGGCCCAGTGAACATAGTTCACAGGGTCTAATGCATTGCACACAGCCAGACATGTCATATTGGCGGGGGATATGAGTATTTCGTGCTTGTTTGTGTGGCACTTTTTCTATGCTGGATATCATTCTCATAACACACTTAAGTGCCTGGTCAAATTGGGTCAGTGTGTTCTCAACTTTCATTCTCCGCTCCTTGGCTATCATCCAGTCCAAGATGCCTGGGGGCACCGGTGGCCCAGTCTTCTACGGTGCCATGATTATCTGTGCAGAGTGCATCGGTTGGCCATGCCAGAAACCTATGATTGTGGGTTCAATTCCATGTCAGCACCATATCCATGCTTGTTGGTTTCACCGAAGTGGTAAAAGTCGGAGACCTGCATCACTTCAAGCACTGGTATGGTGCTGACAAACCTAGAAACATAATCGGGGCGAACCGGGATTCGAACCCACAATCATAAGTTTCTGGCATGTCCAAGGGACACACAACTAATCGCGGTACCTTAGTCGACTGGCCCACCCGTGCCCTCTTGATGCTCATGATGTCATTCACTGGATTGTCTGGTCCAGACTCGATTATTTACAGACCACCGTCATATAGCTGGAATATTCCTGAGTGCGCCAGTAAACAACAAAGATTATGAGATGCAAGAAGGCACCTCTAGTGATAAGCACAGGTTGCTGGGGGCTTGTGTCTACCCCATACTTCCCACATTACAGTGTGGCTTGACATTTACATGTGCGTAATACTCCTGGCTTACAGTCAAGCCGTATATCAGTCGTTGACATAATGATGATGAAATCCCCCTCTGTGTACATAGTCAAAATGTCACAACAAATGACATAAGACCCGTGAAGATCTGGAGTAGAACAGGTCCCCAGCAACCCATTCTTGCCGTAAAGGTGACTATGCTTGTTGTGAGAGACAACTAACAGCATTGGGTGATCCGCCTGCTGACTTGATTGACGCATGTCATCATATCCCAATTGCATAGATCGATGCTCATGATGTCAATCACTGATTTGTCTGGTCCAGACTTAATTATTTACAGACCGCCGTTATATAGCTGGAATATTGCTGAGTGTGGCGTTAAGCAACAAACAAACAAATGACACAAACACATCAAATATTGTAAGTATTTATTTTGGTTGGGTTCTCTGCCCATTATAACCAAGACTTACAATATAACAAATACATAAAATAATATCTCTGTATATATTTGACAATATTGCATATCGGTGAGTAACTATATTTCTTTGGGGACAGAATCTCAGTCCACAAGGTGACTTCCACATCTCGTTCATCTTGTGTTCGTTTCTATAAAGGTCATTAACCTTGACTTTCAGTGAAGTATATAGAAACCCAGGCTTTCATGTTTACAGACTCAAGACTCAAGCTTTTTATGGACCATTATCACATTTCAAGCACATCTCATTGCCCTAAAGCAATGACAACTGCTGGAATCTTTGGAATACATATATTGAAAAAAGAATTGGGCGATCATGAATATGTTTGGGATATTTGTATGAAATTGTACACTGTTTTCACTACAAAAACATATCCCCAATAAAATTCATGATCCCTAACTTTTTTTGTTCAGTATACATTCAATAATTCAATGGAGAATTATCAGAAAACTGGATTTTTTTTCAATTAATAGGCATTTGATTTACTTCAGATGTGCCTCTTATTCAAGCACACTACAAGAAATTTCCAAGGATGTCCAATACTTCTATGGACACCTCAAATATTTATAACCACTGAAGCCAATTGAATTAGATCACAAACCAGTGAAAAACCAGACCTGGGTGTTCTAATTAGGGTAATTGTGCTCTTTGGTATTTAGACATTAATGCTGTGGAAATCCCTGCAATGCAATTTGTCATTACAATTCCACATGTGGACTGCCTGTTCTGTCTCTGTACCCACAGTCTTCTCAAGCTCACAGCATCCTCCCACACAAGCATCCTTCCGTAGAGTGAGTGAGTGAGTGAGTTGGGTTTAACGCCGCTTTTAACAGTATTCCAGTTATAACACGGCGTGTCAGCTTAATGTGGGAGGAAAGCCCGAAGTGATGCAGGTCTCAGACGTTTACCACTTCGGTTAAACCCACGAGCACAGGTATGGTGCTGACAAACTTAGAAACATAATTAGGGCGAACCGGGATTCGAACCCACAATCATAGGTTTCTGGCGTGTCCAATGGATGCAACTCTGCACAGCGAATTGCGGCGCCTTAGACGACTGGGCCACCCGTGCCCCCTTCCTTATGTAGAGAGTACTACACAAAGCAGTTTATCCACACGCTCACTTCATGATGTGGACTTTAGCAAATATGTAGGGAGAAGCCATTTGATTTTCAAGGGGTGGGGGGAAGGGCGTCAGGATTTTTTTGAAAAAAATAATCGTATATACCTCATTAAAGGAACTACTATAATGTTCAAAAGAAAGTGTCAAAGTTCATTATTTTTTATTTAAAAATAATAATACAAGAGGACCTGTTAGAGTTGGAAAATATAATTGAGTTCCTAAACATCCAAAAGAAAATTCTGATCTCAAACTAAAACATTCTCCCCCACCCCCACCCATAGTCTGTCAAAGACCCTGAAACAAATACATCCAATCAGCCCATGCAAGTCTATAATGTTTGGCAAGTCTAGATTACTGCAGTATCTGAAAATGAAGAAAGTCTCTGAGCTCCTTTTCATCATATTTTTATTAGGATAATTCAACAACTGGTTATTTTCTGTAAGATATGTTCATTTCAGAGACTAGATGATAGCCTACTCCACCCCCTCTGAAATCAAATGGTTTCATCTAGGCGTGACTGGACAGCACAATGAAGACACTACTGGAACACTACTGAAGCAGCATGAGCTGGATATATGGTTCGTTTATGTATATATATATTGATATACTCCATCAACTGAGAGGAGCCAATGACAGCCCTGGATTATTTCGAAGTCGCTGCTCATTGTGGAAGGGAATGTAAGAAGTTGGAGAGGTGTCTCAATCTCAGAAAGGCAATGTCCGAGTTTAACTAATCCGTGTAGCGCTAACGCTGCATCTAAAATCTAAATTAGTGGATGACGATGATGGGGATTCATGCACCAGAGCTGTAAGCAATGGGCAATATCTCGTAAGGGAATCACCCTCATATTCTGGTTAGGGTGAGTTGGTTCTTTTTGAAAAAATAATCTCATTTGAACGCATACATTTACGGGAAGACCAACCTTACTCAGACCATAAACATGTACCACTACACACTGACATGGAGCAGACAGTCCAAGGGTTATAATCACAATCAGTGGAACCAGGCACAGGAAGGGACACAACTCTGCAAAGCAAGATCCTGCATCATAAAGGGACACAACTGCACAGGACTCCTCTGCAGAGCTCCCCCCTAATCACATGCAACGCTTCTGATGCTGCATTTTCTGACCTTTTCTATATTGGTATATCGACTCATGATGTATTGAATCATGTGATGAATGAGTGTGTAGATACTGTAGGAGCTGATCTCAGTAGGTTAGTCATGAACATTAATCTTATACTTGTATAGTTCACACTTCGAAAAGATGTAATTATAAAATAGATCATAGCTTATGAATGAGTGAGTGAGTGAGTGAGTGAGTGAGAGGTTTAACGCCGCTTTTAACAGTATTCCAGTTATATCACGGCGTGTCAGCTTAATGTGGGAGGAAAGCCGATTATTGTGATGCAGATTTTAGATGCTTACCACTTTGGTAAAACCTCAAGCACGGGTATGGTGCTGACAAACCTAGAAACATAATCGGGGCGAACCGGGATTCGAACCCACAACCAAAGGTTTCTGGTGTGCCCAAGGGACGCAACTCTGCACAGCGAATAGCGGTGCCTTAGACGACTGGGCCACCCGTGCCCCCTTAATAGCTTATCAATGGTTCATCGAAAAAAATTATTTATTGTGGAGAAGAGGACTGGTGTAGCAAAAGCATTGAGCTTAAGTTTCACAAAGCATGCTCGTATACAATACCATGTAGCATAGTGCGATATAACCATCTTCCCGACGCAAGAGTGTTAACTGACTGATCCACCGAACTAGGCTGGAATTTCTGGGCTTGTTCGTAGCGCCACCAGTGGCTATTACAAGTTATGTCCCCTCTAAGCCTCTCCTATAGACCAATCAGATTCCACCTCTCATATCACTTGCATTTGGCAGTGTCCAGTCAAGACGATCTAATCGATAATCAAGATCTATATTGTGATAAAATGGTTGGCGGTGCACATCCTTGCAAATCCTGCATTCAACCAAAATCTGCATGACAGTTTACGAACCGGATTTCGATTTCATTGCTCGATTTTACTTGGACTATGCATAGACTCGTTAGTCCAGCCAAAATATAACTCCATAATACCAGCCTAGTTCAGCAAGGGTGGAAACTGGACTTTTCTAGTCAGTTAACGCCCTTGTCTCGGGAAGACTCAATATAACTGGAAACAGTGATGGGTGGTTGGAACAGGTAAGATTAGTGTGCATGGTATAACTGATATATTGACTTAGTAGAACGATGATACATGGACTATTTCTGTAAACTACCCTGTAGATAGTGAGTGGACTGTACCTTGGAGGCTTCTACAAACATCAACACAAGGAATGTGACACAGGAGCAACCATTCTGAAACCTACACCTTCACAAGGTCGCTGCACAAGAAATATTGCTAGCATGGTGGTCCATGTTAATGCTGTTATTATGTTACTATTTTATTCCGATGGCGACGTCATGCCTTGTAACCCTGGTCTGAAATGTGTACTGGCTCAGTCAACTTCAGATATAATACTGCCATTTGGAACTGTTTTGTTTGTTTGTTTGTTTGTTTGTTCTTTCTTCGTTGTTAAACACCGAACTCAGCAATATTCCAGCTATATGACGGCGGTCTGCAAATAATTGATCCAGTGATTGACATCATGAGCATTGATCCATGAAATCGGGATACAACGACACGCATCAACCACCATTGACCACCCTATCTTTTCGCCTCTTACAACAAGCATAATCGCCTTTTCGGCAAGCATTGGTCCTGAAGACCTATTCTACCCCGGATCTTCACAGAACAGAACTGTTTTAAATAGAGGTGTAATGACTCATCAATTCTATCCAAATGTGCACAGTAAACATCCCCCTACTAAGTTTCAATGCATTTCTCATTTGTGTGTTGATTAGCTCCACACTCAGCAATATTCCAGCCAATCCAGTGATTGACATCATGAGCAACGATCCACTCCGTCAGGGTACGATGACACCGAATCAACCAATTCACCGATCCTGTCCACCTGATCCCGTTAGTCGCCTCTTCTCACCAGCAAAGGTTGCTGGAGACTAATTCTAAACCGAAATTCCCTGGGGTCTTTCTTTGAAACTATGCAAAACAGTTGACGTACATGTAACATACTGATTAGTTGAGGGGGCTATCTTTCGGGTTTCAAAATGCCTGATAGTATATATATTAATTTTTATATATAAACAATATAAATAGTCAAATTTGCTGACAATAAAGGCAGATATAGCTGAAAGTAGGCTACGCAAACACAACGCTAATCAAGTAGGGTATTGGTTCTCAGGCACTGCCCACATCATCATAAAGTTTGCCACACGTTTTGTTTTTATTTCAATTTTTTTTTAAAATATATACAAAATCCTTAAATATTCCAAGTCCAACTTGTTTTCCAGTATTTTACTCATCAAGGAATACATTTATGTAGGGAGACCCTTTCCCAGGTTGATTGTACACAACTGTTTTATTGATTACACAACTGTTTATTGGTAACACACTAGTTTGAACAACAACAAAAAAGAACATACGGCCCACCCGCACTATATTTTCAAAAACCATTGCCTGAGAACCAATTCTTTCATTTTTTTAAGCCTAAGGAAATTGTTAAAAAATGACAAATCCATTATATCCAGTGTTAAGTATTCAAGCGTCATGCAAGTTTGGATGCATTTGTGAGGAATATCAATGTAGGTTGCAAAGCATTACAGTAAATCAATAATATTTATTTCCTGTCAATTTTTTTCTGCATACAAACTGGTATATTTTTATTCTTGTAAAAGACAGTCCATCTACTTTCTACTGTTCGGTAGCAAGGCATATTTCTTGTGACTTGATTCTTGCATATTGTATAAATATATCACAGACAATCAGGAACACTGAATGGTGGTATCAGGATTTGACACCAGAGGGCTCTGTACTGTCGTTACCGCTGTCATCGGAGAAGTAGTTGTCTTGGGAGACTGACTGCTCGGCGAGACGCTGTTTCCTGGAGACCGAAAAGCAAGAGTGAGTGAGTGAGTAATTGAGTATGGTTTTACGCCGCTTTTAGCAATATTCCAGCAATATCACGGCGGCCGACACTAGAAATGGGCTTCACACATTGTACCCATGTCGGGAATCGAACCCGGGTCTTCAGCGTGAGGACGAATGCTTTAACCACTAGGCCACCCGACCGCCCCCGAAAAGCAACATATAATATAATAGACTTATAATCTTCAAAACAGAAACAAGGTCAGACAACATCATTATCCTTGCCGTTGTTGTTTGTTGTTTAATGACACACTCGCCAATATTCCAGCTATATGACGGCGGTCTGTAAATAATCGAGTCTGGAACAGACACTCCAGTGATCGACATCATGAGCATCGATCCACGCTCTTGGGATACGATGACACGCATCAGCCAAGTCAGCCTCTTTCGACAAGCATAGTCGCCTTTTATTGCAAGCATAAATTGCTGCGGATGCTCTACCACTAGACCAAGGAGGCAGTCCCATCACATCAAGAGATCCTTATTTGAAGTGATGTAGGTCACTAGCCTTTGCCTCGACATCCGAAGCAATGGCTGTTTTGGCTTTGACTGGCCTAGGGGTTACAGTGTCCCAAGTGCTGGCATGCTATCTGACTTGATAAGAAATTGTTTGATAGGCATTACTTAGAAGTTGACGGATGACAGGGTAGACACAATTTATGGATAACAGCTTCTTTAATTACTGTAAAGGCAACGTTTCGGTACAGATACGGATCTATCCCGAAACGTCACCTTTACAGAAAGTAAAGAAGTTGTTATCCATAAATTGTGCCTTCTCTGACTTAGTAATGGCCAAGAATGACAATTTCAATATGGCCACCATAACAGCCTTGTATGAAATCAGATCTTAATTCTGTGATCAAGTTTTAAAGACACCATAGCTGGATCATTCACACAATATCAGCTTCATAGGCCTTGATAGTTTCGGAGGTGATGCTGAAAATGCAAAAGTTAATGGAGGACTGACACACGGACCACACACCCTAACATAAGCTCTCTTGACTTCAGTCAGGTGAGCTAAAAAAGTGTAGAGTTGTTCTTCGTCTTACCTCAATTCTATCCTGGAGCACTTTGGACATTTGCCTGGTATGTAGCAGCTCCTGTGATAGCACGCATGGCAATCTGGAAACAAGGGTATCACATCAGAGCATTGACGTGTTGGTTTCATGCCGGGAAGGGAGTCTGGGCAAAGCAATGAGAACTGACCAGCAGATTTCTGTTAATTCTAGTCTATTTTACAAGTTTGAGGTACTGGTTGGTTGGTTGGTTTGTTGTTTTACGCTGCACTCAGCAATATTCCCGCTATATGACGACGGTTTGTAAATAATCGAGTCTGGACCAGACAATCTAGTGATTGATATCATTAGCATCGGTCCACGCAATTGGGATACGATGACATGCATCAACCAAGTCAGCGAGCCTGACCACTCAATCCCGTTAGTCGCCTCTGACGACATTTATAACTCCATAAACGCCAAAACAATTATATGTCAATTCTTATAAATATTGTGACAACTGCTTATTTATCAGACAACGGTGACATTGTACAGTGCAACGATGCAACAAAAAAAAACTGTTCATCCTTTTATCATTAATTTGTTTTATGGGGACATATTTATTGTAAAATAACAATATTTTGAAGAAGAGCATGTGAAGTCTAATCCGATTTCAGACGAGGAGACTCGTGGCTATGTCTCTAACATTTACCACTTTGGTGAAACACACAAGCAGGGGTACAGTGCTGACAAAACCTAGGCACATAATCAGGGCAAATCTGGGATTCCAACCAACAATCACAGGTTCCTGACACACCAAGGGGACACAACTCTACACAGCAAATTGTGGCGCCTTCGATGACTAGTCCACCCGTGGTCACAAGACCTGTCTAGACACTGCAAAGTATACATGGTAAACCTGCTCTTGATGCAAGCAGTAAGTAACATTAGAAGAGATTCACATACCTGGACACTGTTACGTCGATGTTGCTTACCTGGAAACTGTTACGTCGATGTTGCTTACCTGGACACTGTTAAGTCGATGTTGCTTACCTGGACACTGGTACACCTTGTCTAGCTGGAAGGGGAATACCTGGACACTGTTACGTCGATGTTGCTTACCTGGACACTGTTAAGTCGATGTTGCTTACCTGGAAACTGTTAAGTTGATGTTGCTTACCTGGACACTGTTAAGTTGATGTTGCTCACCTGGACACTGTTAAGTCGATGTTGCTTACCTGAACACTGTTAAGTCGATGTTGCTTATCTGGACACTGTTAAGTTGATGTTGCTTACCTGGACACTGTTACGTCGATGTTGCTTACCTGGACACTGTTAAGTTGATGTTGCTCACCTGGACACTGTTACGTCGATGTTGCTTACCTGGACACTGTTGAGTGGATGTTGCTTACCTGGACACTGTTACGTCGATGTTGCTTACCTGGACACTGTTACGTCGATGTTGCTTACCTAGACACTGTTAAGTCGATGTTGCTTACCTGGACACTGTTATGTCGATGTTGCTTACCTGGACACTGGTAGACGATGTTGCTTACCTGGACACTGTTGAGTGGATGTTGCTTACCTGGACACTGGTAGACGATGTTGCTTACCTGGACACTGTTGAGTGGATGTTGCTTACCTGGACATTGTTATGTCGATGTTGCTTACCTGGACACTGTTAAGTTGATGTTGCTTACCTGGACACTGGTAGACGATGTTGCTTACCTGGACACTGTTGAGTGGATGTTGCTTACCTGGACACTGTTACGTCGATGTTGCTTACCTGGACACTGGTAGACGATGTTGCTTACCTGGACACTGGTCCACCTTGTCTAGCTGGAAGGGGAAGATGATGTCATGGGAGCTGCACAACTCACAGATGAAGCCCAGACCCTGACAGAACTGAAACAGCAGCAGTTCACTGTCAACATCAAGATCACGATACTAAACCTGCTTTCACTGTCAATATCAAGATCACGATGCTAAACCTACTTTCACTGTCAACATCAAGATCACGATGCTAAACCTACTTTCACTGTCAGTATCAAGATCACGATGCAAACACTGCTATATCAGATCCTACTGTGTAAACTACTGTCATTATCACGTAATTCTAACCAGGTCAGACAAGGGCTGTTTACTACCACACTTAAAGAGTCTGGACCAGAAAATTCAGTGATTAACATCATGAGCATTGATCTACACAATTGGCAGTCAAGGGTTGATATGCACTAATAAAATGAGCATCATTGGTCCAGATAACAGAGGACCTTTTTCATAAAAAGGTGTTTCTATGAGTGAGTGAGTGCATGTTGTCTTATACCCCAGTCAGCAATGTTCCAGCCATATCACAGGTGTCTGTAAATAATTGGAACGAAGCTGTTGATGTGACAAGCAATCAACCAAGGTACTGAGTCAATCCAGTTGCATCAAATGTGTGTTTCTTTGTTTGTTGTTTAATGCCGTGCCATTACCCCTTTGGACTAGTTTCAGGAAACCTTAAGGTTACTTGGCAATGGTCTCTTCACGCCGCCATCTTGGTATGTTATGTCTGCTGAAGTGAAACCGCTGTCTAATATCGGAAGTGTATTGGTTGTTGTGCCTTTCCTAATTGGTGCTGCACTCAACGATATTCCATCTACATGATGTAAATAATCAAACCTGGACCAGACAATCCAGTGATTGATATTGTGAACAATGATCCACACTTTCGGGTACGAGGACACACAATCAAGAGAGAGGTGAGGTGAGGTGAAATTGGGTTTAACGTCGCGTCCAAGATTTTTGCACTTATATAGCGACGTGCATGTACGTGTGTGTGTGTGTATGGCTGCTTGTACTAGACCGGACTGATGCCGATTTATAGTGCTAGCACTGAGATACCATGCCGCAGTTTAACATGAATACCCAACTCAGACACAGTATACTGACTCCGAGCCGACCAGTCCTTGTTTTAGCCCCTTAATGCCGAGCGCCAGACAGGGTAACAACAAGTACCATCTTTTAACGTCTTTTGGTATGAGGCCGCCGGGGATCGAACCCCAGACCTTCCGCTCACTTGGCGGACGCTCTACCACCGGACCACGGAGGCGGTCCAATCAAGAGAGAGAACCAGACCACCTGACCCATTTGGTCGCCTCTTGAAACACTTTACCCCCTATAGGGTGCATCAAACTGCCTACTCTTAGGGGATCACCAACCCAAATCCATATTCCAATGTCAAGTTCAACCCTTGCTGAAAAGGCTGGAATTTCTGGGCTTGATCGTAGCGCCACCAGTGGCTATTACAAGTTATGTCCCTTCAATGTCCCTCCTATTGACCAATCAGATTTCACCTCTCATATCACTTGTACTGGCTTCAAATAAAATGGCAGCACCAAGTCAAGACGATCTCATCAATAATCCAAATCTATATTATGATAAAACAAGTCCTACTACTCAAAGTGCAACAATTCATGTGAGCACCTTGATAAAAGGTGAGTTGGGTTTAATGCCGCTTTTAACAGTATTCCAGTTATATCACTGCGTGTCAGCTGAATGTGGGAGGAAAGCCCCAAGTGATGCAGATCTCAGACGTTTACCACTTCGGTGAAACCCACAAGCACGGTTATGGTGCTGACAAACGTGGAAACATAATCGGGGCCAACCGGGATTCGAACCCAGAATCATACGTTTCTGGCATGCCCAAGGGACGCAACTCTGCACAGCGAATCGCGGCGCCTTAGACGACTGGGCCACCCGTGCCCCCACCTTGATTAAAAAGAAATCTGCATGGTAGTTTACAATACAGATGTCGACTTCGTTACGGGATTTTGATGGGACTATGCATTCGTTAGTCAAATCAAAATGTAACAGCCTAGTTTGGCTAGGGTAGAAACTGGACTTTTACAGTCAGTTAACTCCCTTGCCTCGGGAAGATGACCCAAATCCACCCAGCTCTGACTTGAGGTGGCAATGATAATTCCAGGAAGATGGGAGTGAGTGAGTTGGGTTTAACGCCGCTTTTAACAGTATTCCAGTTATATCACGACGTGTCAGCTTAATGTGGGAGGAAAGCCCCAAGTGATGCAGGTCGCAGACGTTTACCACATCGGTGAAACCCATGAGCCGGGATTCGAACCCACAATCATAGGTTTCTGGCGTGCCAAAGAGACGCGACTCTGCACAGTGAATCGCGGCGCCTTAGACGACTGGGCCGCCTGTGCCCCCCCCACCCCCAGGAAGATGGGCCAACCTACCGGGCAGTCTTGGATGTGGGACAGAGCGTTGTGAACACAGTTCTTCAGTTGGTTCACCATGTCCCCACTCTTCACCTGCAACAACAAACACATGGACTGCTGTCAAACAATACCACAGCAAGAAGGCCTTTATCAGTCAAAAGGAGTGAGTGAGTGAGTTGGATTTAACACCGCTTTTAACAGTATTCCAGTTATATCACAGTATGTCAGCTTAATGTGGGAGGAAAGCCCGAAGTGATGCAGGTCTCTAGATTCAAACACCTCCCTCATTTCGAACACTTCTTATGACAGTTTCTTTACTCATGCAAATTCCATGGATTATAAGTACTACAGCCTAAGCAACAGTATCTCCTTCATTGGACCATGGGCTGCCAGTCTGTTTGCTGGGCGCCTTCAGCTTGTCAACTCACTCGTGTTAGGTCTTCCATGGAGAACACTGTTGTTTCATCCAACCAGTGCCGAGGTAATTTTTCTATATCATCTAGCAATCTGTGAACATATGGAGAATTTCACATTAGCGTCGTTTGATATCAATATATCAACATGCGTCAGTAAAGTGTATTTGTAAGTCAACAAGTGTATTTATCATCCATAATCATTCTTCCTACGTTTACAGTTTTGTAACAGTAATAACCAGAGACAAGCCTAGAAACATAATCAGGGCGAACCAGGATTTTAACGGTCAATATCTGGTGTATACACATGGAAACGTGGAATCGTTTTGTTACTCCAGTCACAAGCAGCCACCAATGTCTGAACACCTTACAGTATCTGGTCTATATACACCAGAGAATGGAAACACTGTGTTACTCTCATCACAAACAGACACCAATGTCTGAACACCTTACAGTATCAGGTCTATACACACCAGAGAATGGAAACACTGTGTTACTCTCATCACAAACAGCCACCAATGTCTGAACACCTTACAGTATCAGGTCTATACACACCAGAGAATGGAAACACTGTGTTACTCCAGTCACAAGCAGCCACCACACCTTACAGTATCTGGTCTATACACATCAGAGAATGGAAACACTGTGTTACTCTCATCACAAGCAGCGACAATCTCTAATCACTGGACCCTCACCTGCTTCCCTGCTTGCAGACTCTGAGGAAAGATTTAAGATGGAAGAGCTGTTTCCGACAGTCACGTATTGTCTCCAGGTTCCGAACTCGCCGGAATAACAACGCATTGATGTCAAGGATATTAAACAGAGGGTCCATGAAGATCTTCGCCAGTAAATCGTGGGCAAAGTTTGACACATAGTATCTTGTAAAGTCCCACTTGCGGAGCACCCTCCCTGGCACTAGGTCCACCGAGTTGGAATGGCAGCACTGACAGAAGTATTTGCCAAGGTACTCACAGTACCGGAATCGTTTCACATATGCTGCAATGAATAGAGAAATACCATATGACATACCGTATTTGACGTAATAAGCGCCCAGGGCACTCTCAAAATTAGAAATAGAGGGCTCTTATTAGAATATTATTTTAGTGATAAAAACAGAGTTTAAAGATAAATTTTTGGGTTTATGGTGACAGCCTGAAATGTTTATGTACGACAGATATATTTGTCCAGAATTTAATTGTCCATAATTAAGGGTGCATATAACACACAAGTGCATATTATACGTGAATAAATAAGTCTTGTGAAAAAAGGAATGATTTTAATAGGGAAAAGATTGACTGACTGACTGACTGACTGACTGACTGACTGACTGACTGACTGACTGACTGACTGACTGACTGACTGACTGACTGACTGACTGACTGACTGACTGAGCACAGGTATGGTGCTGACAAACCTAGAAACAATCAGGGCGAACCAGGATTCGAACCCACAATGATAGGTTTCCCACAGCCGTGCCCCCTATACGGAGAGGAAGTTCTAGCAAAAATACAAACCTGGCTCGACTTTCATCCCACACCCAGCACAGCGGTAGTTCTGTTTGGCTAATATAACACTACGTCTGAAACAAGCAAAGCATCTCTCTCCATTTATATATAAAAGGTCTTCAGGTATTGTTTGTTTGTTTGTTTGTTGTTTAACGCCGCACTCTGCAATATTCCAGCTATATGACGGCGGTCTGTAAAAAATCGAGTCTGGACCAGACAATCCAGTGATTGACATCATGAGCATCGATCCACGCAATGGGGTTGCTGAAGACCTATTCTACCCCGGATCTTCATGTGTCTCTTCAGGTATTGAACTGTTGACAGGCCAAAACCTAGATAAAAATTACAAAATTTCATTAACAACCTGAGTAAACCTTAAAATCAGGACCCTGTGCTTGGTTATCGTGGAGTGAGTGAGAATGGTTTTATGCCGCTTTTTGCAATATTCCAGCATTATCATGGCGGGGGATACCAGAAATGGCCTGCACACATTGTACCCATGTTGGGAATCGAACCTGGGTCTTCGGCGTGACGAGCGAATGCTTATATCATCACTAGGCTACCCGACCGCTGTATATGGTGGAACTAAACATGGTAAACATGGTAAAATCTCCCACAGTGTATGGTGATGACCTACTTGGGAGGGGGATGTATGTTGAAGATGATCTGTGGCCGCGGAGGAGCCCACTCAAGGTTCCCTCGTATTCGTGTCTGAAACACAAGTAGAACATCACTAATGAGAATCAATATCAACATTAAACGTCACAGGAATCTTCATGAAATTGTACATAAAAAGAGATCTATTTGTTTTAACTGTTTGTTGTTTAACATCGAAGTCGACAGCGGTCTGTAAATAATCAAGCAGGGACCAGACAATCCAGCGACTGATATGAACATTAATCTATGCAATTGGCATACGATGACATGCATCAATCAAGTCAGAGAGCCTGACCATCCAATCACATTAGTGTCCTCTTACGACAAGCATGGGTTGCTGAAGACCAGTTCTAACCTTGATCTTCACGAAGCGAGACAAGCATGGGTTTCTGAAGACCAGTTCTAACCCGGATCTTCACGAAGGAAGACAAGAATGGGGTGCTGAAAAACCTGGTTCTTCACGGGGTTGAAATGTGGAATGAGACTCACAGTCACATAACTTTTTGACCAATTGAGTTTTTACTCAATGGTTTCTATTTTAATTTGTTTTCTACATTTTTCATAGGGTCACCAACATTTTTTCACTGATCTATTCATTAATCTATTGGGGATGTAAGATAAATATGAAATAATGTTATAGATGTATATAACTGTTCTAAATATAGGCTTGACTCGGAAAGTAAATAAGTTCGTAAATGTGTTTTGGAAATTAGCTGTTGTACACAAGCTGAAAAAGCTTCATTGGATATTTACGCAAGCTGTTTTCAAACAATTTAGTTTTTCATCTAATGCATGCGTTTCTGTATGCAAGTTAACTGAAAGTAATTGGGTTTTGAATAGTTTTGGGGGGTATTTCACACAAATAAGCAGCTTATCTGTAGCTGTGACTCACCTTTCGGTTCTTGAGCAGGTCAGCATTCTCCCCATCGTCAGGCGACACCGGGTAGGAGTTGGGCAGGGGCAGCAACTGAAGCAGGGAGAGAAGAGAAAATAGAGTAGGTTTTCATCAACCATTGGGTGTAATATTTGAATGTTCGGCTCAGCTTGCAGTTTTGATTGCTTGTTTGTTTGTTTAACACTGTACTCAGCAATATTCCAGCTATATGAGGGTGGTTTGTAAATAATCAAGTCTAGGCTAGACAATCCAGTGATTGACATCATGAGCATAAATCCAATCAATTGGAATATGATGACATGCATTGACCAAGTCAGCGAGCCTGACCACCCGATCCTGTTAGTTTCCTCTAACATATGAATTTTACTGCTTTAGTCATAATTCATTATTTCAAAAATCTTATTCTTCAGAAGAAAATGTCTCATTTGTATTATGTTACCAATGTTGGCGCCATGGATGAAGAAGAAGAAGAAGAAGAAGGAGGAGAAGAAGAAGAAGAAGAAGAAGAAGACTCACGGCCTGAGGAGCATCTTGTTCCGAGACCAGCCACTCCAGGTCCGAAGCCTTGGGAAGCTGCTTCTCCGAGAACTTCTTTAGTAAAGAGATGGCCACAGACTCGGCCGACATGTTGGCCCCACCGCCGTCCTGGATTGAACTACAAACACATGGTCAAACTCTAGACTTCTAAAGTGAGTGAGTGTAACGCTGCCTTCAACAGTATTTCAGTATATCACATCTTACCAAGGCAAAGGAGTTTACTGAAAACATAAGCATATCTGATTCCACCTCTCATATCACTTGCATTTGGCGACTTGCTAGTCCAGCCAAAATGGTCAGAATTCCAGTTTGGCAAGGGTGGAAACTGGACTTTTACAGTCAGTTAACTTCCTTTGCAGGGAAGATGGTCATATCACAAGCACATCCCAGCTTGGCTCAGCTTCAGACTTCAGCAGTGAGTGAGTGAGGTTAACACCGCTTTGGACTGTATTTCAGTCATATACAGTGTGTCAGCTTGATGTGGTATGAGTGAGTGAGTGAGTTGGGTTGAACGCCGCTTTTAACAGTATTCCAGTTATATCGCGGGGTGTCAGCTTAATGTGGGAGGAAAGGCCGAAGTGATGCTGGTCTCTGATGTTTACCACTTTGATGAAACCCGCGACCACGGGTATGGTGCTGACAAACCTAGAAACATAATCGGAGCGAACCGGGATTCGAACCTACAATCATAGGTTTCTGGAGTGCCCAAGGGACGCAACTCTGCACAGCGAATCGCGGCGCCTTAGAAGACTGGGCCACCCTGATGTGGGATGAAAGCCCAGAGTGACAGGTATTCAGTGTTAAACATATTTACTTTGGTAATACCCCTCAGCACGGACATGGCGCTGACAAACCCAAAAACATAATCAGGGCACAGTTTCAGTTCCTGCCCCGTCCAAAGGACACAACTCTGCAATTGTTCGAAACTATGTTATGTTTGTGTTCGCTGTTCAACGCCTCACTCAGCAAAATTCCAGCTATGTGACAGCAGTTTCTAAATATCAGTCTGGACCAGACAATCCATTACATCATGATGCGATGTGGTGCACACGATCCACTGAGTGGACAAGCATGGGCCGCTGAATACAAATTCCAACCCGGATCGTACCCGGGGTTCATAATTCAGAAGGTCAGAGGCTCCTTGATGTCTGCTGTGGTTTCTAAATCCAAGCCCCTAAATTTCTATTGAACTTTTAACATTTGGGTTATTAAACGAAGCTGATGAATTTCATGGTTAATTTTCCATCACTGTGCAGGTGTTAGCCATATTGGACCTAGTTACATGCAGAATTCAATCCAGTGATTGATATTGAGAGCAACAGTCCACACCATCAACCAAGTCACTGTGCAAGTGTTAGCCGTTATGGACTTGATTACATCCAGTATTCAAACCAGTGATTGATATTGAGAGCAACAGTCCACATCATCATCCAAGTCACTGTGCACGTGTTGGCCATTATGAACTTGATTACATCCAGTATTTAATCCAGTGATTGATATTGAGAGCAACGGTCCACACCATCATAAGTCACTGTCAGCCATATTGGACATAATTCCATCCATCCTCACACTAGATAGTAAATACTGAAACAGAGTCTGTGAAAGGATTTCTTCCTTGAAACTGATACTTACTTCTGTTTTTCTAGTGGCTGGCTACTCTTACGTAGGTCAGCATCTGGAAGGGAGAGACACACATTCTCTACATCACACTGATCAGGAGTGCCGGGAAACTGTCAGGATCAAAAGACTTTCCATAATTGAAGTTGGATTTTTGAACAATGTGAGTATAAGCCTAAGAATGTCAAAAGGTCATATCTACCAAATCTGCCAATGGATAATAGGATCAGTAAAACATAAAATGACGGTTGTCTGACCTACAAACTTGACTACCAACAAACTTGTTTGTGTGTTGTTTAATGCCACACTCAAGAATATTCCAGCTATATGGAGTGAGTGAGTTAGTGAGTTGGGTTTAACACCGCTTCTAACAGTATTCAAGCTATATCACGGCGTGTCAGCTTAATGTGGGAGGAAAGCCTGAAGTGATGCAGGTCTCAGACGTTTACCACTTCGGTGAAACCCACGAGCACGGGTATGGTGCTGACAAACCTAGAAACATAATCGGGGCGAATCGGGATTCGAACCCACAATCATAGGTTTCTGGCATGCCCAACTCCGCACAGTGAATCGCGGCGCCTTAGACGACGGGGCCACCTGTGCCCCGCCAGCTATATGGAGGCGGTCTGTAAATCATCGAGTCTGAACCAGACAATCCAGTGATTGATATTGTGAGCAACAATCCACGCCATCGTGGTATGATGATTCACAATCAACCAAGTCAGCGAGCCTGACCACTCGATCGGTAAGTCGCCTCTTATGACCACCATAGGCTGCTAGGGACCTCTTCTACATCAGAATCCCCATAGAGCTAGCAAGCATTTCAGCCTCCTTATTTTATTCACAATAGAACGAAAGAAAAGAAATTCAGGGCATATTTACAATTGAGTGGTGTGAATATATCAGGCTTATTCAACGGATGTTGGACACATATTTTCTACAGGGTCAAAACTTTTCTCCAGCCTGACGGTTTCCAGAATAACTGAGATTTGTGAAACTGTTCACGCTAACCACTAATGTGTGAGAAAATGTTCATCAGAACGAGCCAGCCGGGACAGCTAGGCACAGGCCTCAAAGTCTAAATTTTTACCAAGTAGCCATATGCTACAAGTAGTTTTTTCCAGGTAGCCAGTGGTAAAATTAAGAAGTCAAGCCAATATTGTAGGAAGCCAAAGGCATTTGAAATTATCTTTAATCAAATAACTGTTCTATGTACAAGACATAGCACTAGTCTTGGAATTGTAAACCAGTGGAAACTGTACTTGAGTTTTGTTATTTGTGACTTGAAGAATGATGCAATTTATGTTACTAGATTACATAGGTAGTGCTAGTTGTGGCAGCTTATTATTATTGTTTTAGAAGAAAACAAATCCTATTTTTCATGGGAACATTTTCTATTTCCGATGGGGGAATATTTATATAAATATATTGCAGCTCACAAAATAGAAAATTAAGCAAGCCTGTTGGGCTAGTTAGACTCTTTTTTTCACTAGCCAGACAGAAAGAAAGTATAGCCATGGGCTAACGGGTGCTGATTTCTCACACTGCTAGCCACCAGCTAGTCGTCTATATGGTGTAGGGATGCTGTGCTGGGATGTAGGTGTTAGTGGGGAAATAGTGTGTTAATCTACATCTTCTATATCTCTAGGGCTCGTATTTCGGTAAACCTACAATAGCCCCTGGATCAATTCCTATGGTTCTCGCAATCTCAGATAACCCGCCCTTGATTTCATAAGCAATTTGCTTGCTACACCATTGAGTCTATCGAACCAATCAGAATGCAGGTTACAAACCAGCCTCAGTGTTGGGTTGACGACATCAACAACATGGTTGCCAGTCGAAAAGATTACGATAGAGTTAGCGAGAAATTCAATATTGAAAAACCGACTGACATGCAAAAGAAAAACTCCAAAAATCTTATTGATGGAAAGGCGGTTTCATTGTCCATAAAAACTGGCAGTGCCAAGTCCTGCCTTACCTATTTCCTTCAACCTCATCTCGACATTTGATTGGTCGGTAAAATGTTCATGAAAGTCAAGGGCGGATAGTTTGAGATGGCGGGAACCACGGGAACGGATCCAAGTTCCTGAAATGCTAGCCCTGGAGATACGGAGGATGTATCTGGGAGAATTGGAGGGACTCCTCACGCTGACAAATCTTCAAAACCCCTTATCTACTCTAGCATCACTCTTTTAAACTCATGAAACAAATACAAACTCATTATTTTACTTGACACATTACTTGAAAAATTATAGTAAAAATGACAAAAATATTTTTACTTGAAACATGAATATAAAAAGAAAACAATTACAACATCTCTACAGCGACTATTTCGTTAAAAGCGTCAGCCTAACAACACAAGTACAACCTGGTTACCAGAGTATAGAGATGCCATTGAGAGAGATAGACCACTGGACTTTAGCATTGACAAGTTGCTCTGCTGATCTGCTGCCGATCCTGACACTACAAACAAATTATCTCCCTTTAACTCATTCACTGAAAATTCAGTGGAGATATTTCCAATCGGAGCATAACAAAGGGGTGGTGCTCAATTGGGTTACATGACAGGACATGAGAGGCACATGGTGGTAGTCACGCAATCACATTGTCAAAGAGAAATCTGCAGAATATGCGTTATAAAAAAAGTTCATAAATGTTTGCATGCAAGGTTATCGAATGCTGATAATACATATTTCACATTAACAAAATGATGCAGATTACACCGTTAGATTATTTGCAAGACAGGTTGTACATTTTTACAGCCTTGCAATGCTTCTGTGACAAATACACCTTCATCAGACATGATCTGTGACAGGCGATGGACAAAATATAGACATTTCACCAAACAACAGACACACTTCGCCGAAAACCTCCCTTTAACGATGCAGTTTTCTCAATATATCAAGACAATTAAAGTGGTTTGCGAAGGCCCGCCTTGCTGGAGAGCTGAGATATATTTGCGTCAGCTTCCAAACTGAACATGTTAACATCACAATTTCAATACACCAAACTTATCACTAATGAGTGAGAGGGTGAGTGAGTGAGTTGGGTTTAACGCCGCTTTTAACAGTATTCCAGTTATATCGCGGCGTGTCAGCTTAATGTGGGAGGAAAGCCAGAAGTGATGCAAGTCTCAGACGTTTACCACTTCGGTGAAACCCACGAGCACGGGTATGGTGCTGACAAACCTAGAAACATAATCAGGGTGAACTGGGATTCGAACCCACAATCATAGGTTTCTGGCGTGCCCAAGGGGCGCAACTCTGCACAGCGAATCGCGGCGCCTTAGACGACTGGGCCACCCATGCCCCCTTAGCACTAATGCCATGCAAAGACTTCACTTTCTTTCCGTTTATATTACATGAAATAACGAGATCATTGAGGGGATTAATTTCTCCATGTTAATTAAACATTAGATATTGTTGACTTGGACATAGTATTAACTAAAGTGCGGGTACAATGTGTGGGGATATTGCAAAGTGATAGATGTCATGACAAGCGGTAACTGGCCGTGATCCGGCCGAATGGGCATAAACAGGGCGGGGCTTGTGTGCAGACTACTGTCCTAGGTATCTTCGAAACTTATGTGACATGTTTGTAAATACAGACATAATGGGTTAAAATATTATAATTGTATCCTATAGATGAACAGGCTAGTGCATATTGAAAACCTTTTTTGGGTATATATAACATCTATATGCCAAACTTATCAATAATAATAATAATAATAATAATAATAATAATAATATAATAATAATAATAATATAATAATAATGGTTCCTTTCCATGTGTATATAAATTTATGAGTTTATGCAGCAAATGAAAAATAAACTACAACAAAATAATTTGAACACAATCAATCATAAAAACTAACACCAGGCATATGATTAATACAACTTTTTGTTTAATGCTGCTCTTATAAACATTCCAGCTACGTGACAGCAGCCTCGAAATAATCAAGCCATCACCAGACAATCCAGTGATTGATATTGTGAGCAATGATCCATGCAGTCGGGGTATGATGACACACAATCAACCAGGTCACCGAGCCTGACCACTCAGTCAGGGACCTCACTTAACCAGTGAGTGAGTGAGTGAGTATGGTTTTACGCCGCTTCTAGCAATATTCCAGCAATATCACGGCGGGGGACACCAGAAATGGGCTTCACACATTGTACCCATGTCGGGAATCGAACCCGGGTCTTCGGCGTGACGAGCGAACGCTTTAACCACTAGGCTACCCGACCGCCCCACTTAACCAGTAATCCATAAGAGACATAAATAAAGCTGTGAAAACAATCTGTGAAATGAAACATCTTAATTCAATGACTGTCGCTTCTACTTCTAACCTCAAAGCTTAAAGTCTAACAAAATCTAATACTGTTCAGCTGACATTTATATTTTCCTGCTCTTTCAAGAGCAGCCCCTTTCCTACTTACACAGAAAGACAGGCCCGGAGACGATGGAGTTGCTGAACGAACAGAGGGAGTGATGGTCATACTTACACGTCAGCTCAATTTCCTCATCGTCTACATCGTCACTTGAATCATAACTGTCTGCAAGACATAAAACAGACTGCTAGACAAGTGATGAAAGAGTAGTTTTACACCACAGCAAGATTTCAGCAATATCAAGACAGGGGACACCAGAAATGGGCTTCATAAATTGTACCAATGTGGGGAATCAAACCCTGGTCTTAGGTGTGACAAGTGAACACTTTAACCACTGGGCTACCCAACCACCCCACAAGTGATGAGTGAGTGAGTATAGTTTTACACCACAGCAACATTCCAGCAATATCAAGACAGGGGGCACCAGAAATGGGCTTCACACATTGTACCCATGTGGGGAATAGAACCCTGGTCTTAGGTGTGACAAGTGAACACTTTAACCACCAGGCTACACCACCACCCCACAAGTGATGAACTGGATGAGGATGACTGGATGATACCACTGTGAATAGACTTGACTCATTGTATCACTGGTCTGAAGCCCGAGTCTAGTCAAATCCCAAATAAATAACTTTTAACATTACGTTATGACAAGGACACCTTTCATGCTTCAATACTGGTACAAAGTACAAAATCTATGTGAAAATGTTCAAATACAACAACCATCTCTGCAAATACAACACTAACATATTATGTATTGATTATCATTTACATTAATGTGAATGTTGTTTAATACCTCAGTTAACAATAATAATCATGTAAATATTCGGGTCTGCAATGTCAGCGTATGCGTAACATTAACTTGATATGGTTTATTGGCCAACTTTGTGTGTGATATGAACCTTTAATGGCTTATTGGTCAACATAGTGTGTGATATGAATCTGTAATGGCTTATTGGTCAACAAAGTGTGTGATATGAACCTGTAATGGTTTATTGGTCAACATTGTGTGTGATATGAATCTGTAATGGCTTATTGGTCAACATAGTGTGTGATATGAACCAGTAATGGCTTATTGGTCAACATAATGCGTGATATGAACCTGTAGTGGCTTATTGGTCAACATTGTGTGTGATATGAATCTGTAATGGCTTATTAGTGCGTGGTATCATATGAATCTGTATAGCTTATTGGTCAACATAGTGTGTGATATGAATCTGTAATGGTTTATTGGTCAACATTGTGTGTGATATGAATCTGTAATGGCTTATTGGTCAACATGGTGTGTGACATGAACCCTTATTGGCTCATGCTCAACATAGTGTGTGATATGAATCTGTAATGGCTTATTGGTCAACATGGTGTGTGATATGAATCTGTAATGGCTTATTGGTCAACACAGTGTGTGATATGAACCTGTAATGGCTTATTGGTCAACATAGAGTGTGATATGAACCTGTAATGGTTTATTGGTCAACATAGTGTGTGATATGAACCTGTAGTGGCTTATTGGTCAACATAGTGTGTGATATGAACCTGTAATGGCTTATTGGTCAACATTGTGTGTGATATGAATCTGTAATGGTTTATTGGTCAACATAGTGCGTGATATGAACCTGTAGTGGCTTATTGGTCAACATTGTGTGTGATATGAATCTGTAATGGCTTATTAGTGCATGGTATCATATGAATCTGTAATGGTTTATTGGTCAACATAGTGTGTGATATGAATCTGTAATGGTTTATTGGTCAACAATGTGTGTGATATGAATCTGTAATGGCTTATTGGTCAACATGGTGTGTGACATGAACCCTTATTTGCTTATGCTCAACATAGTGTGTGATATGAACCTGTAATGGCTTATTGGTCAACATTGTGTGTGATATGAATCTGTAATGGCTTATTGGTCAACATGGTGTGTGACATGAACCCTTATTGGCTTATGCTCAACATAGTGTGTGATATGAATCTGTAATGGTTTATTGGTCAACATAGTGTGTGATATGAATCTGTAATGGTTTATTGGTCAACAATGTGTGTGATATGAATCTGTAATGGCTTATTGGTCAACATGGTGTGTGACATGAACCCTTATTGGCTTATGCTCAACATAGTGTGTGATATGAACCTGTAATGGCTTATTGGTCAACATTGTGTGTGATATGAATCTGTAATGGCTTATTGGTCAACATGGTGTGTGACATGAACCCTTATTGGCTTATGCTCAACATAGTGTGTGATATGAATCTGTAATGGCTTATTGGTCAACAAAGTGTGTGATATGAACCTGTAATGGCTTATGTTGAACATAGTGTGTGATATGAACCTATAATGGTTTATTGGTCAACATAGTGTGTGATATGAACCTGTAGTGGTTTATTGGTCAACATAGTGTGTGATATGAACCTGTAATGGCTTATTGGTCAACAAAGTGTGTGATATGAACCAGTAATGGTTTATTGGTCAACATAGTGCGTGATATGAACCTGTAGTGGCTTATTGGTCAACATTGTGTGTGATATGAATCTGTAATGGCTTATTAGTGCGTGGTATCATATGAATCTGTAATGGTTTATTGGTCAACATAGTGTGTGATATGAATCTGTAATGGTTTATTGGTCAACAATGTGTGTGATATGAATCTGTAATGGCTTATTGGTCAATATGGTGTGTGACATGAACCCTTATTGGCTTATGCTCAACATAGTGTGTGATATGAACCTGTAATGGCTTATTGGTCAACATTGTGTGTGATATGAATCTGTAATGGCTTATTGGTCAACATGGTGTGTGACATGAACCCTTATTGGCTTATGCTCAACATAGTGTGTGATATGAATCTGTAATGGTTTATTGGTCAACATTGTGTGTGATATGAATCTGTAATGGCTTATTGGTCAACACAGTGTGTGATATGAACCTGTAATGGCTTATGCTCAACATAGTGTGTGATATGAATCTGTAATGGTTTATTGGTCAACATTGTGTGTGATATGAATCTGTAATGGCTTATTGGTCAACACAGTGTGTGATATGAACCTGTAATGGCTTATTGGTCAACATAGTGTGTGATATGAACCTGTAATGGTTTATTGGTCAACATAGTGTGTGATATGAACCTGTAATGGCTTATGTTCAATATATTGCGAGTTATGAACCTGTAATGGCTGATGCACAATAAAGTGTGTCAGCTGGTCAATATGAAGAGATAGCAACCAGAACCTATTTGTGAACGTG
This sequence comes from Haliotis cracherodii, assembly GCF_022045235.1. Taxonomy (NCBI): domain Eukaryota; kingdom Metazoa; phylum Mollusca; class Gastropoda; order Lepetellida; family Haliotidae; genus Haliotis; species Haliotis cracherodii. The sequence continues at coordinate 61,105,714 of NW_027266330.1, forward strand.
TGTGCTACCAACCTGAGTAGGTTGACGAGTCGTGTAGAGAGCTGACAGGTGAGGACGTTGCCGTGGCTACAAGACACAAACACACTCACATGCTGCACAACACCAAAGGAAACAGAAGTACATGTGTTGTTGTTGTTTGTTGTTTAACGCCGCACTCAGCGATATTCCAGCTATATGACGGCGGTCTGTAAATAAACAAGTCTGGACCAGACAATCCAGTGAGTGACATCATGAGCATCGATCCACGCAATTGGGATATGATGACATGCATCAACCAAGTCAGTGAGCCTGACCACCCGATCCCGTTAGTCGCCTCTTCGGCAAACATAGTCACCTTTTACAGCAAGCATGGGTTGCTGAAGACCTATTCTACCCCGGATCTTCACGGGCCACAAGTACTTGTGACAACAAAAGCACAACATTACATCAAAAAACTATAACTGAAAGGCATATATCTTATAAGGAAACTGAAAGGCGTGTTCACTAAAAAATCGACTTCAACATGTTTTGCATTTACAGGGGTACAAAAACAGAACATAGTGTGCATACAGTGTTAATCTGTGTAGAGGATTTATGATAAAGTGTGCACACTATTTCTTATGTTTATAACTCCATAATCGCAAAAACATATTTTAGTCAATACTTATAAATAAATATGTCGTCAATGATAACTTCACATACTGTTAAGTGTACAGCAGAATAACTGAAGCGTGTTGAAAAGATTACACTGAAAACCACCAACAAAACATGTTCCACAACCACGAAGATTTTCATATGTCACACACATCATTCCTATTTATGAAATCTACATGCATATTGAAAACATATCTATCAGAAATATCATCAAATATCAAGCCTCACAGCTTTGAACTTTTAGGGGCTCTGGTTGACACATATGAAATCAAAAGACACTTGGTGGTATTCTCTATTCATTCAACACTTACTGTCTGTTCGCCCATCACTGAAAGCAGGAAACCCGCGGGCTTTCTGAAACATAAAGTGCAGCTGTTAAGCACTGCTTTCTAAAACACATGGTGCAGCTGTTAAGCACTGCTTTCTGAAACACATATTGCAGCTGTTTAGCACTGCTTTCTGTCATACAAAGTGCAGCTGTTAAGCACTAGTTTCTGAAACACAAAGTGCAGCTGTTAAGCACTGGTTTCTAAAATACAGAGTACAGCTGTTAAGCACTGGTTTCTGAAACACAAAGTGCAGCTGTTAAGCACTGGTTTCTGAAACACAAAGTGCAGCTGTTAAGCACTGGTTTCTGTAATACAAATTGCAGCTGTTAAGCACTGGTTGCTGAAATACAAAGAGCAGCTGTTAAGAACTAGTTTCTGAAATACAAAGAGCAGCTGTTAAGCACTGGTTTCTGAAACACAAAGTGCAGCTGTTAAGCACTGGTTTCTTAAATACTTAGTGCAGCTGGGTTTTTGGTTTGATACAAGGCTGAAAACACATCCACTACTGAAATTAAGGGACTTTTTACTAAGAGACAGAGAACAGACTGAAGAAAAAGAATTGCCTGTCCTTAAGTGGTCGCAATATGGCATTTTGCTGACCGTGCATAAAACAACATTCACTCACTCACTCAAACCTCTAAACACATGAGGCATGAATCTGTACATGAAAAAGAGTGAATGTTGTTAGATATCACAGTCAGCATTATTCCATCTGTCTCACAGTGGCCTTTAAAGAATCAAACTTGGACTTGACAAACCAGTGATTGACCTTATGAGCAACAATTCAAGCTACCAGTGACTTTGTAACCATCCAACGTGATAGTTTGGCTCTTACACACCGACACTTAATGTACACAGATACTTTGAACAGTTTGTTTAGATGCAGAAATTACACGAAATATAACCTCTCCTTTTTCACATTTCTTAAAGATATGGATGAAATTGATTTATTGTGGCCTTATGTTGCCTGAAACTAAATTAACATAAACTAGAGGTGAAAAAATATGGCACGGTCACGACACGATACATATCACGATATGATATGCATATTTATGTCAAATCGTATGGAAACTTCTAACAAACATATTTCAGAGCAGTTTCAAAAGGAAAAGCTAGCTGTTGACAGTGTCCCAAATGTGTCCCAGTGTGCCTGCTTGTAAGCCAAATGCCAGTGACTTTTAAATCTGGCTTGTCATATTTCCGTAAATCTGGCCAGACTGCAAGTTGAAAATTCTGGTCAATACATATTTATTTCTTCAAATCATCAAATCAGCTAAGGCATCATTTTGTTTGCATTTTGTAGCTTATTGGGAAGATTAGGGCTAGAAACATATGATGAGGGCTTGCAACATTTTTTATTAACTGTCATGGCCAGTGAATTTTAAAAACAGGATGTAGACACATGTTTGTAGTGAGAACAGTTTAAGCTTGATTATTAAAATAACAATTATTTTGCTATCTTCTTTCCAGCGCAGGTACAGATAGAGTGAGTGAGTTAGTGAGTGAGTGAGTGAGTGAGTGAGTGAGTGAGTGAGTGAGTGAGTGAGTGAGTGAGTGAGTGAGTGAGTGAGTGAGTGAGTGAGTTGGGTTTAACGCAGCTTTTAACATTATTCCAGTCATATCAGGACGTGTCAGCTCAATGTTGGAGGAAAGCCCGAAGTGATGCAGGTCTCAGATGTTTACAACTTCGGAGAAACCCACGAGCACGGGTATGGTGCTGACAAACCTAGAAACATAATAGGGGCGAACGGGGATTTGAACCCACAATCATAGGATTCTGGCCTGCCCAAGGGACGCAACTCTGCAAAGCGAATCGCATCGCCTTAGACGCCCCATGTTCTTGAGGCTAATTTTAGTAGAGAACATGAAACGCAAATTACAACACATTTTGCGACATTTGACTGACAAAAATGCTCGGGTTCATTTAACAAGTAGTAAGTTATCTATTTCAGCAAGTGTACCAACTTGTATAGGTCGGAAAAAAAACCTTACCATGTATCGTATTGTCACATTCAAACCCACGTTCAACTGGTCTATCATTTTCACCCCTAACATAAACCACGAAATGCTGACATTGTTTTAAGGTTTGGAAAGACAATTAATTCATTGTGGCCTTATGTAGCCTGACAAGCTGGAGGTAGTGGTAGATGTACCTCCTTCTGCCGCTCCCGTCGCCGGATCCGGATCCTCTGTTTCAGCTCCTGGATCTCCTCATCCGACTCTTCCTCGATGTCGGAATCCTTCCTGGCGGGGGATATCACATGGTTCCACTTCATCTGCTCTATGGCAGCTATCAAGGCCTCAGAGATACTGAAATGGGCATTTTCCTGAAAGAAATAATCCATTTGAAAGCATTCTTATCACAAATCAAACTAGTTTAAGCTACAAAACAGCCTTGAAAGACTTAGATTACTTGAAAGAAGTCCACAGGTGGTTAGGCTCAGTGACTTGGTTGATGCATGTCAAATATTGAAAAAAACACTTTAAAATGTAAAAACGTTTTCATCACACGTTTCGTGAAATTGGTAACAAATTCGTTATTATTACTATAAGTATAACCTCAAATAAATCCTTCTGCCAGCATTTCTGCATATTTAACAAGATCTGAAAATGTGTATAATAAGACAATGAACTGGTCTGTTCTAAATAGTGTATTCAGAGCACATGCCATCTGCAGTTCACACAGCTTTCGAATATTCAAGCTAGTCCGCTAGCACGAGACTACCACTTTGTGCTGATGACAAGCAAAAATCCAATGATGGTAGTCCTCACTGACTAGCAGCATAAGAGGGCTAAAATTCTAAACCGGTTCTCAATCCTTCAATCTTGTTACAAATTGGAACTAAACAAAATGTAAAAATAGCAAACATTTTTATGGTTAGAACTAAACTCATAAGCTTTACTAGCCCATATACAGATAAAATGTCCTTGTAATGTTAAAACAATGGGGAAATTTCGAAATTTGTACCAGGATGCACGAATGTTTACCAGCCCCAGGATTGCAGGCTAGAGTTAAGTTGTAGCCCTGATTTTTGTCTTCTCAAGCAGGACTTGCTACAAACTCTGAGGACTAGTGAAAGAGTGAGTGAGTGAGTTGGGTTTAACGCCGCTTTTAACAATATTCCAGTTATATCACGGCGTGTCAGCTTAATGTGGAAGGAAAGCCCGAAGTGATGCAGGTCTCAGAGGTTTACCACTTCGGTGAAACCCCCAGACATGGGTATGGTGCTGATAAACCTAGAAACATAATCGGGGCAAACCAGGATTCAAACCCACAATCATAGGTTTCTGGCATGCCCAAGGGACGTAACTCTGCACAGTGAATTGCGGGGCCTTAGATGACTGGGCCACCCGTGCACCCGACTAGTGACAGAAGGCTTACACCAGTCTTAAGGAATGTCCAAGGCTGCCCCACTTACTTTGTCCAGGTTAGCACAAGTGTGGAAGTCCTGAGAGGAGAGGTAACTCATGAGAGACTGACCCTGAGCCGGAGGATGGAGGCGGCCATCAAACCTACCACCTGACGCTGATGCTGAAACACAGAAAATAGTGGAATCATCAACACAGGATTTAACCTAACGCAGCACCATCATCAAGGGATGAACATACAATCTGACACACAGCTCATACCAGTACTGTATGAGTGTGTTGTTAAACGCCCCACACTCTCCCACATAAACAGAAGTCCGAAGACAGGGTCAAATAAAACTGTGTCTATTTGTTGTTTAATGCCGCACTCAGCATTTTTCCAGCTATATGACGGCAGAATCTAAATAATCAAGTCTGGACCAGTCAATCCAGTGATTGACATCATGAGCATCAATCTATCAATTGGGATATGTCATCATGACATGCATGAACCAAGTCAGCGACAATCCAGTGATTGATGTCATGAGCATCAATCTACCCAACTGGAATACGATTACAACCATCAACCAAGTCAACGAGCCTGACCACCTGATCCCGTCAGTCGCCTCTTACGACAAGCATGGTTGCTGAAGACAAATTCTCACCCACATGTTGACTGCATTGCACAGGTAGCAGTGAGATTCAGGGATTCACAGCGAGATGTAATGTACAACACATGGTTACGTTTACATTGTACGATGACCGAGAAAAATAAGTACAAAAACTTCTTCCAGCAACTTATACATCTTCCTCACAAATTGCAAATTATCATCTGATATAATTACCATAGAGAAATTACAATATAATTCGGTTACTCAATACTTCTTTCATTCGTGAATATGTAACAGAAGTTCAGATGATATTTTCATGCCTTTAAATATTCCTAAAAAACTTAGATTACTTGCTAAATTAGTAATGTTTGTCAGTTTGACAGAGGAAAAGATTGCAGCTTTGTAATATGTTAATGAATCTACATTCCAGTAAGAGATCGTAGAGGTAGACCATTAGATGTTAGTAGTTGTAAGAGCGGTATATGAGTATGGTATCATTAGTACATTTCTGCATTACCAACAAGCATAGCAGGAGGAATCTACGTCCTAAGTCGGCCATGTACCTAAGACCATACAGACAGAGATTTGTTGTTTCTTTGTTTCTTGTTTCACGCCCCACTCAGCAATATTCCCGTTATATGACAGCAGTCTGTAAATAATTGAGTCTGGACAAGACAATCCAATGACTGACATCAAGATCATCGATCCATGCAATTGGGATATCATGACATGCATCAACCAAGTCAGCAACCCTGTCAGCCCGTTAGTCACCTCTTACGACAAGCATGGGTTGCTGAAGACCTATTCTACCTTGGTCTTCTATGAAGGGGGTATGATGTCGTAAGAGGCAAACCATAGGAATAACTTTCATATAGATTTATACATTTGTATATGGGATTCTCACTGATGAATGGTCAGTTAAAATTACAAAGGGTTTGCTGAAACGTTAAGTTTTTTTCAGTGAACACTGCTCGATGAGGAAATATTGAGGGGGTTGAGGTTGTGTGAAAGGAAACTCAAAGAAAGATATCTGTCGATCATCATGTAGAATGACAACCGGATGCCATTTTGTAATGGGGACAACAGCATCTTTATTTGCTCATTCGAAACGAAAGCCAAGACTTAAAAATTAACCTCAAAGTGCAGGAAAAGGCGTTTTAGGGGTGAGGAGTCAAAATTTCAGAGCCCCGAAAAGTTCGGCCACTTTGTGGACTTCACCATTTAGTTGTAGGTCAGTTAGTTAGGAGAAGGGCCAGTAACTTTTGAAAGGAGCAAGACCTGCTGGCTACATACATATTTGTTGCTAAATCTAACCCTGTTGACACAAGATGATATCACATTGTGCCATTGTTGAGAACAATACACTATGATACAATCCACAATTTCACACATAGTCTGACTTCAGTGAAGCTTCTCTTTGGAATTGACATGTAATACATTTGTAACAAGTTCTTACTTGAGTGAGTTTGCTTTTACGCAGCTTTTAGCACTATTCCAGCAATATCACAGCGGGGGACACCAGAAATGGGCTTCACACATCGTACCCATGTCGGGAATCGAACCCGGGTCTTCAGCGTGACGAGCAAACGCTGTAATCACTAGGCCACCCGACCGCCCTGTTCTTACTTGAAATGACAATGTATGTTATATATAGAGGCTAACTTATGTATTTCTATATTATTATATGGGTGTTTTCAAATTGACCTTGTTATATGTCCAAGGTCAGTCATATTGGCTAGAGGCAGGCCCTATTGCCATAACAAGCACCCTTATTGCTAAGAACATTGATAAAAGGACGTTGCTTACACAAATTTGTTGTTAATGAACGAGCGGTAGTGGACAAACTAAAATTTGTTTGATAACAATTACTGGGCTATCATATTCCCTTTCTTCACTTTTGTAATATACACAAGACAATATAGACAGTCATGTAACAGTTTGGTCTTAGTAGGGGGTGCGTACAAATTGGTCTTAAAGTTGGTCATAGGATCAATCTCATTAAAATCAGATGTAAGTTCTCGCTGCCGCTAAAAATAGATCTGAGGACATCCCATTTCAGGTCACGTCAGAACGACCGTTCGCGAACTTTGACCGGCCACTAAAATGACTAACAAGAAGTCGACATCAGTCAATTAGAAAGAAGCTTTCTTGAGCTTTACGGCACTCCTTTCAACCTAGTGACTTCCATTTAAGACTTCACTTGAAAAATATGTTGACACAGTTCTCGATTAAAATTTTGAAAACTGAACAAACAAAAAGTCTAATATATGGTTGAGATTGTGTGGCAGTGCTTCCCACGTACTGTGCAACGCCTCCTCCCTTCAAATGTTTATCCCACGGAAGCGAGAGATAGACGATAATTTTGACGGAATCAGTCGTAGGGGCCGTAACTGTCGGAATACCCTGTTTTAACGTTTTCAAGGTTGCATGATTAGAAAACACATTCCGACTGTCACTTTCATGATCTGGTAAGCGATGCTTTGATTGGTCGGATGAAAGGTCGCTCTGACGTGACCCGTAATGGGATGTCCTCAGATCTTTGTTTAGCAATCTAAGATCTGATTTCAATGAGATTGGTCATAGGATCTTATTGGAACAGGGCGCTTAATACGGCAAATACAGTATATGTTCCAAAGGCTTGGTACCTACACCTGTCACTCAATAAGGCGATGAGGTAGCCTACTGGATACAGTTGTTGGTTCTTTCTACTGAAGACCTGGGTGTAGTTACCTACACAAGTGCAATGAGTGAAGCCCATTTCTGGGGTCCTATGCTGTCATTTGACAGAAAAGTTGCTATAAAGTCACTTACACTGGACAGACAAAGCATTTAAACCGTATCTTTGTCTTTCTTTGTCTGTTGTTTAACGCCTCACTCAGAAATATCCAGCTATATGACAGCGGTCTGTAAATAATCGAGTCTGGACCAGACAATACAGTGATTGACATCATGAGCATTGATCCGTGCGATTGGGATCGATGACATGTATCAACCAAGTCAGCAAGCCTGACCACCCGATCCCGTTTGTCGCCTTTTACGACAAGCATAGTTGCCTTTTACGGCAAGCATGGGTTGCTGAAGACCTATTCTACCCCGGAATCTTTACGGGTCCGTTTAACTTCCATTAACCCCACCTAGCAGTGATTGAGAACATGGATGTACCGTAAGTCCCACCATAAAGGCACCTCAAGACTCATCCTGACACGAAGGAGCCTAAGCATTCTCTTTGATGCTCAATATCAATATGGGTGCGGGGTAGCCTTGTGGTTAATGCAATCGCTCTTCACGCCGACAACCCAGGTTCAAATCCCCACATGGGCATAACATTTGAAGACCAGAGCTCCAGATAAGTTTTGGGTGTTGTGGGTATTTTACCCATGCATTTTAAAATTATTGGGGATCAGTAATTCTATCTGGGTATTCAAATTTCTGTAACCCACGAGTTTTTACACAAGTTTAAGTTAAATATTTAACAAAACTTTTCATCCAGTCCCTGCAAACTGGTGTCGTGTGGGTTCGAGAGCTTTATAGTACTCACAAATACCACGATACTTCCACAAGAAAGTGTGATGGCAAATGATCATGATATAACTGTCATTGTGGAGTTTGGCAAGGTTGACAGAATGCCCGTTTATTATATCAAAATAAGTTGCTGATTTGCTAATCAAATATGCAGGGTTACTTCACAATATTTTGATGATACGCACAAGTTTTATTTTTGTAGCTTATCTGTAATGTTCGTTGCGTATTTGATACGCTTGGATTTTATTTTACTGCGTATTTCTGCATTTCTGATGCTTATTTTATGCAGATATGCAGCTTATCTGGAGCTCTGTGAAGACCATTTCTAGCGTCCCCAACTTGATATTGCTGGAATATTGCTGGAACATTGCTAAAAGAGACGTAAAATCATACTCACTTACATATATAAATATGAGCCATATCATCTCTTGAAACAATGAATAAATTATGAAAATAATATGAAAATCATTTTTTGGAGAATTGGTAGAATTTGTCAAATCATCAATTGTCAAAGACTGGATGCCCAATGATCACAATTCAGTGTTTCCATAGGGGCCACGGGTGTTACAAATGTGGGTTAACCACAACTGAAGCATCCACGTTTAGTATGATTAATTATCATCATCAACGCCAGATTCACATATGGGACAACTGAAGGTGACATTTAGCAGCTGTCAGCATCCTCTGTTCACAGCACCATAATCATAATTATCCTCTTGTTAAAGAAAATGCTTGCAGAAAGTGGCCTCAAATGCTCAAAGCATCCATTACATGTCTATACTGTGAATCACTCTTGACTTACCAGAAAAGCATTTGAATACAGTTGCGTATATCCCTCTTAAGCATGCAGACATGTTAACATAGCCAATCAAAATGCTGCTTGGCAAAGCAACTGCAAATGTAGCACTATATCTAGTAATAAGACCATCAAACTATGTCTATAATTATGTATCTAATACACCTAAATTTCACCAGGCTAAATCACACATCAGTGAGTACAGAGAAGCAATAAGGTATGCAGTATTCAGACTCAGTATTGAGGTAACTGGCCCTAAACATGAGTATTTAGCCTTGCCACCACGTGTGACAGTTCTCTGACAACAGCTGTTCTGCTCAGAGTGTTGTGTGGAAGGCAATTGTGAGATTAGGATTACACGACCATTATCAGATTGATCATCATGTCTCGGTGCAAGAAACATGCCTAGTGTCCTCTCGTCACCTTGCTACATGTTTTGACATTTACTTTAGAAGAATTGTCTTTGTCTGTTGAGATTGGAGATCAGATGTGAAGTCCCCCATTTTCCAAAGCAGTTACAAGGCAGTAAGTCACACTCCAATTTGCAGAGTGAGTAATTTTGAATACTTTGAACGTGTTGAAGTCTGTTATTGCAACAAGTAGATTACAGAAACAAAAAAGGTCAAAACCACACCTGCTTCAGCTCATATATATATACAGTGAGTGAGTGAGTTGGGTTAAACACCGCTTTTAACATTATTCCAGTTATATCACAGCGTGTCAGCTTAATGTGGGAGGAAAGCCAGAAGTGATGCAAGTCTCAGACGTTTACCACTTCGGTGAAACACACAAGCACAGGTATGTTGCTGACAAACCTAGAAACATAATCGGGGCGAACCGGGATTCAAACACACAATCATAGGTTTCTGGCATGCCAAAGGGACGCAACTCTGCACAGCGAATTGCGGCGCCTTAGACAACTGGGCCAATGCTTTCAGTTACTGGCTGCCTGGTCAAGATTTGATTATTTGGCCACCATGAGAAACCACCAGGCTACACAGACAGAATAGTATCTCAATATGGGCTGCCGGCTACACAGCTGTTTCTAAATGACCTCGTTACACTGGTAGTGATCCTGCTGCAATCAATATGGCAGACGTCCAACATATACACCATACAGACAGCAACATCAATTTGATCGTCGGTTGGTTAGCATTATTCCAGGTACAAGTCTGGACCAGACAATCCTGTGCCTGACATCGTGAGCATCGATCTACGCAATTGGGATACGATGACATGCATCAATTACTGACCCTGACCAACTGATCCCGTTAGTCGCCTCTAAAGACAAGCACAGTCGCCTTTCACAACACGCAGCAACATCAAGCTCATCATTTGAGTAAGTAAGTGAGTGAGTTTGTCAGTATTTCAGATCTGTCAGTGCCAGCTGAGTGTGGAAGGACATTTCAAACTGATGAAGATGAGACCTACTCCCTCTGTGACAACCATGATGACAAGCCAAGAGTCACCAGAAAAAGCTTGGAGTGCTGCATCCTCATCTTCCACCACCTGTATCCCATCACTGGATGCACTTGGCATCATTTTAATATAACATGCGGACACTTGGAGCCTGCAACATTTGGCGCTCATAATAAGCAACAAATGATAATGCATATAACAATGGGATGTGGGTTATGTCTGACCCTGTGTGGGACGTTTGAGTAATGTCTGACCCTTTGTGCGACGTGTGTGTAATGTCTGACCCTGTGTGAGACGTGTGTGTAATGTCTGACCCTGTGTGCGACGTGTGTGTTAGCATATGATAGTTACAAACATCTCTTATCAAAGCAGCCACCAAGTTGTCAGATCATCTACCAGCATGGTTGTACACAACTTAAATCATCTCCTCATCAGCCTAAGAAACTTAAGACAAACAAAGACATTCAGAATGACAGTGTTAGTAATAGGGCTGGGATAGATAACTCAGGTACTCGGGTGGGGTGGGTACTGAGAAGGACCCAGGTACCCACAGGACTACCCGGACCCGTGGTTGGTCATGTGATATATTGTTTGATGACAAAAATGATCTAGAACTATATGGTTACACTACAAGTCACTAATGTTCGCATTTCTTTCTGACTATGCACCCAGACTTTTATATGTTTGAATAAAGATAAAACTTCAGTCAACGTCAGTGTATGCATGACCAGATTGATTTATATGTGTATCTAAATACATCTTGTCAAGCACTACAGTCAGACTATTCCCAATCAGACATACTGTACCTATCTCTTGAGACCAACAGTGGGTACCTGGGTAGGGTCGGGTAATGGGTGGGTGGGCACCTGGGTAGTAAATTTGGACTCGTCCCAGCCCTAGTTAGTAATATATATATACACCAGAGCCAAGTTGAAATGACCTTTCACCTTAGTCCTACAGTCACACCGACATTATTAACACAGTACTACCAGCCTAACTACTTATCATGGATAGGAAAGAAGGCAGCGCTTGCTTCAGGCCTCGGGAAACATGGTCGAAGAGATTGTGAGAGTTATCAGATATTCTCTCACTGTATCTTATCCAAACACAACCCATCATAAAATATCTAATTTTTAAAAAGTCTCTAATACTGGCGTTAGTTTAATTTTCAGTCACTTTTCTTGCCACTTAAACAGTGTTATTTCACAGTGTATCCTACCAACCCAACAGCAGGGAAGTGGAATAAAAAAGGTTGCCAATTGGGCAATCATATTTTGGTCTCGCCCACCTCATATTTGACATTTACTGGTGGACGTTCTTGTGTGAATAAAATAATAAAAGAATAAAATCAGGGGTCACTTTTATAATATATACCATACTTTCTTGAGTGAGTGAGTGAGTATGGTTTTCCGCCGCTTTTAGCACTATTCCAGCAATATCACAGAGTACCCATGTCGGGAATCCCACTCAAGAATGTATGGTATATATTATGAAAGAGACGCCTGATTTTATTCTTTTATTATTTACAAGTCTTCGGCTACCCGACTGCCCCTACTTTCCTGAGTATAATTTAATTTTTTTTAATTTTTTTTTTCTCTCCATAAAACATACAACAATGAGTTTTAATGGGGTTGGGTTTTTTCCCCAATGCAAACTGAAGACAAGATATGTGTTAACCAAAACCTTCAATACAGATTCTAGACGTGTTAATGTCAACAGTTTGCCGCTAGGCCTGAACTAGTTCTCACACAAGCAGAGCATTAAAGTCTGGTGAGCAGAAAGCACCAGTTACAAGCACATCAACTTACTCTTCAACCTCCTCAATACATGAGGGAAAAGCTCTGAAATAAACAAACAGTGAATGACACACGATCAGCACAACTCAACGGCACCATTGGTTCAATGGCACATCAATGACACGTTAGCATTCAGTAAACAGTGTTTGAGGTGAGCATGTCAGTCAAAGAGTCCATGTTGAAGCTTGAACATTTAGGGAGTCACATGGTTCAAATATGACAAGGGCAACACACACAAATCCCAGGATGATCCCCACCTCCTAAGTGAGTGAGTTGGGTTTAACGCCGTTCATAACATTATTCCAGTTATATCGCGGCATGTCAGCTTTATGCGGGAGGAAAGCCAGAAGTGATGCAGGTCTTAGACCTTTACCATACGGGCACGGGTATGGTGCTGACAAACCTAGAAACATAATCGGGGCGAACCGGGATTCGAACCCACAATCATAAGTTTCTAGCGTGCCCAAGGGATGCCACTCTGCACAGCGAATCGCGGCGCCTTAGACGACTAGGCCACCCGTGCCCCCCAACCCCCTTTAGTTAGAACACTGTGTACATGCTGTCAGTGTCTGAAATAATTTTAAGACCTAAATTTAGTTACCTGACCGCATTCACACCTTATAGATATTGAAAAATTGCAAAGAATTAAGAGGCAAATCGCATCTATTGCATCTTGATTCAGTTGAAATAATGCAAAACATTACTTAACAATCCAGGAGGAGTTATAATAAAACTGAATACAGGCAGGTGGAGGAAAATTTTATGCAGCCTGACACAAAAGTTACCAGACACAGGCAGCTGAGCGGGCAGGCAGTTCTCTCGGACACTGCATTGTGTAAAGGTAGCCTATTAAGTTTTTTCACTTGATGTGCAAAGGAAAATATTTATTACTGGACATCTCTACAGACTATGGCCAAAGTTGCTGTTATCCACATTCTTTTTGTGGATGGTCTTTGAAATTAATTGAAAATGGGTTTATCGTCACTTTCAAGATCAATGTCTCATGTAGCGACATCCTTTAATGCCAGGCACAAGGCTGGACAACAGTCAGTACCATCCTTAAACGTCTTTTGGTATGTCGCCGCCAGAGGATTGTACCGCCAACCTTCCGCACTCCGGACCAATGCTCTGTCAACTAGACCACAGAGGCGGACCTTAAAATCACATCACAGGATGAAGAGTGAGTGAGTGAGTTGGGTTTAACGCCGCTTTTAACAGTATTCCAGTTATATCGCGGCGTGTCAGCTTAATGTGGGAGGAAAGCCCAAAGTGATGCAGGTCTCAGACATTTACCACTTCGGTGAAACCCACGAGCACAGGTATGGTGCTGACAAACCTTGAAACATAATTGGGGCGAACCGGGATTCGAACCCACAATCAAATGTTTCTGGCGTGCCTAAGGGACGCACTTCTACACAGCGAATCGCGGCGCCTTAGATGATTGGGCCACCCGTGACACCCCCCCTCAGGATGAGAGGGCTTCAGAAGTGTTCATGTATCATTAACCAGTGACAATGTGATGAACTAGGGCAAGATCTAACTATGTCCCTCTCATTTTGTATGTTTGTTGTTTAACGCTGCAATATTACAATCCAGTGATTGACATCATAAGCAGGACCTATGCAATTGGGAAACAATGACTTGAATCAACCAAGTCAGCGAACCTGACCACCCAATCCTGTTAGCCGCCTCTTATGACAAGCATGGGTTTCTGAAGACCAGTTGTAACACGGATCTTCACATGGCACAATTACCCAGATCTTAAAAGGGTTTATCTCCCTCTGAACCTGACAACTCACCATAACCGGTATACTGTGTTTTCTCTTGCTGAGGTAGCGTAGATGACAGCGAAGACGGATCCACTAACGTAGAATCTGATTGGCTGCCACTGTTGTCATTAGCAATAGCATTAGTAAACACCATTGGATGATTATTAGTTCCATGTTTGATGCCACTCATATCTGACCTTGACCTTTTGTGACCTAGTTTGGTTGAATCTTTTTTCGGCCTCTTGTCTCCCTCGTCTTTATTGGAAGCATTTCTTCCACCTTTTGTGTGTCCATTTTTCCGGCTTGGAATGTAAATATCACTGAGAGTTTGGCTGTTGCCATTGACAACTGTCCTTTTCACGATGTCATCGCCATGAGACTTGCACCGTCGAGCACTGGTCTTCCCAGTGCCGTCCATGGAGTCGTATATGGGCAGTGTTCCACTGTCAAAGAATACAGGCGACATGAGAGATCCCCTGTTCATTGGGAAGTCAACATTCAACAGAGGATCGCTGTGTATTCTGTCATAGAAGCTGAATCCGGGGGTAGGTGGCGTTGACGACAAGGGAGGTGACTCTGCGCCTGATTTCCTCAGCACAGAACGTAAAGCCTCTTTTGCTGTTGTTCTTGTATCATCAGGGCTTGAACCTGGAACAAGATTATTCTATCAACATCTATTTCAATAAAGGTGATTCTTATTATGGCAGGTTTAGATCCTTGTTCCAACGATTGCATTGTTCAATATGCAAAAGGCAGAGCGAAAAATGTTGTCAGGACTAATATTGTGATATCAAGCTGTAGGAAACAAAAAATGGTCTGAAAATAAACTCAACCAATCAACGTATTAAACTGATAACATTATAAATCAGCTTTCTATACCGAATATTGTGTGTGAGTATGGTTTTACGCCACTTTTAGCAATATTCCAGCTATATCACAGTGGGGGACACCAGGAATGGGCTTCATACATTGTACCCATGTCACAAATCGAACCAGGGTCTTCGGTGTGACGAGCAAACGCTTTAACCACTAGGCTACCCAACCGTCCCTTATGATTGTTAGATGCAGACAGCATATTTTCAGGCAAACACAGTTCTTCAATTCTTAAATAACCCATAAATGAACCTCAAAGAAACAAAGAAACCATATTAATCTGTTCCTGGGCAATTATAATTCAATGTATTCACTGTTTATATGAAGGCAACTAGATAAAAGCCATTATATACTTCACATGGTCTCTCAAAGCATCTTACATACAATAACACTTCAATCAAACATTAGGGGCAGTAGGGTGACCTTGTGATTGAATCGTGGGCCTGGGTTCAATTCTCCACCTGAGTACAATGAGGCCCATTTCTGGCTTGTTAAAACCAGTCACTCACTCACAAATCACTCAAGTACAGCTGGCCAGACATGTACAGCCCCTGATTAGTGAATATTGCTGACTTCACTGGCCATGCCACAAGTAATCACTAGCCATGCCACAAGTAATCACTAGCCATGCCATAAGCAGTCACTAGCCATGCACAAGCAATCACTGGCCATGCCACAAGTATTCACTGGCCATGCCACAAGTAATCACTAGCCATGCACAAGTAATCACTAGCCATGGGCCATCAAGCAGTCACTGGCCATGCCACAAGCAATGACTAGCCATGCACAAGCAATCACTAGCCATGCACAAGCAATCACTAGCCATGTCCAAGTAATCACTAGCCATGCACAGGCAATCACTAGCCATGCACAAGCAATCACTAGCCATGCACAAGCAATCACTAGCCATGCACAAGTAATCACTAGCCATGCACAAGCAATCACTAGCCATGCCACAAGTAATCACTAGCCATGCCACAAGTAATCACTAGCCATGCCATAAGCAGTCACTAGCCATGCACAAGCAATCACTGGCCATGCCACAAGTAATCACTAGCCATGCACAAGCAATCACTAGCCATGCACAAGCAATCACTAGCCATGCACAAGCAATCACTAGCCATGCACAAGCAATCACTAGCCATGGGCCACCAAGCACAAGAAGCACATGACCGTTGATGTGACACCACTGTACACTGATCCATCTCGCCTTCACACATCTTCACACCAATCACTTCAACATACAGGTAATCCTCATCAGCTAGATCATCACAACCCTCCTCCCTCTGTCTCGACCACTCCCGGGGACAGCCAGTAGCATCTCATCTCACCACAGCATCCAGCAGTCCAGCACCTCCGACGTCCATCAACACTACTCCTTCGGAGTCAAGGGGAACACAACTCCAACAAACGACTGACCCAAACCCAAGGACAGCGGTTCAAGTGACCAGTTTCCTTCATGCAAGAACTACCACCAGCAGTGTTACTGCCGGCCTATGTTTCTCCAGTGGTGACAGATGGTCAGGCTGAATAATAGTTCCTGATGAATATCTGTCTCACAATACTCTATTATGATCTAGCAATATAACTGTCTGTTCTCTGAAATGTGTTGTCGGGACAGAACATGATTTGGTTCACAATGAGCTTTCAATTGAGTAATTCATTAGTCATTGATATGTACTTGTGACACAAATTGTTGTGCAATTCTGACAAATCTATGAAACAAGGATCTGATAGTTCTGACAAAGATGAAGAATTTCAGTTTCCAGTTTGAAATTTACTTAGAATTATCTTTAGTCCCAGGCTAAATATATTTCACAGTCTTGTCTTTGGTTTGGCTTGTAATTTAATGCCACACTCTGCAATATTCCAGCTATATGACGGCGGTCTGTAAATATTCGCGTCTCGACCAGACAATCCAGTGAGTGACATCATGAGCATCGATACACACAATTGGGATCGATGACATGCATCAACCAAGTAAGTGAGCCTGACCATCCGATCCCGTTGGTCGCCTCTAACGACAAGCATAGTCGCTTTTTACTGCAAGAATGGTTTGCTGAAGACCTATTCTACCTTGGATCTTCGAAGGTCTACAGTCGTGTCCTAATTGTAAATACTTGTATGTATGTATTCTATCCCTGTAGTGTACAATGATTACCCTTCCATAATGAGAAACACATGATCAAAAGTTACAGCATCGTCTACTTTTGTATCCCTAATTGGTACAGTGATCCCTCGCTACAATGCTACCTTCGGGGTACAAACAAGAAAGAAGTTTGTTAATTAATGAAATATTACATATTTCTAACTGATTTTAACTTCAATGTTTTAAAAACTAAGATTGAGTTCCAGTGACAATTGCAATTCCCCCCCCCCCCCCCCCCCCCATCTCCCATGTTACCAGTGAAGTAGATCACCATGAACACCTTTGAATAAAAATTTGATTGAGGAGTTATAAGAAGAACTATCAAAAGGACCAAAAATTGTTGATATAAAAACAATATCATTTAAGAAAATCAATAAATTAATAATTTCCATCTAGCCTTAACAGATATGGTAAAGAATTTATAAATTAAAACTATCACAAAGCACAGATACTTATGATGATCTACATGTGTGGAAACAATTTTTGAAAATATATTAGCTATACAAAACCAGTCATCAAAATTTCTAAATTCCATCATGTTTCCAAGAAAACAGCAAAAGACAAAACTTTCAGAATGTTATAAAAGATAAAAAAACAATCATAGTGGTTAATGTAGCAAGTTTGCTTAAGCTAGAATACATAATATTGTAAACATGGATCGTACAAAAACTCTACCCAAAATTTAAGTTTCACCATGTTCACCATGATTCCATGGAAACGGCAAAAATAAAAAAATTCAGAATCTTCAAACTAGCAAAAGGCACAAGTACTCATTGTGGTTAATGTGTGTAGAAAGTTTGGTGAAACTAGGGTGCATAGTTAAAAAGATATAGGCCGTACAAAACACCCACCCTAAAAGTTTAAGTTTCTTAATATTTCCATGGAAACGGCAAAAATTAAAAAGTTCGGAATCTTCAAACTAGCAAAAGGCATGAGTACTCATTGTGGTAAATGTGTGTAGCAAGTGAAGCTAGGGTGCATGGTTAAAAAGTTATGGGCCGTACAAAAGCTCGGACGGAAGGACGGACGAACGGAACGCTATACACCCCCGATTTACATGGGCGTGCTGACAATTAATTTACATCCCAAGTTAGTGCTGAAACTAACGACAGTATATCACCATGTTTACAACTGCATCCATATGGACTGGAGTAACCAGGAGACAGGTGGAAAGGTTTCAAGTCCTTTTTTCACTGTCACGACAGCTTGCAGTGTGTGGGGGAAATAAAAATCTATACTATGGTTGACTGGGCTATTAGTCAAGGTTCAATACACTGGCTGCCCCACTTACATCAAAGCTAGAGAAACACAGATGGTTGTTTAATGCTGCAGTCAGCAATATTCCAGCTATAACATGGGGGCCTGTACACATAACCTGGACTCTGAACCAGTGATTGATGTCATGAGCACCGACCCACACCATCAAGTATGACGTTTTGTTTGTTTGTTTGTTGTTTAACATCGCACTCAGCAATATTCCAGCTAAATGGCGGCCGTCTGTAAATAATCGAGTCTGGACCAGACAATCCAGTGATTGATAGCATGACCATTGATCCATGCAATTGGAATACGATGACACGCATCAACCAAGTCAGCGAGCCTGACCACCCGATCCCTTTAGTCGCCTCTTACGCCAAGCATAGTCGCCTTTTACAGCAAGCATGGGTTGCTGGAGACCTATTCTACCCCGGATCTTCACGGGTCCCAACTTGAGCCATTAAATCACCTCTTCAGCAACCCATACTTGCTATATGACGGCGGTCTGTAAATAATCCAGACTGGACCAGACAATCCAGTGATTGACATCATGAGCATCAATCCATGCAATTGGGACCGATGACATGAATCAACCAAGTCAGCGCTAAACCTTACAGCATGTACTTGTGAACATATTCTTGTCTCTGGTAAAATGTCCGGGTGTAATGATTTGACCCTCAGTGACCTTGAACTTGAGCAGAAGTCAGTCATAATCACCCTGATTGCACTGTGAACCCTGTAACGTCAGTTCCCGTAGCAAATAGTTTGTAAAACACAACGTGCATAAAGGGACAGAATGTTGACGGTTCTGATGTTATTAAATCATGCATGAAAACATTTATAAGTGTGACATCACGACTTTAGTTCATGCACGGTTCAATTCTCAAACCAAACAATAGAACTCCGTACAGTGAAGCCGACAATGTAAGTGCTGCGCAGAGTAAACAGGCTTCAGTCAATTTTTAGAGGAAATTTAAGAGAAGGATTGTGTGTTTTTCTACGGATGAGTCACACAATGCCAATTAGAAGCCAGTGTTTATCAAAGCCAAGATTACAACATAAATGTGCCATGGTCGTATTAAACCAATCACTCTCCTTCCTAGAATTCTGTACGGCCAGACTGATACCTCTGTCAAATCGTCACAACTTATGCAGTCCATGCATGTGTTTTCCATCTGTTTCATTCTGGACAAGTATACACTTCAGATAAACATATGTCATGATATGTGAAACGTGTAACGTAAAACTTCTATTTCCATTTACATATTTATCCTTCACAAGCTGTCACTGAATTCCCACAGAGAGCTCGATATGTGGTCACTTTGATATGTACAGCTATAGTGTAATGCACCCCAATGTCGTAGTAGGAAATCCATATAATTATGCAAAACAATATGTAAAGCACACCAAAATGCTTGCATTTGGCCTGCCTGTTCTTATTTCAGAATAAGTGCATTTGTTTACAAACAAGAGAAAAGTCTAGTCACATGATAAGCTTATAGCTGCAGTGTGGCCACTGGAGCAGAAAATTCTGTCGTGGAAAAAGGCAAGCAGAGCCGAGTAAGCTTAGGGGTTATCGACTATTGTTTACAAACAATTCGTTGACATGTTGTCCCTTAAGACACTTACCAATGTGTATGGGCACAGCATGTTCATCAGAGGTGCTCAATTCAGACAGTCTAATCACTCTGATCGACAATTACCGATGTGTATGAGGATAGCGTGTTCATCAGAGGTGCTCAATTCAGACACTCTAATCACTCTGACAGACACTTACCTATGTGTATGGGCACAGCGTGTTCATCAGAGGTGCTCAGAACACTCTCCTTCCCTGGGGATGCGAAGGGTGAGGGCGAGGCCGGCCCAAGCATGCTGTTCCTATCTCTGTTCTTCATCTCGTCAGTGAGAGCAGCCTGGTTGATGGGCAAGGAGGCACTACGCGCGTGAGATCTTGTGCGATGTCTTGCACTCAACTGAAACAGAAATATGTGTCTTGTGGATACATTGACGACAGTCCTGCACAGGTTCTGACAGTCACTAACATTCATGATAGATCCACACTGCTTAACTTGTTAAGATGGAGATGTGAGTGAGTGAGTGAGTGTGGTTTTACGCCACTTTTAGCAATATTCCAGCTATATCACAGCAGGGGACACCAGAAATGGGCTTCACACATTGTACCCATGTCAGGAATCAAACCCGGGTCTTCGGCGTGACGAGCAAACGCTTTAACCACTAGGCTACCCGAACACCCCTAAGATGGAGATGTAATTTTCAGTAGACTTTCACTTCAGACTCGTGGCTGGTGGTTAATGATTAAGATGGAGATGTAATCATTAGCCACTAGCCACAAGTCTGAAGTGAAAGTCTACCGAAAATTATTCAAGTCTAGTTACCGTATTTCCTTGAGTATAGTGCACACTTTTATAAAAAAAAACACAGTTGTGTAGAAGGGGGTTTGCATTATACACGCCATAATGAGTTTTGATGTTTCCCCCCTCCCCCAACACAAAGACATTACCGTGAGAACGTAACACCGGAAATACGTCAACAAATCTGTAAAGGACTAAGCAATGGGCTCAAGAGACTTTACCATAGGGGAACATAAAGAATGGATTCAAGGCACCTTAACATTGAGAAACTTCTGGAGTTCAAGGCTCTTTACCATTGGGGAAATCCAAGAATGGGATCAAGGTACTTTACCATTGATGGAACACCAAGAATGGGATCAAGGCACTTTACCATTGGGGAACACCAAGAATGGGATCAAGGCACTTTACCATTGGGGAACACCAAGAATGGGATCAAGGCACTTTACCATTGATGGAACACCAAGAATGGGATCAAGGCACTTTACCATTGATGGAACACCAAGAATGGGATCAAGGCACTTTACCATTGGGGAACACCAAGAATGGGATCAAGGCACTTTACCATTGAT
Organism: Haliotis cracherodii; assembly: GCF_022045235.1. Lineage (NCBI taxonomy): Eukaryota > Metazoa > Mollusca > Gastropoda > Lepetellida > Haliotidae > Haliotis > Haliotis cracherodii. The sequence continues at coordinate 61,127,157 of NW_027266330.1, forward strand.
GGAACACCAAGAATGGGATCAAGGCACTTTACCATTGATGGAACACCAAGAATGGGATCAAGGCACTTTACCATTGATGGAACACCAAGAATGGGATCAAGGCACTTTACCATTGATGGAACACCAAGAATGGGATCAAGGCACTTTACCATTGGGGAACACCAAGAATGGGATCAAGGCACTTTACCATTGATGGAACACCAAGAATGGGATCAAGGCACCTTAACATTGGGGAACACCAAGAATGGGATCAAGGCACTTTACCATTGATGGAACACCAAGAATGGGATCAAGGCACTTTACCATTGATGGAACACCAAGAATGGGATCAAGGCACTTTACCATTGATGGAACACCAAGAATGGGATCAAGGCACTTTACCATTGGGGAACACCAAGAATGGGATCAAGGCACTTTACCATTGATGGAACACCAAGAATGGGATCAAGGCACTTTACCATTGATGGAACACCAAGAATGGGATCAAGGCACTTTACCATTGGGGAACACCAAGAATGGGATCAAGGCACTTTACCATTGATGGAACACCAAGAATGGGATCAAGGCACTTTACCATTGATGGAACACCAAGAATGGGATCAAGGCACTTTACCATTGATGGAACACCAAGAATGGGATCAAGGCACTTTACCATTGATGGAACACCAAGAATGGGATCAAGGCACTTTACCATTGGGGAACACCAAGAATGGGATCAAGGCACTTTACCATTGATGGAACACCAAGAATGGGATCAAGGCACCTTAACATTGGGGAACACCAAGAATGGGATCAAGGCACTTTACCATTGATGGAACACCAAGAATGGGATCAAGGCACTTTACCATTGGGGAACACCAATAATGGATTCAAGGCACTTTACCATTGGGGAACACCAATAATGGATTCAAGGCACTTTACCATTGGGGAACACCAAGAATGGGACCAAGGTTGGTTGGTTGGTTTGTTGTTTTACGCCGCACTCAGCAATATTCCAGCTATATGATGGCGGTCTGTAAATAATCCAGTCTGGACCAGACAATTCAGTGATTAATGTCATGCGCATCGATCCACGCCATTGGGATCGATGACATGCATCAACCAAGTCAGCGAGCCCGACCACCCGATCCCGTAAGTCACCTTTTACGACAAGCATAGTCACTTTTTACGGCAAGCATGGGTTGATGAAGACCTATTCTACCCCGGAATCTTCATGGGTCTATGGGACCAAGGAACCATTGGGGAAGGGAACCAGGGTTCACTGCCTTGTGCTTGAACAACTTAACCACTGGGCTAACCAACAGTCACTAACACAGGAGTAGGGGTGGGATAGTGGTGGAGTGTTGACACACCACTAGAAGAGTCCTGAAGGAGACCGGAGGATGACCACTCACCAGACTGGGCTCTATTTCAGCAAGGAGTGCCACCTTATTGAGCTCCACAGCCTTGAGGCAGATGATGGTGGCCTGGAAGTAGGCGGGGGAACACAGGAAGGCATCGGCTGAAACACAAACACGAAATGTTAGCTGACACACATAAAGACTGTTGATTTAAGTGACAAACTTGCTGTTCCAGCTCACGCAGTCAGATGAACTTCATGCTCAGCTGATATCAAGCTGTAGGAAACAAAGAATGGTCTGAAAATAAACTCAACCAATCAACATATTAAACTGATAACATCACAAATCAGCTTTCTATACCGAATTTAGTGAGTAAGTTTGGTTTTACGCCGCTTTTAGCCGGGGACACCAGAAATGGGCCTCACACATTGTACCCATGTCAGGATTCGTACCTGGGTCTTTGGCGTGACGAGGGAACGCTTTTTACCACTAGGCTACCCGACAGACCCGTACAGAATATAAGTCATCTTGAGTATCTGCCAAAACATATTCCAATAGGCAAAAAAGTCAAAACAGCTGTGAAAACAATACGACGGATCACTGAACAATAGTGACATGTTTAGAAACATAGAACTTACTTTTTCAAGAAAGAGGTGTTGGATTTCAGTTCATATGAAACTTGGTAAGCAGGCGTTCTGTCTAAGTTAAGTTTTTGCAAAACAATTTCACATAAGCTCATCTGTAAAACTTGGGGCAAAATTTGCTGTGGCCCACAAAACGCCAATGTAATTTCAAAAGTGCTGCTGTAGACATATGTCATGCCATGGAGATTTTAAGGCACTTCAGTCAATCAGTGACTTGGAGAAAGGAAATGAACCTATTCACATCACTGACAGAACTTAGGAAGATTCTATGGTTCTTCAACAGATTTCATGTTCAATTTCTCCATCGTCTGATAATTTTCACCTTATCAGGCAGACACTCTTCTCTTAGTATTCTAACCAATCAACACTTAGCAGACTCTGCGAACTGTGTAACCTGAAGTTTGGACAGATTTTACAACCTACAATGTACATAGATGACATCTTTATCCTTTACCAAGAATCAGTGCATCACCATTACCGTATTCGAAGTAATAAGTGCCCAGGGCGCTCTCAAAATTAGAAATAGGGGGCTCTTACTAGAATTTTATTTTGGTGAAAAAAACTGAGTTGAACGATAAATATTGTTATTTATGCGGAAATATTTATGTACAGATATATTTTTCCATAATTCAATTACCCATAATTAAGGGTGCATATATCACATGAGTGCTTATTTTACGCGAATAAATACGTCTTGTGTACATTGATCAATCGGAAGGGGTGCTAATTGGGATTGTTCACTAGACAATATCTTAGCAAATGTCACTGTGGGCACTTTAATTAGAGCGGGGCGCTTATTACGTTGAATACGGTATTTGTCAGGGGTAGATGTCAGAACAAATTCCTATGTAGCCTGCAGGGTTTGCTCCTTTCAAAAGTTAGTGGCCCTTGTGCAAACTAACTGGCCTACAACTAAATGTTGAAGGCCACGACTGAGTTACCCAGGGGGCTCCGAAAATTTTAGAACTCAGAGCATTTTACCCATGCATTTTAAAACCATTGGGTAGTAGTATTTCTATCTGGGTATTCCAATTTCTGTTACCCACTAGTTTTCACACATGTGGGTATTTAAGTTAAATATTTAAAAACACTATTCATCTAGTCCCTGCAAACTGGTGTCGTGTGGGTTCGAGAGCTTTATAGGACTCAAAAATACCCAATACTTCCACAAGAAAGTGTGATGGCAAATGAACATGATGTAACTGTCATCGTGGAGTTTGGCAAGGTTGACGGAATGCCCGTTTATAATTTCAAAATAAGTTACTGATTTGCTAATCGAATATGCGGGGTTACTTTACAATATTTTGATGATACGCACAAGTTTTATTTTTGTAGCGTTTCTGTAATGTTCGTTGCGTATTTGATACGCTTGGATTTTATTTTACTGCGTATTTCTGCATTTCTGATGCTGATTTCATGCAGGTACGCAGCTTATCTGGAGCTCTGGAACTAAAACGTCTTATCCTGCACTCGGAGATTGAATGTTGGCTTCCATTTGCCTCATTTCGTGGCAATTTATGAGCAAATAAAGATGTTCTTGTCATTCTACCAAGATGATCTTTGAGTTAACCATTCACACGACGTCATCCCCACTTAATACTTTCTCACTGAAATTTCACGATACATGAGCAGTGTCCAATTTGAAAAATTTAACATACATGGAAAGGGTGAAATACCAGCCAGCCGAGCTAACTACTTTACGTTTGAGCAAGCCTTTCATAATTATAACTGGCCATGGGCCAATAGACCCTTGCTAGTATGTCATAGTGAGGCCACACAGCAATTCAAAATATCAACACTCCGCAAACCTCAGACTTTTAACATTTCTCGACTCTTGATGTTATATTAGATGTCCAAAGACTCTCAGGTGAGATTCTCTACATCAGGGAGGCCTGTGAATAATCAAATCTGGGTCAGGAAAACCAGTGGTGGATATCATGAACACAATTGTACCCATCAGGGTATGTTATCTCAGACTGACCATGAACACCTCTTACAAGCTAGGGGCCTATTCTAACGGGTCACAAATTATTTGACAATGGTAGTGTACAACACAATACAGTTAATTATTAAAACAACTAATGACATCGGAGATATTCTGAAACAGTGTGACAAAACATGACACCAGCAAGAAGGAGACAATACTACCGGACCACTTGACTTGGGAAGTATCTGATAAGGACTTTAGTGTCGTGAGGAAATTTGAAACGTTAATCCTAATTTTGACAGATCAGTTTATCATTGACAAATACACAGTGACTTGCTCTAGACGAGTATTAAACCCAGTGAAATATTAGGATGCAGATCAAAATTTGTGGAAAACAACTTGCATGTGGATATTTGTTTGTTTGTTTGTTGTTTTATACCACACTGAGCAATATTCCAGCTATATGTCTGTAAATAATCGAGTCTGGACCAGACAATCCAGTGATTGACATCATGAGCATTGACCCATGTAATTGGGATCGATGACATGCATCAACCAAGTCAGCAAGTCTGACCAACCGATCCCGTCAGTCGCCTCTTACAACAAGCATAGTCACCTTTTATGGCAAGCATGAGTTGCTGAAGACCTATTCTACCCCGGACCCACGGGTCCTATCAGTGTCATGTACAAAGATTGCTTGAAGTCAGCAGTGTCGATCTGACAGCAGAGAAGGAGAAACTGTCCCAAGTACAAATCATGACACAACCACTTGACCCCTGTGTCATTCAGTGTACACAAAGGTCATGTCTCTTGTCAGTGTGGCTGGTGACGGAAGTTTGACCCAGTTGGCTTGACCCAGTTGGCTTGACCCAGTTGGCCGGACCACATGACACAAGCACATGTTTTACAGCTTTGGTGCTGGAATGGAATGTACGTTTCATGGGAACACGTATAGGTGAGAGGCCATGTGTGACAGTCTGTATCCAGTCACACAGCCGGACTTCCCCTGCTCTTTGCCCTGACTCATAATCACAGGGACCATGACAATCCAGAAAACGTACAACTTTATGGATAACTTCTTTCAGTGGCATTTAGAAGTTGGTTTGATGTTGTTCCACTGGATGTTGTGATTGGGGTGGGTTTGGGTGTGGTCTATTGCTTGATAAAGGTGTTAGGATCTACACCGAAACGTCGCACTAATTGTGATAAAGAAGTTGTTCATCCATAGAACTCGTCTTACTTCAACTTTATGGATAACAACTTTTGGTTTATTGCACTCCAGCTTGATCACGATGTAAGAATCTACACCGAAACGTCGCTTTGGCAATAAATCAGAAGCTGTTGTCCATAAAGTAACAAGTTTTCTTAATTACTCACCAACTTCTAGAATGCCAATCAAACAGTCACAGCAATCAAAGTACCGGGTATAACATATTTTATCATATTATTCTACAGACACTAAGACTGGAATCTGCATCTTTCTAAATTCATTGGTGATCCCTGATTGGCTCTAATGTCGGCAAACCAAGGCAATTACCTATTTCTAACATCAGATTTTTTAAAAAAAAGGTTTTAGAATCCGCACACCTAAAAAAAAAAAACTATAAAAAACTGTTTTTTTACTCCACAAACCAGAAAAAGTGAAATGTCATAAAGAACTCATTTTCTGTTGCCATTAATAAAAATAAATTCTTTAAAATACTATTACTAAAACCTGTCAAAACTTTCTTTAAAACCTATTTTTCCAATCTACTTGACATTTTAAGAAAAACAATCCGAGTAAATACAATATCAAGGTAATTTGACTAATATCCTAGTCTCTCTTTACACAGGATCAGGTTCTTACAGGAACCACTGACTGTATAACAAGTACATAGACAAAAGATTGCTGCATCTCTATTGATGTTAAAATACAGACATGAAGTCACCTAACCATACCATTCCTGGTACATAGTGTTCCAAATTAGAACCAAAGTTAGGGCTTGTATTATTTCAATGTTAAAGTTACGTCACATATAATGGAGGTCCGTGGAAATACAACAGAAAAACCTCCAAGATCCTTAGACAGGATCGAACTACATGTCTATCACAGTTAAACACTGGCTGGAGATTACATACCCACATTAGAGTTCTATCATTTGGAAACAATTCTATGAACAATGGATGCATAACAAATTATGAATTTAAAAAAACAACAACCACTGATGCTTGACATAACAAAACCAAACAGCCAGTAAACTCAAGAATAGGCTTAAATCCTCTGCCTTTAATGCATAAATACCCAAACACGACAAATATAATAAAATATGTAAAAATTCAACTAAGAAAAGCATGTCTTGACCTACCTCGTATGAGAGTAAAGTGCTACAGTTAAAGACATATGATGTCTACTTCCACTGACTTTGTGTTGATATGCGTGTTAAGTCTGGTGGTGAATACAATGCTATATAGACCAGCAGTATTGATCTGTGTGTGGCTGCGTAATAGGACAATAACACCAGCACGTGGGTCAGGCGTGTAGAACAGGCAGGAAGTCACTCACTTCTATTTATATATGTCTGTCACGAGCGCCGCATGGAAGGAATAGCTCGGATCAGGAAACAATTAAAGACGTGAAGGGGAGAGTATTATCTGTCTTAACACTGTAACACAATGTCAAACTGACACATACTGTTAAATAACACAACCATAGTAAATATAAAAATAAATAGTAAATAACACAATAGTAAAAAACACAACTATAGTAAATATCACAATCAGTGTAAATAACACAACAATAGTAAATAACACAACAATAGCAATGTCAGGGTAGAAGCCATGAGATCAACTCAACTTGTCCTCACATCAAGTGTTTATATGACGTCAGTCTGTAAATAATAGAGTCTGGACCAGACAATCCAGTGATTGACATCATGAGCATCAATCACAATTGGAATATGATGACATGCGTCCACCAAGTCAGTGAGTCTGACCACCCAAACCCGTTAGTCGCCTTTTACGACAAGCATAGCCGCCTTTTACGCCAAGCGTGGCCATTAACTCTCAAAAGTGCAAGCCCTGCTGGCTACATACAAATTTGTAGCTAAATCAAACCCTGCAAACCCTGTGCCATTCCCAGTGAAATTGTCAAAATGAACAAGTCTGTGACTTCAGCCACTAGTTCAAAGCCAGAGGCTTGTTAAATTCCTTACGGTGTCGTAACCGTTGTTAATAAAAGTCCAGATATTGACACAACTCTACGAAAAATGACCTCATGTGACAAGTTCAGGCCAGTAGACTAGAAAGCTTTGGCACAGACTGAAACAATAAAGCTGTAAGCCCTGTGTAATTACACACGTAAGACATTTCCTACACAAACCAACTGGAAAGCTGGTTTCCATATTAAATGGGTCTGATTTTGCTACCGTGTAGTTTTGTAAATATTTTCTAAACCATGAACAAGAACTTGTCCACTTTTTCCAGTGGCCTACACATTGAATCAATGTTTTCTGTCTGAGTCTATCATGTTCTCGCCATTAACGTTTTTTCGTTATTAATTTCCAGATATTTGACACAGAGAAGAAGGTCATGTCTAGCCTACTTCCTCAGTGACAACAGCGCTGCATGATGTCATATAGATGATGTCTACTGTATTTGTTAAAGCACTAATAGAGCGATTTAAGACTTCATATCAGAGGTATTGGGTAAACTTCCCATTCAATACTGGTCTGGGGCCGCCTGAATTGAACAACTCAATATCCTACACCTGTCTCCTCATCAACTGACACGCCTGTCCACCCCTCCATCCTCCAACCCACCCCCAACATGTTCGTTACAAGACAACAGGACAGTCAGGCAGGTGACCCATAAGTGTTGCCTCCCCATCTTCAAAGTTACCTGCCCACATTCAGATATTTTAAATACTGAAAAAACACAAAAAATAAGGGACAATTTGCATCTTGATTCGATGGAAATATTGCAAGGAAGTACTTGAGTGAGTGAGTGAGTGAGTATGGTTTTATGCCGCTTTTAGCAATATTCCAGCAATATCACGGCGGGGGACACCAGAAATGGGCTTCACACATTGTACCCATGTAGGGAATCGAACCCGGGTCTTCGGCATGACGAGCCAACGCTTTAACCACCAGGCTACCCGACCGCCCCTAGCAAGTACTTGAGAATCTATGAGGTGTTATAATAAAACTGAATATATAAGTAGTTTTAAAATCACTGACAGACAAATGAGCAGTTGGAGGAAAAGTCACCAGCCACAGGAAGGCAGGCAGGTAGGCAGGCTGGCAGGCAGTTATTTTGGACACTGTTTGTACTCTCAATGAATGGATTAGTGTCATCATGCTATTAAATATCAATGAATTCTTAAGTCAGACAAAAATGCATCTTTTTCTTTGAAGATTAATATTTTACATAAATATAAATCAATTCAAAATGTTGGTTGGTTGGTTGGTTGGTTGGTTGTTGAACACCGCACTTAACAATATTCCAGCTTTATGACGGCGATCTGTAAATAATCGAGTCTGGACCAGACAATCCAGTGATTAATATCATGAGCATCAATCCACGCAATTGATATATGATGACATGCATCAACCAAGTCAGCGAGCCTGACCACCCAATCCCGTTAGTCGCCTCTTACGACAATCATAGTTGCCTGTTACGGCACGCATGGGTTGCTGAAGATCTATTCTACCCCGGATCTTCACAGGTCACAAATTCAAAATGTATAATATAAGTTCTGCCCATCCATATCTGTGTTCTCTTACACAACTGATTAGCAAAATATCTCAATACTTCTAAATGAGAGACATAATTAGCAGTTTGAAAAGGAAAGAAAATCGGAAGTGTTTTTTTTTTGGTTGTTTTACACAAATACGTGTTGAAACAGGAAGAAGTTTCCCTGGTATATCTTGACAAGTATGTTTTGTATCTATGTAGAAAGTTACAAAGTCTGGAAACATGGTGAAGCAATATTGTCATAATTATTACAAACTTCTAGTTACCAATAGTAAATGGAATAAGGATACTAGTCACATTTGAACACATTGTCCATCATAGGCCTTCAATACGAGCCTTGTGTGAACCCTGTCAATGGTTATGTTAATCACTTGTCGGTGTTCACCAAGTTTGGTAAAGATGTCTGGCAGTGTGATGAATGCATCAGACATATTCAGCGATAATGCTGAATGACTTAATGCATCATATTGTTGTATATCCCCATAGATAGTCTCCCGGTAGCAAGACACTGTGTTGTATATCCCCATAGATTGTCTCCCAGTAGCAAGACACTGTGTGTATAGCCCCATAGATTGTCTCCCAGTAGCAAGACACTGTGTGTATATCCCCATAGATTGTCTCCCAGTAGCAAGACACTGTGTTGTATAGCCCCATAGATTGTCTCCCAGTAGCAAGACACTGTGTTGTATATCCCATAGATTGTCTCCCAGTAGCAAGACACTGTGTGTATAGCCCCATAGATTGTCTCCCAGTAGCAAGACACTGTGTGTATAGCCCCATAGATTGTCACCCAGTAGCAAGACTCTGTGTTGTATAGCCCCATAGATTGTCTCCCAGTAGCAAGACACTGTGTTGTATAGCCCCATAGATTGTCTCCCAGTAGTAAGACACTGTGTTGTATAGCCCCATAGATTGTCTCCCAGTAGCAAGACACTGTGTGTATAGCCCCATAGATTGTCTTCCAGTAGCAAGACACTGTGTTGTATATCCTCATAGATTGTCTCCCAGTAGCAAGACACTGTGTGTATATCCCCATAGATTGTCTCCCAGTAGCAAGACACTGTGTGTATATCCTCATAGATTGTCTCCCAGTAACAAGACACTGTGTTGTATAGCCCCATAGATTGTCTCCCAGTAGCAAGACACTGTGTGTATAGCCCCATAGATTGTCTCCCAGTAGCAAGACACTCTGATGTATAGCCCCATAGATTGTCTCCCAGTAGCAAGACACTGTGTTGTATATCCTCATAGATTGTCTCCCAGTAGCAAGACACTGTGTGTATAGCCCCATAGATTGTCTCCCAGTAGCAAGACACTGTGTTGTATATCCCCATAGATTGTCTCCCAGTAGCAAGACACTGTGTGTATAGCCCCATAGATTGTCTCCCAGTAGCAAGACACTGTGTGTATGGCGCCATAGATTGTCTCCCAGTAGCAAGACACTGTGTTGTATAGCCCCATAGATTGTCTCTCAGTAGCAAGACACTGTGTGTATAGCCCCATAGATTGTCTCCCAGTAGCAAGACACTGTGTGTATATCCCCATAGATTGTCTCTCAGTAGCAAGACACTGTGTTGTATAGCCCCTTAGATTGTCTCCCAGTAGCAAGACACTGTGTGTATAGCCCCATAGATTGTCTCCCAGTAGCAAGACACTGTGTTGTATAGCCCCATAGATTGTCTTCCAGTAGCAAGACACTGTGTGTATAGCCCCATAGATTGTCTCCCAGTAGCAAGACACTGTGTGTATAGCCCCATAGATTGTCTCCCAGTAGCAAGACACTGTATTGTATAGCCCCATAGATTGTCTCCCAGTAGCAAGACACTGTGTTGTATAGCCCCATAGATTGTCTCCCAGTAGCAAGACACTGTGTGTATAGCCCCATAGATTGTCTCCCAGTAGCAAGACACTGTGTGTATAGCCCCATAAATTGTCTCCCAGTAGCAAGACACTGTGTGTATAGCCCCATAGATTGTCTCCCAGTAGCAAGACACTGTATTGTATAGCCCCATAGATTGTCTCCCAGTAGCAAGACACTGTGTTGTATAGCCCCATAGATTGTCTCCCAGTAGCAAGACACTGTGTGTATATCCCCATAGATTGTCTCCCAGTAGCAAGACACTGTGTTGTATAGCCCCATAGATTGTCTCCCAGTAGCAAGACACTGTATTGTATAGCCCCATAGATTGTCTCCCAGTAGCAAGACACTGTGTTGTATAGCCCCATAGATTGTCTCCCAGTAGCAAGACACTGTGTGTATAGCCCCATAGATTGTCTCTCAGTAGCAAGACACTGTGTTGTATAGCCCCATAGATTGTCTCCCAGTAGCAAGACACTGTGTTGTATAGCCCCATAGATTGTCTCCCAGTAGCAAGACACTGTGTTGTATAGCCCCATAGATTGTCTCCCAGTAGCAAGACACTGTATTGTATAGCCCCATAGATTGTCTCCCAGTAGCAAGACACTGTGTTTATAGCCCCATAGATTGTCTCCCAGTAGCAAGACACTGTGTTGTATAGCCCCATAGATTGTCTCCCAGTAGCAAGACACTGTGTGTATATCCCCAGATTGTCCCTGCTTTGTCTGATATAAGTCAAAATATGACCCTCTTTCCCTAATGACACATTGTTCATTATGTATGCTAAACACTTTGTGACTCATCAGATAGATATGAGATGAACTAATTAATATCGACAAATACTGCCACAGGCAAGATAATCAGGTCAGAATGAATATAAAAAAACTAATATTATCATATATTTTAATGTTCCGTTTTGATGAGTTTACTTGATGACTCATTGATGCAGAGACAATACAAATGTCAGAATCACCAGATCAAAGTGTCGGTAGGGTTTGTGAGTGGAGTTAGTGAGTATAGTGTTAAGCCACTTAGAGCAATATCCAATAACATCATGGTGTGGGACACCAGAAAAGGGCTTTGCACATTGAATCAATGTAGGGAACGAACCAGGGACTTAGGTGTGGCAAGCAAACACTTAACCGCTAGGCCACCCCCCTGCACTTAGTTGGGTCAAGGGGAACTCAGTGTCAGTATTAGTGTCAGTGAGTTTGGTTTTACGCTGCTTTTAGCAATATTCCAGCAATATCACGGCGGGGGACACCAGAAATGGGCTTCACCCATCGAACCCGGGTCTTCGGCGTGACGAGCGAACGCTTTAACCACTAGGCTACCCCACTGCACCTAGTTGGGTCAAGGGGAACTCAGTGTCAGTGTCAGTATTAGTGTCAGTGTGTTTGGTTTTACGCTGCTTTTAGCAATATTCCAGCAATATCACGGCGGGGGACACCAGAAATGGGCTTCACACATTGTACCCATGTCGGGAATCGAACCTGGGTCAAAGGCGAACTCAAGAATTGAGAACTAGCCCCGATCTTTCTCAACTGAAGTCACAACTGAAGATGTACCTGTTCATAGTGTTATGACCGATGTTTGACCGTTTTCTGATGTGCAATGAGCATGCCACTGGTGCTGAATTTAGCATCTTTTTAATGGACTTATTGCTAATAAAGATTTGGTCATACAGATATGTAGTCAAGAATTTTCTCTATTTGGATTTGTCTGTATGTGTGCCTGCGGCGAGTGACTTGGCATGAATCATTGTTTGGGGAATTGTCTTCTACTCCTACATTCCGAGGTATTTAACACAGCATTCCTTGCCAAAATGTTAAAAACCAAGTCACATAAACACTCAACATTTTTGTGTGAAGAATAAATGTTTCCATTTATAATCCATTTATCTCCATGAATTCTGATGAAAACACACATTGATAATAAGAATACTTTCATAAATTAGCAACCCATGCTTGCCGTAAAAGGCAACTATGCCTGTTGTAAGATGCACTTCACAAGGTAAGACCCGTTTAATTACAATATAGATCTTGATTATCGATCAGATCAACTTGACCAGGCGTCGCCATTTTGTTTGAAGCAAATGCAAGTGATATGAGAGGTGAAATCTGATTGGTCAATAGGAGGGACAAAAAGAAGGGACATAACCTGAATAGTGCTATGATCAAGCTTGGAAATTCAAGCCTAGTTCGGCAAGGGTGGAAACTGGACTTTTATAGTCAGTTAACGCCCTTGCCATGGGAAGATGTATGTTTGAAGAAAGCTAATTCTCATCTTCCATATAAAAAGTAGAAAAGTAAAACCAGTTATTGCCAGTGGAATTAGAGTTGTGAATTTTTGTTTTCGTGTCCCTGTACAGATACAAAGATAACAAAACTATATTATCTCAAGATTCAGCCTTTCTAACACATTTTAGCCTTACCTGTGCATTTAATGTTTGCAAGAGTCCCAAAATGGAATGCAAACAAAATAAATAAACTGACATGTCTTTTCAGATGACATATCCGTCCAAACCGACCAGCCAGAATATTTCACAAACAAATTCATGAACCAAGAAATTAACAAAGTCTTGCAGGCCTCATAAACAAGATTGTCTGTGTTTCCTCATAAACCAGGAAGTGTATCTGTGGTGTGCACCATTCATGCAACCTTTATGTGGGCTGGGCTCTGTACCTTGTAACCATGCTAACTGTGTACAAAGATCCAGGAACCAGTTTACGTCACGTCCTACACCATTCGTGATATTTGACAGATGACAACAAAGTCCTGATCTAATCTTCAGATCAATAACCAGTGTTTACTAGCCTGAGACTCAGATAAGCTTATAATAAATACGCAAAAACAACCTGACCTAACCCAATGAATGTTGAGTAGTTTACGTCCAAAATATGCAAAAAAAATACTATAACAATGTTCTAAGAAATTAGCCAATGTATTCTTTTCAAATAGTGTGCCTGTATATAGATATCTATCTGAAACGCAGGCAACAACCCCCAGAAAAGGAAGTAGAAAAAAACTGACATTGATATAGGTGAGTACATCTGATGATATTTTAGACAATCCCCCCAGGACCCGGTTTCAAAAAGTCATTTTAGGGGCATGCCGATTGTAGCTCACATACTTCAACATAGACTTGCATCGTTGGGATAGGATGATAGTAACTCCTATACTTTAACATGGACTTACGCTAGTCGTTGTGATAGGATGATCGTAGCTCCTATACTTTAACATGGACTTATGCTAGTCGTTGGGATAGGATGATCGTAACTCCTATACGTTAACATGGACTAAAGCTAGTCGTTGGGATAGGATGATCGTAACTCCTATACTTTAACATGGACTTGCGCCAGTCGTAGCAATAAGATAATTGAAACTCCCATACATTAACATGGACTTACGCCAGTTGTGGTGATAAGATAATCGCAAGCCCAATATTTTAACATGGACTTATGCTAGTCATGATAGGATGATCGTAACTCACAAACTTTCACTAAAGTGTCACACATCAGTACAGAAATAAAGCAGCTTCTCAAAATAGAACATTTAAGACATGACAAGACATACATAGCTCCATGCCACAAACCACATACACAGACTACATACTGCAACACATCCACGTCACACATACACCCATTTAACCATTTTGATGATGTCAGGCTATTGTTGTTGCAGTTGATTCTGAGCCAGGAATTTAACAACTGTGACCATACAACTCGGGGCAAAAAACTCAACTGTCACGTCGTCTCATTTGCAAAACATTTTCGACTTCCTGTTCATAAGCGAATAATTAATTCTATAACTAATGTAATAAGTGTTCATAACACTGTGACAAAACTGCTACATATATAATATTATTCTGGAAATTCTGCGACAACACAAACCCACAATGCATCATGCTGTACAGGGACAACCAATCAGAAAGTTTGGTATTTGACCTCGGCCAACTACTGATGAACTTGATGAAATATATAATACAAAATCCTAAGTAATATGACTCACCAAGAGCTGTCACACTCACTTTCAAGTAATAAAAATTAAAACCACATATCTCAAAGTAGGTAAAAAATACTTTAAAAACTTTAAGTTGCATTTTACTTCCTGAGATGAAAATTTGAAAAAAATTAAGAATCTTATAATACCACAGACACATTGCAACGTGTTTGTGACCACAGAAAATAAAATATATAATATACAGATGGGCCGTGAACCAGCCTGTCACATTTCATCAGGTCTTGACTTTTAACACCCAGTAACCATGGCAACTTCTAATTATCTACCATCAGTTTGATCCAAAAAAACTTGACAAGGAGCAGTCAATTATTCCAGCCCACACTATGAAACTACAGCCTTCTTAGGTCCAAATATAATTCTCATAGTCTCACGTACTTGAGTTTCTTTTGAAACTGTTTAATTAAATCTTAAATTCTAAACTAATATGACATGGATTTAAAACATTTACAGCTAAAACAGTATCCCTTAATAGTTGTTGGTAGCAGTGTTAAAAACTGGCACTAGTCCTGTAGTCCTTGCCAAACTGCCCAATAGTAAAGGTATCCTATGGACAAGTAGAAACTGGCACTAGTCCTGTAGTCCTTGCCAAACTGCCCAATAGTAAAGGTATCCTATGGACTAGTAGAAACTGGCACTAGTTCTGTAGTCCTTGCCAAACTGCCCAATAGTAAAGGTATCCTAAGGACAAGCAGAAACTGGCACTAGTCCTGTAGTCCTTGCCAAACTGCCCAATAGTAAAGGTATCCTATGGACAAGTAGAAACTGGCACTAGTTCTGTAGTCCTTGCCAAACTGCCCAATAGTAAAGGTATCCTATGGACTAGTAGAAACTGGCACTAGTTCTGTAGTCCTTGCCAAACTGCCCAATAGTAAAGGTATCCTAAGGACAAGCAGAAACTGGCACTAGTCCTGTAGTCCTTGCCAAACTGCCCAATAGTAAAGGTATCCTATGGACAAGTAGAAACTGGCACTAGTTCTGTAGTCCTTGCCAAACTGCCCAATAGTAAAGGTATCCTATGGACTAGTAGAAACTGGCACTAGTTCTGTAGTCCTTGCCAAACTGCCCAATAGTAAAGGTATCCTAAGGACAAGCAGAAACTGGCACTAGTCCTGTAGTCCTTGCCAAACTGCCCAATAGTAAAGGTATCCTATGGACAAGTAGAAACTGGCACTAGTTCTGTAGTCCTTGCCAAACTGCCCAATAGTAAAGGTATCCTAAGGACAGGCAGAAACTGGCACTAGTCCTGTAGTCCTTGCCAAACTGCCCAATAGTAAAGGTATCCTATGGACAAGTAGAAACTGGCACTAGTCCTGTAGTCCTTGCCAAACTGCCCAATAGTAAAGGTATCATAAGGACTAGTAGAAATTGGCTATTTTAAAGGCTTTGCTATGTGTTATCATTATAAGGACTAGTGGACAAAAACTGTCAGTTTCTAACGCTAGGTCTACCCTTAAGCCTTTGTAACATTACGTTCATTGTTTTCACATTCCATATGCACCAAAACATTCCCTGTAATTGTTTTTCAAAACCAATTATTGTGATAATGATTTTCTCAAAACTGTTTCAGCTCAGATATCAACTGAATGAAGCCAGCAGGAGGATCACGTTCAAGAGCCACTCACCTGCCAGGTCGCAAATTAAGGCTGTAGTCACATTTTGGGTGTCAACACCATCTGTAGACCGTCACAGGGCTGTAGTCACATTGTGGGTGTCTACACCATCTGTAGACCATCACAGGGCCCCAACATGAACCTGACTGGTCACGCCTCACGCAGTGCTGTGACATAAGCTGACAACACATCACAGCTCATGTACTCTACAGCTATACCTGTGTATACAGGTGACCCAGGGGCAGTTTAGCCTCAGGTCCATTGGCCAAGGTCAGTTACAACAAGGAAGGGCTAGTTTTGGTTCAAAGTAACAGGCCTCTGTGTCAAGTCAAACTTTACCCCTCATGAACAGAGTTGATCATTATTATTTTTAACACCTGATATCACCTCCCTTTAGTAACAGATGTTTATGAATATGTACTTTTTTCTGTTGTGGTAACTTAAAATTGTATGCAGAGCTCCGGATAAGCTTTTGGTGTTGTGGGTATTTTACCCATGCATTTTAAAATCATTGGGTAGCAGTAATTCTATCTGGGTATTCCAATTTCTGTTACCCACTTGTTTTTACACATGTAGGTATTTAAGTTAAATATTTAAAAACACTATTCATCTAGTCCCTGCAAACTGGTGTTGTGTGGGTTCGAGAGCTTTATAGGACTCAAAAATACCACGATACTTCCACAAGAAAGTGTGATGGCAAATGATCGTGATGTAACTGTCATCGTGGAGTTTGGCAAGGTTGACAGAATGCCCGTTTATAATTTCAAAATAAGTTACTGATTTGCTAATCGAATACGCAGGGGTACTTCACAACATTTTGATGATACGCTCAAGTTTTATTTTTGTAGCTTATCTGCAATGTTCGTTGCATATTTGATAAGCTTGGATTTTATTTTACTGCGTATTTCTGCATTTCTGATGCGTATTTTACGCAGATACACAGCTTATCTGGAGTTCTGTGTATGTGAACTAAGAAGGCCAGCTGAAAGGGTTTTGTTCTGGCCCTGGTCTGAGTGCTGAAGGGCCAGTCATTATTCACTGGAGATAGCCCTGATGGCTAGTGACAAGATTATTATCCCCCACCACAAAGTGGAAGGGGGATATAGGAATGGGTGCATCCATCACATTTTGTTTTCCGGAGCAGAACTCACAAACAATGAGAGATATCTTAAACAAACTTGACAGAGAGATAGGTCAAGTAGTGAACTGGTGCCTCTTGATAGTTTGGGATTTTTTAAAAAATTATTTTTTTTGAGTTTCCATGGCAATGACTTTGAATTATACTGAAAATCGCATTAGTGCTCCTTTCCGGAGCAGACCTTGAAAACCATACATATTTCTTCACCAAACTTGGCACATAGATAGGTCTAGTGGTAAACTGGTGACTTTTGATCATTTGGGATTTTTTTTAAATTTATTTTTAAAGTTTCCATAGCAACGACTTTGACTTAGACTGAAAATGGTGGTTATGCTCATTTCCGGAGCAGATCTTGAAAACCGTACAATATTCCTTGCCGTGCTCACAACCGGACATGTGATATATGATAGGAGTATTTCATGCTTGTTATACATGTTCCCCTGCATGTGGCAGGAGTGGAAACAAGGCATTTCATCAGCTGAATGGGTTTGTCACAAATACAAACACACCTTCACCTCTACAGGGTGAACTCAGATGTCATCACAGTCGCACATGATAGAACACAAATACAAACACACCTGCGCCTCTACATAGTGTGAGGTCACCATGGTCGCACATGATAGAACACAAATACAAACACACCTGCGCCTCTACAGGGTCTGAGGTCACCATGGTCGCACATGATAGAACACAAATACAAACACACCTGCGCCTCTACAGGGTGTGAGGTCACCATGGTCGAACATGATAGAACACAAATACAAACACACCTGCACCTCTACAGGGTGTGAGGTCACCATGGTCGCACATGATAGAACACAAATACAAACACACCTGCACCTCTACAGGGTATGAGGTCACCATGGTCGCACATGATAGAACACAAATACAAACACACCTGCACCTCTACAGGGTCTGAGGTCACCATGGTCGCACATGATAGAACACAAATACAAACACACCTGCGCCTCTACAGGGTGTGAGGTCACCACGGTCGCACATGATAGAACACAAATACAAACACACCTGCACCTCTACAGGGTCTGAGGTCACCACGGTCGCACATGATAGAACACAAATACAAACATACCTGCGCCTCTACAGGGTCTGAGGTCACCACGATTGCACATGATAGAACACAAATACAAACACACCTGCGCCTCTACAGGGCATGAGGTCACCATGGTCGCACATGATAGAACACAAATACAAACACACCTGCGCCTCTACAGGGTCTGATGTCACCATGGTCGCACATGATAGAACACAAATACAAACACACCTGCCCCTCTACAGGGTCTGAGGTCACCACGGTCGCACATGATAGAACACAAATACAAACACACCTGCGCCTCTACAGGGTGTGAGGTCACCATGGTCGCACATGATAGAACACAAATACAAACACACCTTCACCTCTACTGGGTGAACTCAGAGGTCACCACAGTCGCACTTGATAGAACACAAATACAAACACACCTTCACCTCTACAGGGTGAACTCAGAGGTCACCATGGTCGCACATGATAGACCACAAATACAAACACACCTGCGCTTCTAAAGGGTGTGAGGTCACCACGGTCGCACATGATAGAACATAAATACAAACACACCTGCGCCACTACAGAGTGTGAGGTCACCACGGTCGCACATGACTGACCACCAAATATCACTTGATCTATATATTCACCTTATCTTCTTTTCACTGCCCTAGATGTAAGCCTCCCACACTATCAGAGCTTGAGGCAGTTGTACACGGCTTTGTTACAAGCAGGTGAAGTAGTCACTATGAGATAACAGTTATAAATAGGAACACTTTGCATCTGACTGACATGTCACATAGCTAATCTTGACTATAGACAAATGCCACATTTACCACTTGAAAACCCAAGAGCGTGGCGTGGTGCTGACAAACCTAGAAACATAATCGGGACGAACTTGGACTCAAACCTAAGATCACAGGTTTCTGGTGTGCCCAAAGGTCGAAATTTGCACAGAGAACAGAAGCTCTAGTGCTTACCAAAATCAGAATCATAACAATATTACAAAATGTTCGAAACTATTAAGGACACAACAATAAGAAATTAAACCAGTAGGTTACACATAATGCAACCCGCGAAGATCCAAGGTAGAAAGAGTATTTAGCAACCCATGCTTGCGGTAAATGGCCACTACGCTTGTCTTAAGAGGCGACTAACAGGATCCCAGTTGCATGGATCGATGCTCCTGAAATCAATCACTGGATTGTCTGGTCCAGACTCGTTTATTAACAGACCGCTGTCACATAGCTGGAATATTGCTGAGTGCGGTGTTAAACAACAAACAAACAAACAAACAAACAAACAATAAACACCAGATGCTGTCTACCTGCTTTTGTCAAAATACCTGCTGGTACAAATATTTTCAAAACCAATCACCAATGAACACTTTGACTCATTATAACATATGCATGATTTATATATTTTACACCATAACCTAACATTATACATGTACATTAGACTGCATCTGACATTACAATCTGCATCAAGGACGATGCAAGCATGAAACAAAGCAGCATCCCTGCTACACGTATCTCACACCAGCTGTGCCATTACGAGTCATACCATCACACAAGACATGTATTTAATTCCAAATAACCGTGACAGTGTCGCTGTGAATGTTATTCCCTACTAGATCAGCTGACTCAGTAATAGACATAATGATATTGACAACCCAACAGCTGATACACAATACTGTACTAAAGAACCCAGAACAAACATCAATTTTTCACATCTATTTTCAAAATATCTTATCAGTTCTGCACTTAATGCTAGACTGAATTTGACTTTCTTTATCAAGCTCTGTTGATTCAGTGTTGATATGTTGATACAGACCAGCTGACAATACAACAGAGTGAGTGAGTTTGGTTTACGCCACTTTTAGCCTTATTCCATCCCTATCACAGCAGGGGAAAACAGAAATGGGCTTCACATATTGTACCCATGTGGGGAATCGAACCCGGGTCTTCGGCGAACACTAAAACCACTGGGCTACCCCACCGCCCCGACAATATGAAAGGGTGGTTAGGTAGCTCTGTGGTTGAGGTTCTTTCCCTGAATAACATGTTCAATTCCAAAAAGGTACAGTGTGTAAAACTGATCACTGATGTCGCCTGCTTTGGTAGGGATGGAATAACGTCAAAAGCTTCAGAAACTAAACTCACTTCCTCCCTACCAGCAAGCGAGAATTTCAGTTGATTCTCAACCCCACATCCTTAAATTTACAAAACATTATTTTGTTCTGGTATGTTTCATTTAGTCTCTTTTTCTGAATTTATAGAATTTGTCACATATTTTAACATAGCTCTCCAAGGGCGGATCCAGAGTTTTTAAAAGAGAGGGGACTAAAATATCAAAAACCTCTCTCAGATATTATTACTGTCAACAACATACTACATTTGGTTTTCAAAAGGGGGTAGGGGTTTGGGGTCCAGACCCCTAGAAGATCCGGTGTAGAATAGGTCTTCAGCAACCCATGCTTGCCGAAAAAGGCGACTGTGCTTGTCGTAAGAGGCGACTAACGGGATCGGGTGGTCAGGCTCACTGACTTGGTTGGCGCATGTCATTGTATCCCAATTGCGTGGATCGATGCTCATGAGATCAGTCACTGGATGGTCTGGTCCAGACTCGATTATTTACAGACCATTGTCATATAGCTGGAATATTGCTGAGTGTGGTGTTAAACAACAAACAAACAAAACTTTGCTTATCAACAAGAACGGTCACAATACAAGGGAGATAATCTACCAAAACTAAATGTTATCCCGTTGGTTATCTCCACATGTTAGCAACAAGGGATCCTGAGTTTGATAGGATATAGTTCAACAGACAAACTCTACACAAGATATGTTGACAATCAAACATCAAACAATAGTTATCATTGTGAATAATTCTAAGAATACCACCTCTATCACATCAGTGCCATAAATTCCTGTTTATGCTGAGAACCACACTATAAATTTTTATAAATTTTCAACAGACGTCCACTACACTGCCAACATATCCATAGTTGTGAGGGAAACCCTATCCCTTGCCAGAGGCGCCACTGCGCATGCGCAAGGCGGGAATCTAGTCACTTCTTTCCTGTGTGTCCAGATGACAACAAGGAAAATATTTTGTTGCACATCCGTACACGTGATTGAGTTCCACACTTACAAAGCACATTAGATCTTCTCAAGCTTCATAGGCTACAAGCAGTGAGCAGTTCTACAAGCAGAGAACAGGGGTATAAGAAGATCGGAAGTTCTAGTAAGGGATCCTGAGTTTGATAGGATATAGTTCAACAGACAAACTCTACACAAGATGTGTTGACAAACGAACATCATTATTCCTTTGCTATGCAAAAACAGTCCACATAGTTTCCCATGAAGTTCCAAAAAGCTGAAATAACCCACCCAAGTTGGGTCACTCTGTGATAGTTACAGTATTTGCCATTATAGCACCTATAAGCACCTAAGGTGCTTAGAAAATTGATAAATCAGCGTTAGCAATTGGCACTAGTCCTATAGTCCTTGTCAAACTGCCTAATAGTTGCGGTATCCTAAGGACTAGTAGAAATTTGCCCTTTTTAAGAGTTTATGTTATCATTATGAGGCCCAGTGGGCTAAAACTGTTAGTTTCTAGCACCATAAAGGGATCATTTTATTAAAACTATAAACAACAGGTCAAATAAATTTTCAGAGAATGAGTGGATGTGAACAAATTTCGTTCAAATGGTGAAATGAAAAAAATGATTACAGTCACGAAGTCCCATTCTCGTATTTAGAGATATCAGTGTATCATCAATAGTAATGTCAATACTGCATCGACACTAAGTTCTGAAGATCAATACTGAATTTGTAATTCACTGCCACAGAAACATTTACATTTAATAAGATTACCATGGTTAAGATTTAATGTAAGGCAGAAAATTCAATTTCATACAAGATAAGAGTTCATATTTAGAATATAATTGCGAGTCAACGTTAGAAATTGGCATTAGTCCTACAGACTTGCCAAACTGCCCAATAGTCAATGGTCTAGTAGAAATTTGTCCTTTTTAAGGGTTTTGTTATATGTTATCATTATAACATTAAAGGACTAGTGGACTAAAACATTCAGTTTCTATTGCAGTATAAACATACAGAACAATTCACCTTATTAATTATTCAATATTACATAATTATCGATATATCCATAATTATTCAAGGTTTTACCTTCACTTACAAAATAATTAATTTCAAGGGTCCTTGCTGACAGTATGAAGGTCCTGTAAAGTAATGAAATGGTGTAGCGTCTGTATGTTTAGATCATTACTTAGAGCCTGGAGAGAATCAATAATCAGTGGTCATGATTGATGGATGACAGAACAGACACCCAGAACTGCTCTTTAATCGATGTAGGTACAATGAATATTAAATATTGACCATCCCTAGGTACGCAGTATATTTTTTGCTGTGTCCATTATCTACGTGTGTGCAGACTGCACAATTGTTTGTCGTAAAACCCTGTATATTGTGATCCCTCTGAGTCGATGTAGTGATACTAAATATAATCAATGACATCCCTATTGTGAAGTTCCAGGCAGTTGGAAGAGGTACAACACCTGTTGAAGGCAGATTCCAATGCAAGGCCTTTCCAAGTGTGTGAACAGATGCTGAACCATGTCTATAGCCTGGCGATGTTTTGTGAAACCATTTGTCACACATGGCCAGGTATGTTTGTCTATTTTTTGCTCAGTCTCCGAGAATGGGAGATAATCAATCTTACCAGAAATGCATATTCACCAAATCAAACCACATGAAGTGTCATAAAATCTCTCTGACAGGCAGACTGCTGAGAGAGAACATGTTTAGAGACGTTGTCCATCAGGAACATTAGTGTTTGTTTGTTTGTTTGTTTGTTTGTTTGTTTGTTTGTTTGTTTGTTGAATGCCGCACTCAGCCATATTCCAGCTATGTGACGGCGGTCTGTAAATAATCGAGTTTGGACCAGACAATCCAGTGACTGACATCATGAGCATCCATCCATGCAATTGGGATACGATGACATACATCAACCAGGTCAGCGACCCTGACCAAATGATCTTGTTAGTCGTCTCTTACGACAAGCATAGTCGCCATTTACGGCAAGCATGAGTTGCTGAAGACCGATTCTACCCTGGATCTCACAGAGGTGTGTGATTAATATCATTAATATCATCTCTGTATGCACTAGACCACACAGGCGGTCTCTCAGAGCTAGGACAGACACACAGTTGGGTAAACTCACCATAGTAGAAGTGAGTCTGGACCAGACAATCCATTGATTAACATCACTAATATCGTCTCTGTATGCACTAGACCACACAGGCGGTGCCTCAGAGCTAGGACAGACGCACAGTTGGGTATACTCACCATAGTAGAAGTTGTGCAGATGATTGGTATTCTTGACAAGCACCTCCAGCTGTGCAGACAACATGTGATCATGGAGACTGTCTCGCAGCCACCTGATCCCCTTCCCTGAGTCCTCGCAGGTCTGAGACAGCTTGTTGAGCCGCTCGATGCTCGGTGCCAGGACTGGACTCAGCCATTTCAGTCCTTGCACAAAGTCCCAGAAGTCGGAGTCACTGGGAAAGTGGCTCTGTAACACAAGCATAAAAAATTACGTCTTACATTATAAATTCGGGCATTACAAGATCAATTTGGGCCTTACAAGATCAATTTGGGCCTTACAAGATCAATTTAAGCCTATTATCATCAAGTTGGGACTACATCATCAATTAAGGCCTTATATCATCAACTAAGGCCTACTATCATCATCCTGATAGGACAACATCATCAATTAATTCCTTATATCATAAATTTAGCCCTTACATCATCAATTTAGGATCCAACAACCTTAAAAATAGAAAATTCAGAAGAAGAAAAAGTCAAAACAACAAGGGCTTGTTTTCATCGACGGTAGAGATCAATTTGACAAAAAAATGATAATGAAATACTACTGTCCAGTTTGAAAATAATAACTAACGGAAAGGGAAAACAGCCTCACTACAAACTTCGAAGACAAGTGAATAGGCCTGTAAAACATCAAGTCTGGGCCTGGTAACTGATAGGTGTACAATGGCCTGTAAAACATCAAGTCTGGGCCTGGAGACTGAATCAGTGATAGGTGTACAATGGCCTGTAAAACATCAAGTCTGGGCCTGGTGACTGAATCAGTGATAGGTGTACAATGGCCTGTAAAACATCAAGTCTGGGCCTGGTAACTGATAGGTGTACAATGGCCTGTAAAACATCAAGTCTGGGCCTGGAGACTGAATCAGTGATAGGTGTACAATGGCCTGTAAAACATCAAGTCTGGGCCTGGTGACTGAATCAGTGATAGGTGTACAATGGCCTGTAAAACATCAAGTCTGGGCCTGGTAACTGATAGGTGTACAATGGCCTGTAAAACATCAAGTCTGGGCCTGGAGACTGAATCAGTGATAGGTGTACAATGGCCTGTAAAACATCAAGTCTGGGCCTGGTGACTGAATCAGTGATAGGTGTACAATGGCCTGTAAAACATCAAGTCTGGGCCTGGTGACTGAATCAGTGATAGGTGTACAATGGCCTGTAAAACATCAAGTCTGGGCCTGGTGACAGAATCAGTGATAGGTGTACAATGGCCTGTAAAACATCAAGTCTGGGCCTGGTGACTGAATCAGTGATAGGTGTACAATGGCCTGTAAAACATCAAGTCTGGGCCTGGTGACTGAATCAGTGATAGGTGTACAATGGCCTGTAAAACATCAAGTCTGGGCCTGGTGACTTTTAGGTGTACAATGGCCTGTAAAACATCAAGTCTGGGCCTGGTGACTTTTAGGTGTACAATGGCCTGTAAAACATCAAGTCTGGGCCTGGTGACTGATAGGTGTACAATGGCCTGTAAAACATCAAGTCTGGGCCTGGTGACTGATAGGTGTACAATGGCCTGTAAAACATCAAGTCTGGGCCTGTTGACTTTTAGGTGTTCAATGGCCTGTAAAACATCAAGTCTGGGCCTGGAGACTGATAGGTGTACAATGGCCTGTAAAACATCAAGTCTGGGCCTGGTGACTGATAGGTGTACAATGGCCTGTAAAACATCAAGTCTGGGCCTGGTGACTGATAGGTGTACAATGGCCTGTAAAACATCAAGTCTGGGCCTGTAGACTGATAGGTGTACAATGGCCTGTAAAACATCAAGTCTGGGCCTGGTGACTGATAGGTGTACAATGGCCTGTAAAACATCAAGTCTGGGCCTGGTGACTGACATGGCATGGGCCAGCAAGTTATTACTGATACAGATACTGGCTGGGGGCCAGCAAGTTTAGTGATACAGATACTGGCACGGGTCCAGCAGCTCGGACGACTTCATCACACTGCACTATGTGATGCTCTGATGCAACTGACACACCTACAGGTGCTAATGAAACAAACACAATTTAGAAACAATAGTTTCATCTCGCTTTTGTTGATAGTCGTTTTGACATTTCAGGCAATTGAGATGTTCAGATAGGCGTGTGTGTTTGTTGTTTAATGCCTCACTCAGCAATATTCCAGCTATAAGACGGCGGTCTGTAAACAATCGAGTCTGGACCAGACAATTCAGTGATTGATATCATGAGCATTTACCCATGCAATTGGGATATGATGACATTCATCAACCAAGACAGCAAGCATGACCATCTGAACCTGTTAGTCGCCTTTTACGGCAAGCATGGGTTGCTGAAGACCTATTCTACCCCAGATCTACACGGGTCACATACAGCCACAAATACGCAGATTATCTGGAGTTCTTGAGCATGTCAAGTCGTATCCAGGGACGATATAACTGCTGGCCCGTTGAACCATGGTCAGTTAAAATTACAAAGGGTTTGCTGAAACGTAAAGTAGATGGCCTGTCTGGCTAGTCTAAATTACACCCCTTTTCCGTGTATGTTTAATTTTTTTAACTGGACACTGCTTGATGAGAAAGTAAGGGGATGACGTCACGTGAATGGTTACCTCAAAGAAAGATAAATGTCGATGATCTTGGTAGCATGACAACCGGACACCATTTTGTAAATGTTGTGTACAGAGCTCCAGATGAGCTGCGTATCTGAGTAAAATACGCATCAGAAATACAGAAATACGCAGTAAAAAACTCCAAGCGTATCAAATACGCAATGAACATTACAGATAAGCTACAAAAATAAAACTTTTGCGTATCATCAAAATATTGTGAAGTAACCCTGTGTATTCGATTAGCAAATTGGCAACTTATTTTGAAATTATAAACGGGCATTCCGCAAACCTTGTCAAACTCCAAGATGACAGTTACATCACGATCATTTGCCATCACACTTTCTTGTGGAAGTATCGTGGTATTTTTGAGTCCTATAGAGCTCTCGAACCCACACGACACCAGTTTGCAGGGACTAGATGAATAGTGTTTTTAAATATTTAACTTAACATCTTCATTTGCTCATAAATCACCACAGAATGAGGCAAATGGAAGGCAAGATTTAACCTTAGAGAGCAGAAAAAGCATTTTAGGGTTGAGGAATCATGACTATGTCAGAGCCCTGTAGGTGGCTACGTGACTTCAGGTTCGGCCACTTCACGGCCTCCACCAGTTAATTGTAGGCTAGTTTTGGAGAAGGGCCAGTAACTTTTAAAAGGAGCAAGCCCTGCTGGCTACATACAAATCTGTTGTTAAATCTAAACCTGTCGAACCTACCTGCGCTGGTCGGATTCGGTGTCTGAGGATCTGGTTGACGTGGCTACAGACGCGGTTCAGACCCCCATATGTGTTCCAGACATTGGTGGTGTGGGTTGCCAGCAGGCCCTCGATTGTTGACTTCAGTCCAATCAGCAGCTCATGGTGAGTCGATCTGAAGTTACAACAGTATCAGCATTACGTAGGTCTTCTCCAGAACAGACTGTCATCCAGAGCCAACGTGAAGTGATCAGTTGCTACACATAGCATATTGTTACTCAGTGTCAGGCCAGATCTGTCCTTACAGGTTTTACAGATTGTTATGCCAATGTACCTAATTACACCATAACATTATAATCCTGCATTCTGACTGGTCTGCCAGAGGTATCAAATCAGAGGTATCAGAGGTTAGATCATGATTTAGCAAATTACTGCATCTGAAAATATTTATTCCGAACCACTTCTTTCGCAAATCTACTGTGCCTAAAACATGTATTAGCATGATTAGGAATACAAAATAAATCATCAAATTCTCAGCCACTTTAACTGGTCAGGCAACAGGCATTTTCTTTTTATTAAATATATACTGTAAATCTTGAAATCAATGTGTCTCCAATTTAATACGATTGCTGGCCGCACGCCTAAAATGCGACTCAAAATCAATGAGACTCCCCCACCCCATCCCCAGTGGAATATAACATATCCTTACCTTAATCTAAACAGCAAATAGCACTGCTTATTATCACTGAGTAAAGTACTCCGTAATAACAATAAACAGTGTTTACCTAAACACAACACACATTTTATATGTTTATTCTGTTGACAGGCATTAAGGAAGTTCAAAGGCAATAAAATAATTGAACCAACAACAGTTCACTGCTTGGATTGATTAATGATGCCTAGTTTGACACAAGTGGGTAGAACTCTTGACCCCAGCAATGATAACTCACCGGATGCCCATTGTGTAATTCTTACTCTTTGAATGACAATATTATGTACTGGTTACAACAACTGCTAAATAAACCGTGTTTGCGTATATATTCATTTTCATGTTAGTATTTCCGCTATCCAAAGCGTGAAATGAGGTCGTCTTATTGTGGATAGTCATTTTGTAGACATAAATGTGAAGTTTCATTAATGCAAACAAAGACCACTCACATTTTTTGCATTGAATTCACGCTCGCGTTAACAGTAGTTTATCTTGTGTCATGGACACTGAATCAAGCTTGTGATCAGACTCTGTAACCAAACAATAAAAAACTACTTGTTCCAGACAACAGGTATGGGTGGGTAGATACAGTTATTCTTTTTACTTACTATTTCTTCTACAATGTTTAATAAAGACGGCTAGTTTAGTACTGATGGTGGTTGCAATGTTTCATGAACTCGTAGGTCACAATCGCTACAGCAATGACAATACATGGAAACATCCGTTTTTTCCCAGCTGTTTAACATGGGATTTCTTGACAACTGTTTCCCACTTTGACCAAAACATTTGGGTCGCATGTGAAACAAGAATTCTTTTTTTGGCCTTATTCATCTTATTATTCATTTAACCTGTCTGAACCAGGTAACTTAGGAAGTCTTATTAAAATAAGGAAGCATATTTATGGTTTAAACATATTTATTTTCACAAAAGTGTGAAAATGGATTGGTAAACAAGCGAAGCACTTATGTTAATACCACTCCATTACACATAGGACATATAACAATAAATACATCAATGAAGGTTAGATGTAACAAATACATTGTACATGCCAAGCTAGATGTGTATATATAATAAATCTATTTGCAGTTTATTTTAAACAATCATTTAACTGAAAATCTGCCAGTTTTTAATATAAAGTGTTGAATAGAATCTAATATTAGCATTTGCTCTTCCTTACTCAAATCCAAATTTCAACATA
This sequence comes from Haliotis cracherodii, assembly GCF_022045235.1. NCBI lineage: Eukaryota > Metazoa > Mollusca > Gastropoda > Lepetellida > Haliotidae > Haliotis > Haliotis cracherodii. Next base: position 61,156,053 of record NW_027266330.1, read on the forward strand.
GCACTGTTTGAAAAGAATAACCATGTTGGTAAAAATACATTTCATTTCGAAGAGCACAGTAATTTGTACACACAAAAAAGAAGTGTAGAGCATCCTTGGTATGATATCCACAGGAACAAGTTTTTGTATCAACGATGTTCTACTGATCTGCGTTAAGATCGATGCAGCCAAGCCTGAGGCGACTGTGAATGATTTGGCATAATCTGCTTCCATAATTTAAATCCCAGTGTATACCATTATCTCCCTTTACGTGAAGCAAATTCTTAAATTGTTTAACGGTCTCTGCCCCCGTTAGGTTTTCTGGTAACATATTCCAAAGTTGTGTTATAGCTGGTATAAATGAATCTGCATAAGCTTTTGTTTTACACCTCAATGTTTGAAGATAACTTTTTTTCCCTTAAGTCATAATTTGTGTTTTCTAAAACTGTATTAGGAATAAGCCTACATAGATATTCTGGGGATAAATGGTTATTCATTTTGTAAAACATTACCAGTTTTAAATCGTATCTTCTGTCTTTTAATGACCTACAATTTGTTTCATTGTAAATCTTCTGATGACTCGTACCCCAGAGAGCGCCACATATGGTTCTAAGAGCATCTAAGTGTAATTTTTCCAATAAGTTAGCTTGTTTATTAGTACAGTTGTCCCAAATATTTCTGTTCATAAACTTTTGTGTAGTGCTTTGATTCATGACACCCTTGATTCATGAGTGAGTGAGTGAGTTGGGTTTATCACCGCTTTTAACATTATTACAGTCATATCACGGCGTGTCAGCTTAATGTGGGAGGAAAGCCGGAAGTGATGCAGGTCTCGGACGTTTACCACTTTGGTGAAACCCAAGAGCACGGGTATGATGCTGACAAACCTAGAAACATAATCGGGGCGAACCAGGATTCGAACCCACAATCATAGGTTTCTAGTGTGCCCAAGAGACGCAACTCTGCACAGCATAGACGATTGGGCCACCCGTGCCCCCTCCCTGATTCATGAGGTAACCATGGTAACACTGAGTTCCTGTAAGCAAAATACATCTTAAAGAAAATATTGCTTCCGTAAATGACCAAACAGTATAATTATGAATATGTTAAATGTACAGCTGTCGGAACGCACACATTAACACATTACACATTAACCTAGGTAATGACAATAGCAGTTGTCCTCACAGGTCAAAGTCCATTACAAAGTCTGTTTGCATGGTTAGTGGGATCAAAGTCATAGCTGACACACCGAGGATCACAGTAGTTGGAAATCAGCAGATCTTGACACAGCTAAGGGACACACCGAGGATCATAGTAGTTGGATATCAGCAGATCCTGTCACAGCTAAGGGACACACCGAGGATCACAGTAGTTGGATATCAGCAGATCCTGTCACAGCTAAGGGACAGACCGAGGATCACAGTAGTTGGATATCAGCAGATCCTGTCACAGCTAAGGGACACACCGAGGATCACAGTAGTTGGAAATCAGCAGATCCTGACACAGCTAAGGGACACACCAAGGATCACAGTAGTTGTATATCAGCAGATCCTGACACAGCTAAGGGACACACCGAGGATCACAGTAGTTGGAAATCAGCAGATCCTGTCACAGCTAAGGGACACACTGAGGATCACAGTAGCTGGAAATCAGCAGATCCTGACACAGCTAAGGGACACACCGAGGATCACAGTAGTTGGAAATCAGCAGATCCTGTCACAGCTAAGGGACACACTGAGGATCACAGTAGTTGGAAATCAGCAGATCCTGACACAGCTAAGGGACACACCGAGGATCACAGTAGTTGGAAATCAGCAGATCCTGACACAGCTAAGGGACACACCGAGGATCACAGTAGTTGGAAATCAGCAGATCCTGACACAGCTAAGGGACACACCGATGATCACAGTAGTTGGAAATCAGCAGATCCTGACACAGCTAAGGGACACATCGAGGATCACAGTAGTTGGAAATCAGCAGATCCTGGCACAGGTAAGGGACACACCTGGGATCATAGCAGATGGAAATCAGCAGATCCTGTCACAGCTAAGGGACAAACCGAGGATCACAGTAGTTGGAAATCAGCAGATCCTGACACAGCTAAGGGACACACCGATGATCACAGCAGTTGGAAATCAGCAGATCCTGACAAGGCTAAGGGATACACCGAGGATCACAGTAGTTGGAAATCAGCAGATCCTGACACAGCTAAGGGACACACCGAGGATCACAGCAGTTGGAAATCAGCAGATCCTGACACAGCTAAGGGACACATCGAGGATCACAGTGGTTGGAAATCAGCAGATCCTGACACAGCTAAGGGACGTCTCTTGCAAACATCACACGTTACTGAGGACCAAACACTGTAACCCTGGTCCTCATAGGTAGCACTAAGTAATAGGGCTGGGATGGGTAACTTGGTACACGGGGCATGGCAAATGTAGTCTGTAAACATTGTTGTACACCTGTAGCCAACTTAAACTTGCTGTCTGCTGAATAGGTATGTAACCTATACCTAATAAGTATACCATAAGACGTGTTACTCAATGTATCACTCTGTAATATGATACACTGAATTGAATAAAAAAATATTTAAAAAAAACAAACTTGGTACACAGATAGGGTGGGTACTAACTAAGTAGGACCCAGGTTCCCACAGTACTACCCGGACCCGTAGTTAGTCAAGTGATATATTGTTAAATACAATAACAATAAAAGTCGCTTTGGTTTGCATTTCTTTCTGACTCTGCACAAACTGTTTCTGACTTTCATATGTTTGAGTAAAGATATAATTTCAGCTGACTTAAGTGTATGCATGATCTTATCGTTTTATGTGTGAATGTAAACAGCATTTGCCAGGGCTCCGGTAAAATAATTCTTAATCGGACATTATACACCCAACTCTTGATACCTACAGTGGCTACACTGGTACGGATTGGAAAAGGGGGTCGAGTACCCAGGTCGCAATTTGGAATCATCCCAGCCCTACTAAGTAAATCAACGTTAGAAATTGGCACTCGTCCTTGCCAAACTACCCAATAGTTAAGGTATCATAAGGACTAGTACAAATGTGTCATTTTTAAGGGTTTTGCTAAATTATGTTATCATTACAAGGACTAGTGGACTAAAAATGTTAGTTTCTACCACTGTAAATGTTGGATAATGAACAATTTTTCGACTTCATACCACATAATGACGAACAAAGACTATATTACCGTATTCAACGTAATAAGCGCCCCGCTCTAATAAGCGCCCACAGCGCTATTTGCTAAGATATTGGCTAGTGAACAATCCCAACTAGCACCGCTTCCGATTGATCAATGTACACATGACTTATTTATTCGCATATAATACAAAGTCGTGTGTTATATGCACACTTAATTATGGGCAATTAAATTTTGGAAAAATATATCTCTTGCATATGTATATATATTTCAGGCTGTCAGCATCAACCACGAAATTTATCTTTTAACTAAATATCTTTTAAATAATATTCTAATGAGAGCCAACTATTTGTAATTTTGAGAGTGCCCTGGGCGCTTATAAAGTCGAATACGGATATTGCACCGACATGTTTGATGTCAGAGTACTAAACACATTTCTGAATCATGCATCCTGTTCAACTCAGTGCACGCACTTTGAATGTTTTGTTTGAGGAACTGAAATATTGAAAGGAAGATCAGCAAATATTCCGGCATTTAACTTGCAACAGGTGCATGCTGACATGAAAACCAAGTTTCTGAATCATATGATCTTGACGATATACTGTTAATTTTGAAATTAAAGCGAGCCTGAATTGAATGCGAAAAATGTGAGTGGTCTTTGCTCACATTATTAAACATCACATTTATATCAACAATAAGACATTTTGGATAGCAGAAATACCAACTTAGACATACGCTGAAAACAAACAACTATGTATTCCACACCACTGTTTGTTGAGCAGCACTTGTAACAAGTATATAAACAATGTCATTCAAACACTGATTACATCCTTTGAATTGTCACTGCTGGGGTCAAGACTAGAGTTCTACTCACTCATGTCATCAGTGATCACACCTGCAAGTCCAGGCAGACGCCACCCCCGCAACGCGGTGTCTTTGCCAGCGCGCATATATTGTTTTAGCGGAAGTACTCTACTCAGCGCTAATTAGCAGTGCTATTCAGTGTGTAATTGGATTAATGTGAGGATTCTTCTGTAAACCTGACAGAGGACATTTGCTTTAGATATATCCACTGATGCTTGAGAGGAAGGGGTGTTGCCTTCATATTGAGTTGCATTTTTGCCAAGGGGCCGGCAGTCACATTCTTTTGGAGGCGCACTAATTTCACGATTTACAGTACCAGTTCTGCCAATCATATTTGATAGAGATCGATGCAGAAGCTCTAATCTCCTATCAAAACAATTGTATGGTAATCTCCTGTACAACAAAATGAGTCTATGAATTCACTCCCAGTTTTTCTACAAATTCACTGTAAGTTTTGTGTCTACAAGTAGGACGTGTTTACGAAATCACCACATCCCTGTAAATATGATCACGTTGGTACCTGGCTAAGCATATTACTCAGAAGCAGTAAATTTATTGTGAATCTGAAAACTTTAATTTGACATAAGTTCACCTCTTACCTAAGTTTATTGATGTTTCCATAAAAAACAATGAGCAAAAGTAATTCTAACTTGTAGCTGGGCTTCTCTTAGAAACAGAAAATAGAGCTGTCTGTCTTGTTACTGGCCATGTCCAATAGGCTAATTTTAGTTAAAACATCTACGATTTATTTCAGGTAAAACAATCATGTAGGAGGTGTATTTTTTCCGAATTTAATGGTATCGTCTCCTTTAGCCTGCTTGTGAGCTGGGTCAAAAATTATTTCTCGAGTTGCCTGTTGATGAGATCTGCATCGCATTTACATCATAAATAGGTACAGGCCGGATCAGTCATGACGACACTAATCTGGGTTTAAACGATCATTTCGGTTATTTTGATGTGGATATGTGATTGATATGGCAGATGTTGTTTGAAAAATAACACCATATTCCTATTGCGAAACGAACACAGATCGCGTAAATAATTAGCGAGGAATAGCCTAGTATCGCTAGGCGTATACACGGAACATGTGACAGGTGCAGCAATCTTCATCCTGCGGTAACGAAGCGTCACCGGTTTTATTTACAATCGACAGAGGGACATTCCAGTCACGCTCGGCAAATTGCTAATCATTTTTTACAAGCCTTTGGCGCATGATTACAAAATAATATTCTGTGACAATAACCTTACCCTGCATTTGGTTCCTCAAAATCACCACTGTCCGCCATTGTTTACATGGCTGACGTTCCCATATTTAGCAAGGGAGGTAACTGCAGATACACTTTGCCGGCTGTTCCGGGTCCAGAATGCACGAATGGTGGTTGCATGAGTCGATACAATTGGTCTGTCCTACATCCGCTGCACTGTCATTTGCGATTCCGTGATAGCTGTGATCCATTTTTTCCTTTTCTTTTCAACAAGGTCCAATTGATCTTATGATTTATATGAAGCGATCTGTTTCATTGTAGGATGTAAGTTTAAATTTAACTTTGCATCTTCGGCGATGACAAAACGGACAGAAAAAAGACACTGTGATTTGGGTTAATTGGCTTAACGCCGTTTTGAACAGTATTCAGTTATATTAGAGCCTCGAGTGGTCTAGATTTGTTCTAACTTGGCACCAGTCCAAAACTGGAAAGACATCTGGATGTCGATCGCCGAGCCTTTCTGTTGTTAAGTTCGTTGGTTTGTTGTTTTACGCCGCACTCAGCAATAATCCAGTTATATGACGGCGGTCTGTAAATAGCCTAATCGAGTCTGGGCCAGACAATCCAGTTATTGATATAATGAGCATCGATCTACGCAATTGGGATCCGATGACATGCATCAACCAAGTCAGCGCGCCTGACCACCCGATCCCGTGAGTGGCCTCTTACGACAAGCACATGGGTTTCTGAAAACCTATTCGACCCCGGATCTTCTGTTGTTAAGAGATACACGTGCACCGTATTTCCTCTATTAGACGCCTGATCACATCCACTCCGGCCCCTATTTGACGTCTGGTCATAACCTCTGTCCACAAAATAGAAAAAAACACACCCAAAAACGAAATTTAAACGTTCACATATACATCTGTTGGGCACTCCAGCCACTCAGTTTAATCACCCAGAGATTAAATATAGATAAATCATCTCTGAATCTGTGCATTCGCCATGAGAGATATTTATTGTTGTCGAATGACTTTCAACAAAATCAATAAATGCGCCATCGTGTCACTGAATTTAACGGTCCATCACATGATTGTCTGCAGGCCGTTGTCGCATGTATACTGTTCACGCAAATTGGGTGACAGGCGGGGGCGCTACCGATCAACCAGGACAGGCTTGCCCTTACCGTGAGCACCTGGTGTCATCAATGATTTTCAGTGATTAATTAATACAATTTTCACTGCTGTTGTGTCTATTACGACCAATGGAATCTGTTTCGGCGGAATGTTGGTTACCGCCGCGGTTAGTAATTCTGGAGCTATATCACGGAGGCCTATAAATAATCTGCTAACATAAGAAACCATGCCGACCCGCGAGCCATGTCTTTAAAATTCACTCACCGTACACTCAATCTCATTAAAATCAGATCTTACTTCTCGCTATCGCTAAACAAAGCTTTGTTTAGCGGAAGCGGGAACTTAGATCTGATATTAATGAGTGAGTGAGTTGGGGTTAACGCCGCTTTTAACAGTATTCCAGTCATATCGCGGCGTTGATATTAATGATATTGCCGTACACTGGATTTTCCACGATGGCCTTGACATGTCCAGCACGTGGAAGTCCTAACGTTCGATTTTAAACCTGTGGACGACCCAGCTAGCTGAACCCGTGTTGACCAAGCTCAGGAACTCGTTATTGGTCGGTAAATAGAAATATATACCCCCTATATGTAAATCGAGAGCATATAGGGGGTATATATTTTTATTTGACGACCAATAACGAGTTCCTGTGTGACCAAAGTATCACACAGTTCACCTTGGCTGATTAATGTCAGCACATGTTGGACCCGTGAAGATCCGGGGTAGAATATATTCAGCAACCCATGCGTGCCGTAAAAGGCGACTATGCTTGTCGTGAGAGGCGACTAACGGGATCGGGTGGTCAGGCTCGCTGACTTGGTTGATGCATGTCATCGTATCCCAATTGCGTGGATCGATGCTCATGATGTCAATCACTGGTAGTATATAAGCGCACAGAACGAAGCAGCAGAAGCCTTCCCCAATCAGCAGAAATCGCAACTAACAGCGGAGTCCATTGTACGATTCCGATCGGAAGTATGTGTTTAGAATAGGTCTCCAAAAAGCCATGCGTGCCGTATGAGGCGCCTATGCTTGTCGTAAGAGGCGACTAACGGGATAGGGTGGTCAGGCTTGCTGATTTGATTGATGCATGTCATCGTATCCCATTTGCGTGGATCGATGCTCATGATGTCACTCACTGGATTATCTGGTCCAGACTCGATTAATTACAGACCTCCTTCGTATAGCTGGAATAGTGCTGAGTGCGGTGTTAAACAACAAACAAACACTACAGTAAACTACGGTTATAACGAACTGAAAGGGACTACTATTTTTAGTTCGTTATAACCGTAGTTCGTTATAAGCACATATACACAACTACAGAAAATTGTCGGGACCAAAAAAGTAAGTTCCTGTTATCCGTCATTTCGTTATAAGCGTGTTCGTTATAACCGTAGTTTTCTGTATAATTATACCAGGTGTTTATTGACAGGTGAACGCATCCTGCCCCACCCGTCATTTTTGACAAAGCGATCTTAGCGCTACGACTGCCGTACGTCTATGTTAAAGTATGGGAGTTACGATCGACTTAGCGCTAAGATCGCTTTGTGGAACGGGGCCCTGAACCGCTGAAGACAGAGATGTAACCGTATCTATGGTCACCACGTTTTGTGACAAAAGCCACATAGATCGAGAAATGATGTCTCCCCTCAGGTGTGTCGTATGATAATAGTGCTGTACAAAGTTGAAAAATCAAATGATTTGACATAAGTGAACTTGGTTCTTTTCTGAAATTGCAAACAATGCAAGCAAATCTTTTGAGTTTTTGAGAATTCAAATTAATTCCTCATGTCTCGAATAATTTCCTTGAATGCAAATGTAACCCTCTCATGATTGTATTACATGTATGTATTATTGGTAAATGTTTGAGCAATGAGCATGAAATATGTCCGGTTGCTTTGCAAACTCGAAAAACACTTTTTCAAAAATCCCAAACTATCAAAAGGCACTACTAGAACTATCTATATGCAAAGTTTGGTGAAGAACAGTTACTATTGTACGTTTTTCAAGATCTGTTTCGGAAAAGAGCACTACCGCCATTTTCAGTCTTAGTGAAAGACGTTATCATGAAATCTCGAAAAATATATATATTTTTTTTTTAAAAAAAACACCCAAACTAACAAATTTAAAGGGCACCAGTTCATCACTCGACCTATATATGTGCCAAGTTATCTTTTATGATTTTTAGTTCTGCACCGGAAACGAAACGTGGCGGGCGGAAGAAAAGCATCCATTCCTACATCCCCCGTCTTCTTCGTGGCGGGGGAAAATAATCTCCTCACCGAGACTGACCCACCGGATCCATGTAGCCGTCTGTCAAAACAAATAAACCAGCACAGACATGACACTCAGCAACTTCTATTATTCTTTGTACGACGTGTCAGGGTTACTCCTTGCCTCTTCATCAGGTGATGGCTGAATGAGTGCAGAGCAACACAACTCGCACGCACAAGTCACCCACTAGAGAGTACATTTTTCTTAAACATGGGTTATAACAATAATATTTTGGGAAATATCTGTTTCTTAAATGCTTATAATATGGACATACTAACATGAAATGGAACTCATCTAAAACAGCTTGCATGTCACAATAATTACCAAGTGTTTGAGAATATTCCACACCACAGCGTCTACCAACATTTTTCATCAAGGGTAGCTCACCAAATCGTCACAGAAAAATGATATGTCTATGACGTTGGCTAGATCAATTTGTTGAATAGAATTCAACGTTCAAAAGTAACTTAAATTCTTTATAGAATATTAATTTACGAGATTCACAAACTTTACTATACCATTCTTGTTGATAACAATCTTTTAGTCTTTGTACAAAGGTATCAATAAATATTTTAGAATCACCAACTTTGTGCGAAATCCAAACAAATCCGAATCCATAATCAAATAACATTTTTTAACATATGTGACCCATGTAATGCGACCAGCATCATCTAGAGACTTCAATAGTATATAACTTTGTTTGGGTATCTAGTATTAGGTAAATATAATAAATTTAACCAATATTTAATACACCTTTTATGGTAATCAACATACAATCCATATCTACCACAATCTCCAATACTGCTGCACTTGTTACATGATTATATATATCATCCCAGCGAGGAGTTTTTCTCACAGAATAAGGTCATCTTCTTCATACCAGTACACAGGGCGTAAGGACAAACCGGTGAATTCCATGAAGTCCATTCCAACCGTCCCATTTCGGTTAGTTGGCCAAAAAAGTCCATTTGATGTAAATATGATTGCGGTACAGCCAAGTGGATTGTACCACCATGACGTATTTTGGGAAGCTGCGCATCCGTTAACGTCGTTGTCATAGGTACCAAAACGTGAGCCATTCAGGTTTTTGCTCATATTGCCAACACCCCCGAAACCATCCAATGCCATGTCGTTGTTGTAGAAATAATGACTTCGATATATTCGCTTAAAGTCATCCCAGTGTAACGCGTAGCCTTCGGCCTCTGAATCCACCCGGAAGTGTCCATAGGATACACAACCACCATCCGTGTGGGTACTTAAACACACTTTCAGATCATACACCCCCTGGCTGGTCAACTGGTGTAGGTTTTCAAGACCAATGAAGAAACTCCCGGATGGTTTGTACGGGTTGGCCCGCTTTGCCTGATACCAGGTCATGGAATAATTAATTGATGTTTTATTACTGAACACTGTCACCATGGTTGCATTGTTAACACATTTCCATTCATAGACATGGTCCGACCACAAGGGTTGGATGAGGTATTGTATCCCAGACGTATTTGGCGCCTCGCTGCAATCTGAATTAAACAAAGAGGATGACAGTTGTTGATTCCTAACCTTAGTGTGAGTGAGTTGGGTTTAACGCCGCTTTTAACAGTATTCCAGTTATATCACGGTGTGTCAGCTTAATGTGGGGGGAAAGCTCGAAGTGATGCAGGTCTCTGACGTTTACCACTTCGGTGAAACCAACGAGCACGGGTATGGTGCTGACAAACCTAGAAACATAATCGGGGCGTACCGGGATTCGAACCCAAAATCATAGGTTTCTGGCATGCCCAATGGACGCGACTCTGCACAGCGAATCGCGGCGTACCGGGATTCGAACCCACAATCATAGGTTTCTGGCATGCCCAATGGACGCGACTCTGCAAAGCGAATCGCGGCGCCTTAGACAACTGGGCCCCCCGTGTCCCCCTTAAGCGTAAAAGAACTTGCTTGATTAGCCAATCCAACAGCAATTTTTTTCTTTTTGATTATTGTGGACATATTTGTTGCAAATGTTTTTTCTACGTAACGAATAAGTTATGAAATGAAAATGTTAATCAATTTAAGAACACAAAATAATTTGGTACATGTGTACGAGGGTGGCAATAGCTTATTAACCACGAAGGATGTATACGTACAGTATACTTTTTACAGTTTGCATGTTTAAACAAATAATAAGTAAGATACTTCCCATACTTACAGGCTACAATTGAACCAAATACACAACCAGGCAGCATATTTGAGAGTCCAGTTATTCTCTGTTGATGAAAATCGACAAAAGTGGCTACCGGGCTATCATCTATTGTCTGCAACGCATCGACAACAGTCATCCGTGCAGACAGGGTGTCACCTTCAGGGTATTGGCCCTCCTTGTTGGCCCTCCTTGTTGAGAGGAATGCAGCAGAGATCCAGGGGAAGAGAGGGTTTCGAAGTTGATACAAAACCAGGAAGACCTGCAACTGACACTACTAAGGACTGTGACGTGGAACGTCCTCGCGAAGTTCCGGGGTAGAATAGGTCTTCAGCAACGCATGCTTGCCGTAAAAGACGACCATGGTTGTCGTAAGAGGCGACTAACGGGATTGGGTGGTCAGGCTCGCTGATTTGGTTGATGCATGTCATCTTATCCCAATTGTGTGGATCGATGCTCATGATGTCAAACGCTGGATTGTCTGGTCCAGTCTCGATTATTTACAGACCGCCGTCATATAGCTGGAATATTGCTGAGCGCGGCGTAAAACAACAAACTAACCAACCAGCACTAGCAGAACAAACCCTGTACTACTGCAAGGCATCTGACGAACACAAGCTGGTGTGATGGAACATTACAGTCGCACATTATCCCTATTATGAAACATGCAAACGTCATCTTTCAACACGACAATGTTAGACCACACACAACACGTGTAAAACGCATGACTCTTGGTTAATAAATGATGGAGAGATACGAGACGGTATTATCTACCGTAAAGCAAAACAGACATACAAGAAAGCCAGGAACCCAGTCAATCGCTCGTTTGATCGTCGTCAGGGAAAAATATTTTAAAAATTTCAACAAACAAACCCTAAACGCAAAAAAAGAAGTACGTTAAGTACCCCTAGATTAGGAATATTCCATGACTTTTTCAAAAAGTGAGTGAGTTATCGCCACTGCTATTATCTAAGTTTCTAAATGACTTTGATGTTTATCTAGTCAGTAGAGGGTGTGAAGGTGTCAATATCAACTGTCTGGGTGATGATGATGTATACATGTGCATTCAATTTCTTATTTCATTATACGTTGATAAAGCAATGAGACAATTCCAAAAATTTCCAGACGTCTCTTAATATATTTAAAGATTATTGCGAACTATGGAAGCTAAATGTAAATACATCAAAAACTAAGATTATTATATTTGGCGGAGGACCTGGACAAATATCTAAATTATCGTTCGAATTTGGCTCTAAATCCATTGCAATAGTAGACAAGTGTGTGTACCTTAGTATAAAACTTTCACAGAAATTAATTAAACTTTATCATTAAACATTTATAATCCAGTTTTTAAAAAAATATGTTGCACATTTTAAAGATGCCCGTAATTGAGATTCATCTGTGGATGTTCTTCTCTATCTCTTTGATGTACTAGTGTTGATTATTGTTGTATAGGACTCAGAAATTTGGGGTTACGAAAATATAGATAACATTGCAAAGGTTCACTTAAAATTCCAAAACTATCTGCCAAACTTCGCCATTCTACTCCTAACGTCATAGGGGCGGTCGGGTGGCCTAGTGGTTAAAGCGTTCGCTCGTCACACTGAAGACCCGGGTTCGATTTCCGACATGGGTACAATGTGTGAAGCCCATTTCTGGTGTCCCCCGTCGTGATATTGCTGGGATATTGCTAAAAGCGGCGTAAAACCAAATTTATTCACTCACCTAACTTCATGGTTTATGGTGAATTAGGACGATTCCCTGTTGATACTAAAATAGCCAGATAAAATACTGGTATTATATAGAAACAGTAACTTTTCCATGTAATTTGACTTCATGCGTTCTTAAACTTTAGATTAGATAGCACCTTAAATCCTCTAATTATGCCGACCGTTTACGAAGCATTGAGAATATTTCCTCTTTTTTTTTCTTTTTTTCTTTTTTTAAATATTTCCAACAACTGTGGATGTTTAATGCATGTCATCTTTGATAATCGTAGTTCTGTATCTGAACAATGCCTAGTTCAATGTCCAGCTATATGGCGGCGGTCTGTAAATAATCGAGTCTGGACCAGACAATCCAGTGATTAATATCATGAGCATCGATCCACGCAATTGGGATCGATGACGTGCATCAACCAAGTCAGCGAGCCTGACCACCCGATCCCGTTAGTCGCCTTTTACGACAAGCATGGGTTGTTGAAGACCAATTCTATCCCGGATCTTCACGGGTAGTTATGATCCCAGGTGTTCGCGAGAATGTGAGCGTATCCTGTCCCACAGGTGGCAGATCGGCGTTAAACCCAACTCACTCACTCATAGTACCAGTACACCAAAGACTTGAGGTTATCTACTTACAAAAAGTGGCCATAGCAAGTTGTATGTTCAGAAAAATGTAATTATCACGTTTGTTTAATACATATATTACACCAGAATACTATTTACTTATATACATTTTTAAGCGGTTTAGAATAATGTTAGCACAATTTAGTTCCAGTAGGCATAGACTTATGATTGAGTGAGTGAGTGAGTATGGTTTTACGCCGCTTTTAGCAATATTCCAGCAATATCACGGCGGGGGACAACAGAAATGGGCTTCACACATTGTACCCATGTCGGGAATCGAACCCGGGTCTTCGGCGTGACGAGCGAACGCTTTAACCACTAGGCTACCCGACCGCCCCTACTTATGATTGAAGTAGGCAGACATTGAAAAATAGCTAGAGAATTGAGAATTTGCGAGCAATGTCACTTAAATGTGACTGAAGATGAGTGCCATATGCTGTTTGTCCAAATACAAGTAAATATATAGAAATGCCGTTGTCTGTACATCCCACTCAACGAAAAATGATATCGATTATGTCAACAACTGATAATTCTACTCTGAAAAAAAACTATCAATGTTGATTTATCGTGTTGTGTTAATTAGTAGATGACTTGTTGCAACCACTCCGAAATTAGATTTGTACTATGGGACTGTGGACTTTCATTGTGGAACAAACCTATCTATCCATGACTCACAACATCATTTCCCCGGATCAGAGAAGGTCAACTGAGTGGTCAGTTTCCGTCAGTTGTCTCTGGCTGTGTGTGGGGGCACGGGTGGCCCAGTCGTCTAAGGCGACGCGATTCGCTGTGCAGAGTTGCGTCCCGTGGACGCGCCAGAAACCTATGATTGTGGGTTCGAATCCCGGTTCGCCCCGATTATGTTTCTAGGTTTGTCAGCACCATACCCGTGCTCGTGGGTTTCACCGAAATGATAAACGTCTGAGACCTTCATCACTTCAGGCTTTCCTCCCATATTAAGCTGACACGCCGTGATATAACTGGAATACTGTTAAAAGATGCGTTAAACCCAACTCACTCACTCACTCTGGCTGTGTGCCTTACTCCAGGGGCGTGGATGGGCGCTCATGCTTTCGTTCACTTGTTCACCTGACCTAGACTCGATTCCTTGCAGGCCGCCACGATATAACTGTAATATTTCTGACTGCAGTTACTGTATTACGACATAAATTCATATATTGCAATTTTTCATGAAAATGAGGCGTCTGGTGTTGTCAGCTCAGCGAACGCCTAACAAATCAGATCGGTCGCGAGTGTCGAATGAGATATTGGGAACTATGTTCTTTTTCGTGTGGCCAAAATAATTAAATGAAAATGAACAATGAGAAAAATTGTTTATGGTTATCAATAAATGTAAAATGAACAATGTAAGATGAACAATGTAAGATGAACAATGTGAAATGAACAATTTGAAATGAACAATGTAAAATGAACAATGTAAGATTAACAATGTGAAATGAACAATGTAAAATGAACAATTTAAGATGAACAATGTGAAATGAACAATTTAAGATTAACAATGTGAAATGAACAATGTAAAATGAACAATTTAAGATTAACAATGTAAAATGAACAATGTAAAATGAACAATTTAAGATTAACATTGTGAAATGAACAATGTAAAATGAACAATTTAAGATTAACAATGTAAAATGAACAATGTAAATTGAACAATGTAAAATGAACAATGTAAATTGAACAATGTAAAATGAACAATGTAAATTGAACAATGTAAAATGAACAATGTAAAATGAACAATGTAAATTGAACAATGTAAAATGAACAATGTAAAATGAACAATGTAAAATGAACAATTTAAGATGAACAATGTAAAATGAACAATGTAAATTGAAAAATGTAAAATGAACAAAAACATTTAAAAAGTCGGACCTGATACACATGTCATAGTTGGCAGTAAAAATACCTTTTTTCCCAGAAATGTATGGAATAACACAACTATAAACAAAAATAACATAAAAGACATGTTTGTTTGAACACCGCGGGTCCCCGGTTCCGTGGCTGTTGTTTCAGCAATGAAGCCAGACAAGCCGTGCGGACAGAAGCCGGTATGGCGTTGTTTTTTCTACGACTGTTTATCATCACAGTCGGCGGTGTCTCTACTCTCTGCTAATCAGGGGCTGCACCTTCTTCTCAGTTAACGCGGAGAAGACACCGACGCTCACTGCCATCAGCCCAAGCCTGGATATAAGCACCATCACCGTCAGTAGCAGCATCATCCCCCTCATCAACTGTTCCGACTTCGTTGTTAGCCACATCCTCCAATATCCAAGATGTCTGCCACTACATCCAGCCTCCAGATGCGACTGGCGCGTGGGGAGCGGATATACCGGAAGACCTGTTTCCAGCTTCATCAACTGAACTCTCGCTTTGAAGACCTCCAAGGGTCTTACACCTCGGCCATACTCTCGGACCAGCACGACTTACGCCACAGCATCCGTCTGCGCATGTTCACAATCGGCAAGATGCGGGACATGCGCAGTCTGTATGCTGAAAAACTGAAGCTTGAAGTGCAGGCACTGCGCGAGCAGACACAGACAAGCACTTCAACAAGTTCACATGGTTAAGTAGATGTGAAGATTCGTCCAAAAAGGACAAACACACAAAGGCACTTTTCAGAGCCATCCATATGTCTTAAAAGATTACTTTAAAACATTGATCCAGCGTATGAAATATAATACTGCATGATTTGTACGTTTGTTTATATTACCATATACGATATCTGGTCTCTGGGTTGAACGAGGGATTTAGTCAATTCACGAAACCCACTCAGACACAGTATACTGACTCCGAGCCGACCAGTCCTTGTTTTAGCCCCTTAATGCCGAGCGCCAGGCAAGGCAACAACAAGTACCATCTTATAACGTCTTATGGTATGACGCGGCCGGGGATCGAACTCCGGACCTTCCGCTCTCGGGTGGGACGCTCTACCACTAGACCACGGAGGCGGTCTTCCGAAGCCATGGCGTTAACAGACTATATAAGTCCAGTTTCCACACGGCCCCTTGGCGAAATAGGCTGGAATTATGGAGTTATGGCTGGACTAACAATTCCATACATAGTCCGATCAAAATCGCGCAACGTAATCGACATCCAGCGGTTCAGAGACTGTCGTGCGTTATTTCGGTCGATTGCTGGTTGGTTGCATTGGTTTGTTGTTTAACGCCGCACTCAGCAATATTCCAGCTATATGACGGCGGTCTGTAAATAAACGAGTCTGGACCAGACAATCCAGTGATTAATATCATGAGCATCGATCCACGCAATTGGGATCGATGACATGCATCAACCAAGTCAGCGAGCCTGACCACCCGATCCCGTTAGTCGCCTTTTACGACAAGCATAGTTGACTGTTAAGGCAAGCATGGGTTGCTGAAGACCTGTTCTACCCCGGAATCTTCACGGGTCGGCCGATTGCAGGATTTTCAAATGTGTGCACCGTCAACTGGGCGTCAACAGATATTTTCAAAATCTTTTCATGTTTTAATCGAGGTAGTCAAGTAATTTGATGCACTTCTCGAGGTTAGATCTGTTTTAGTACACGAAAGATTTTGATTATCGATCACATCGTCTTGACCGGGCGCTGTCATTTCGTTTGAAGCATATGCAAGTTTGGTTGTTTGTTTGTTTGTTGTTTAACGCCGAACTCTGTCCAATAATCTGTCCAGACAATCGAGTGATTGACATCATGAACATTGATCCACTTAATTGGGATACGATATGCATCAACCAAGTCTGCGAGCCAGACCACCCAATCCCGTTAGTCGCCCATTATGACAAGCATAGTCGCCTTTTACGGCAAATATGGATTGCTGAAGACCAATTCTACCCCGGATCTTCGGGGGTCCAAATGCAAGTGATATGAAGCGATTGAATCTGTGGGAGGGAAGGGCATAGAAGGGATTTAACTCGTATTGGCCACTGGTGGCGTTACGATCTAGCCGTGAATTTCCAACCGAGTTAGGCAAGGGTGGAAACTAGACTTTAACATAACAGTCAGTTAACCCATCTTCCCGAGCCAATTGCAATGAACGGTCTCAAATTAGCCCCGCTATATGGTATCTAAAACATTTATGAAAAAAATAGTTCGGTTTAATGCCGCTCTTTCACCATCCCCAGCCGCCACTCTTGTGATTTGATGCACTTCTCAATGTAAGGCTCGTTTTATAACAAGTCATATCTTGACTATCAGATGGCCTTGACTGGGCGCCGCTATTTTGTTTAAAGCAATTTTCAAGTGATAGAAGAGGTGGAATCTGATTGGTCAATAGGAGGGACAAACTCGTTTGTTTCGGTTTGGTTTGTTTGTTTTGTAACGCCGCACTCAGCAATATTCCAGCTATATGACGGCGTTCTGTAAATAATCAAGTCTGGACCAGACAATCCAATGATTGACAACATGAGCATCGACCCACGCAATTGGGATTGATGACATGCATCAACCAAGTCAGCGAGCCTGACCTGACCAAGCATGTCCTGCTTGACTGTATTGACTTTTCCATCACAAGGGATAAATATTTCAGTGTAAAAACAGTGAAGGACCTTTTTACTCACTCACACTCCTCTCCGCCCTATTCCGGAAAGTCCCGGAGTGACTGTTCACATAAAAACTCAAGTGGAAACTGAGGTCATTTTTTAAGAATTTATCATATCTAGAATCAGGATTGGTGTGTATTACTTAAAAGTATTTGTCGATTAAAATCGTTTTCTGTCTTCGAATATTTTAGTGTTAGCCTGACAGACCTACTCCACTCACCAAAGTCCCAAATTCTTAATTCTTGTGACGAAGCTTGTATTGGGACCGTTTTGCCTTGTGTGGGCGCGGTCCCATTTGCTACGTCACAATGGCCAAGATAGTGGGGGAACTAACTTGGTAGAGCTGATTACTCGGCTATCACCTTAAAACAGAGAGAAGGCTGCTGAGTCCCTTTAAGTCTTTATTCGTGACAGAGTGAAGTATCTGTCACTGGACTCCGTATATATAGGGACTCGGGGCTTCTGTAGAATGCGTTAGTTACCTAATATTGAAGCAATGATCTAAATCTGCCACATGCGTGGTGTATTAATTACAAGTATTCGACAGTTACGGAGCGCACTGATCCATTACATTCCACCTATCTGATATTAAAATGATGGTACGTCCGGCCTACATAGCATGTTACAGCCTGGGGCAAAACCCAAGCATGGTCCCTTGGCTGAGTGAGATAATCCAGCGTCACTGGTTTGTGACGGACAGTTACGTGCACGGCAAGTGACTAACATTATCGACAGAAATATATTTAGGTTTGGCTAGTTGTCAGATAAAATACTGAGAAAAACACAAAACGTATTATTGAAATATGACCACTATAATTATGGATTAATTATAGTAATTTTAGAACCATGACACTTTTTTAGTGGTAAAACGATTGGTTAAACTCTGGATGCCTTGCTATTCCCTTTGGTCCATGAAAAGCTGACAAGTTGAAATGGCGACAGGTTTATCGCAGCGGTATCTCATACTTGATAAACAAAAAGTATTTTTGACTTATGGACATCATGATTTTAGTCTTTCGTCCATTTTTCAGTCACAAAGCATGTTTTTAATTATTTGTTTCTAAAATACATTGGTGATGTGCTTCGTATCGAGAGACACGAGGGTGAGAATCAATATTCACCCAAAATCATTCTTCCAACATTAAAAGTTTGTAAACAGTAACTTTTTTATTTTTTTTTAAATAAATGTAAACAGTATTGATCAGTGTCTTCAGAGCAAAAGGTAGAGCTCATCAGCTTCAGTGGCAGAGAGATAGGTGATGTCATTGGATTGTGACGCCATGGCAACCGATGATGTCACAATGGTCTGCAAAGCATTGTGACACAATAGAGACACCTCACTGTGCCCTCACCTATTGTTCTAGGTAGAAGTGTAGTCAGCCATGGTATATGGTAAACAATCGGGGGATTAACTACAGTCTGTTGCAATAATCCAGGCTCAACTGTAACGGTAACCACTGTAATCTACCATATCATGAAACAACTTCTAAAACATACATACATCTTCCACATGTTCAGAAACATAGTTTGTTCGTGTAATTTATTCAATCATTTTTCAAATTTTCCAATTATTATTTTCATACAATTATTCATACATAATTTGCATAATTTTGAGAAAGTGAAACATATATATTCTACATGTTTTGTTAATTTACAAGTCATTCACGCGCTCACGCACGCACGCACACAAGCACAAACACACACACACACACACACACACACACACTGGGAGTTTTCCTGTCGGCCAATGAGTCATTTTTCACTTATTGGAGATTTTTGAGTCAAGGTTGCGGTACTTTCTTCTCTTTGGTGCCAGTTTGCCACGAGACTTGGCCTGGAGCAGAACAGGCTCGGCATGAGACTGCTCCTTCGTGATTCTGTAGATGGTAGGGGCCTATATTTGTGGGGGAGTTCCAACACTCCAAGTGGTTTGTGGTGCAGGAAGTGGGGGTATCAAAGTGGTTTGTGGTGCAGGAAGCGGGGGTATCAAAGTGGTTTGTGGTGCAGGAAGCGAGGGTATCAAAGTGGTATGTGGTGCAGGAAGCGGGGGTATCAAAGTGGTTTGTGGTGCAGGAAACGGGGGTATCAAAGTGGTTTGTGGTGCAGGAAACGGGGGTATCAAAGTGGTTTGTGGTGCAGGAAGCGAGGGTATCAAAGTGGTATGTGGTGCAGGAAGCGGGGGTATCAAAGTGGTTTGTGGTGCAGGAAACGGGGGTATCAAAGTGGTTTGTGGTGCAGGAAGCGGGGGTATCAAAGTGGTTTGTGGTGCAGGAAGCGAGGGTATCAAAGTGGTATGTGGTGCAGGAAGCGGGGGTATCAAAGTGGTTTGTGGTGCAGGAAACGGGGGTATCAAAGTGGTTTGTGGTGCAGGAAACGGGGGTATCAAAGTGGTTTGTGGTGCAGGAAACGGGGGTATCAAAGTGGTTTGTGGTGCAGGAAGCGGGGGTATCAAAGTGGTTTGTGGTGCAGGAAGCGAGGGTATCAAAGTGGTTTGTGGTGCAGGAAACGGGGGTATCAAAGTGGTTTGTGGTGCAGGAAACGGGGGTATCAAAGTGGTTTGTGGTGCAGGAAACGGGGGTATCAAAGTGGTTTGTGGTGCAGGAAACGGGGGTATCAAAGTGGTTTGTGGTGCAGGAAACGGGGGTATCAAAGTGGTTTGTGGTGCAGGAAGCGGGGGTATCAAAGTGGTTTGTGGTGCAGGAAACGGGGGTATCAAAGTGGTTTGTGGTGCAGGAAACGGGGGTATCAAAGTGGTTTGTGGTGCAGGAAACGGGGGTATCAAAGTGGTTTGTGGTGCAGGAAACGGGGGTATCAAAGTGGTTTGTGGTGCAGGAAACGGGGGTATCAAAGTGGTTTGTGGTGTAGGAAGCGGGGGTATCAAAGTGGCTCCATACATAACGCCCGTCAGCTTCAACCCACTGTTCAGTCCTATATTTCGGAACCCCTACATCATCATGGTCAGCGTCGTCAAGGCCATTGTCCAGATGTCATCGATACATGTACAAATAGTGACGCAATTTAGGAATTTATTGAATTATGGAAGTAGGATTAATTGAATCATACATTGTCTATTTAGTTCAACGTACCCATCAGATCTTCTTCATAGATTCCTGAAACAGGCTCATTTTCACTGCGATTTAGTTTTCAGGTTAGATAAGAATTCCGGAATGACAGCGTCTTTGTCGTCGCCAGGATGGTTTTGAATATCAAGATGGCGTTGTTGGAAGTGTTAATTGTGGCCGGACAGTTCTTTCTCCAGCAACGCCAATGTACAGTGGTGTTTCCTGTTCCTAATTCTAACTCTGTGACCATTATGAACTAGATTCTGTCCAACTTGGTAGTTAACAACATACCGTGGGGGGCTAGTGGGAGAGGAAAGCCAGATGAATATGAGTGAGTATGGTTTTACGCCGCTTTTAGCAATATTCAAGCAATATCACAGCGGGGGGACACCACTAATGGGATTCACACATTGTACCCATTTGGCGAATCGAACCCGGGTCTTCAGCGTGACCAGAAAACGCTTCAACCTCTAGACTAGCCCACCGCCCCCTCAGATATATGATGCTACATAGATAATGAATTGGGATCTGAACCTACATCAGCGGATCCAAATTGATGCAAATTTGCACAGCAATTACCACACATTAATTGACTAGTGCATCCGCACGTTTTTCTAAAGTTATCGAATAGGTAAAAAGCAAATATGTTATTAGGTTTGCCACACCGTCCTCCTCAAAACCAAACACCCGCTCACCCCTTTCTATTCTCCTCAAATACATTCACGAATAATGTGTGCTCCTTCTTTCTTGACTTGATGGAACACGCCACGTTCGTAGTCATGTCAACTTCCATGCTGCATGTGAACGTGAAAGGAACTATCCACAGGTGCGTGCTCTTTCTACGAAGATTCGACCGCCTCCGTGGTCCTGTGGTAGAGCGTCCGCCCGGAGAGCGGAAGGTCCAGGGTTCGATCCCCGACCGCGTCATACAAAAAGACGTTAAACGATTGTACTTGTTGTTACCCTGTCTGGCGCTCGGCATTAAGGGGCTAAAACAAGGACTGGTCGGCTCGGAGTCTGTATACTGTGTCTGAGTGGGGTATTCATGTTAAACTGCGGCATGGTATCTCAGTGAGCTAGCACTATAAATCGGCATCAGTCCGGACTAGTACAAGCAGCCACACAAACACACACACGTAGATGCACGTCGCTATATAAGTGCAATAATCTTGGACGCGACGTTAAACCCAATTTCACCTCACCTCACCTCTACGAAGCTTCCTTACAGCATCATACGACTCTTGCTCAAACCTTGTTTGATCAACATTCAAAGCCTTGGTAAATTTTTCAAAAACGTTTTATGGTAGACATGTGGTGGACAAATTTGATGGAACTGACAAAAAATTCCGATGCAATTCCCGATTTTGAGATGAACAATTGACTGCATGTATTTGTAACGGCTGCCAATGGTGGAAGGATTCGCCAACCTTTTCGCGAGCACCTGGTATCACTGTCTCATAGCGATTCCTAAACACGTGCTTGTGATATAGTCGGAATGGTACAATGTACATTACTTTGTGCAGAGATTTCTTATGATTAAGAAAGTGTTTTGATGCTTGTGACAAGGTCCATATTATGGGACCACCCCTTGTATATTTGTTGTACTTTAAATGTTTATGTTCGACCTTTTATAAGTTACCTTGTAGGCCGTAATACATAACAACTTCGGTCTCATCT
The DNA here is from genome assembly GCF_022045235.1 of Haliotis cracherodii. Lineage (NCBI taxonomy): Eukaryota > Metazoa > Mollusca > Gastropoda > Lepetellida > Haliotidae > Haliotis > Haliotis cracherodii. The sequence continues at coordinate 61,178,492 of NW_027266330.1, forward strand.
GAATGCAAAACAAGTTCTAAAAAAGCTAACACCCAGCATTTTTAAAAGGGAGGGGTTCAAAATATCAAAATCATCTCTCAGATAATTGTACTGCATACAACATACTACACTTAGTTTTCAAAATGGGTGGGTGGGTGAGGTCCGGCTATACAAGTGTGTGTGTGGGTGGGTGAGGTCCGGCTATACAAGTGTGTGGGTGAGGACCTGCTATACAAGTGTGTGGGTGAGGTCCGGCTATACAAGTGTGTGGGTGAGGTCCAGCTATACAAGTGTGTGGGTGATGTCCGGCTATACAAGTGTGTGGATGAGGTCCGGCTATACAAGTGTGTGGGTGAGGTCTGGCTATACAAGTGTGTGGGTGATGTCCGGCTATACAAGTGTGTGGATGAGGTCCGGCTATACAAGTGGGTGGGTGAGGTCCGGCTATACAAGTGTGTGGGTGAGGTCCGGCTATACAAGTGTGTGGGTGATGTCCGGCTATACAAGTGTGTGGATGAGGTCCGGCTATACAAGTGGGTGGGTGAGGTCCGGCTATACAAGTGTGTGGGTGAGGTCCGGCTATACAAGTGTGTGGGTGATGTCCGGCTATACAAGTGTGTGGGTGAGGTCTGGCTATACAAGTGTGTGGATGAGGTCTGGCTATACAAGTGTGTGGGTGAGGTCCGGCAGTACAAGTGTGTGGGTGCGGTCCAGCTATACATGTGCATGGGTGAGGCCCGGCTATATATGTGTGTGGGTGAGGTCCGGCTATACAAGTGTGTGGGTGAGGTCTGGCTATACAAGTGTGTGGATGAGGTCCGGCTATACAAGTGTGTGGGTGAGGTCCGGCTATACAAGTGTGTGGGTGAGGTCCGGCTATACAATTGTGTGTGGGGGTGGGTGAGGTCCGGCTATACAAGTGTGTTGGTGACTGGGTGAGGTCCGGCTATACAAGTGTGTGGATGACTGGGTGAGGTCCAGATATACAAGTGTGTGGGTGACATTTAGCTCTACAAGTGTGTGGGTGAGGTCCGGCTATACAAGTGTGTGGATGACTGGGTGAGGTCCAGATATACAAGTGTGTGGGTGACATTTAGCTATACAAGTGTGTGGGTGATGTCCAGCTATACATGTTTCTGGGTGAGGTCTGGCTATTCACGTGTGTGGGTAAGGTCCGTCTATACACGTACGTGGGTGACGTCCAGCTATACAAGTGTGTGGGTGAGGTCCGGCTATACAAGTGTGTGGGTGAGGTCCGGCTATACAAGTGGGTGGGTGAGGTCCAGCTATACAAGTGTGTGGGTGAGGTCCGGCTATACAAGTGTCTGGGTGAGGTCTGGCTATACAAGTGGGTGGGTGACGCACTATACAAGTGATAATATCATACATAAAACAAACAGAAAAAAACAAATTGATAACTATATTTATTTAAAAAATTAATTTTTATATAAATACTTTTTTCACATGAATAATCAACAATGCAAGGCAACAAATTATGCACATGATAATAATAACAACATAACGACCGCTTGGCAGCAGACAGGTGAGGACAGGTGAGGACAGGTGAGCCTTTGTCCTCAGTACACCTGGATTTCCGTGATAAACTTTCCCATGACAAAATGGATTCACTGAGTCAAAACATTCGAACAGCTGGATAATGTCTGTTTGGTTAACTGTTTGATTGGCATTCTAACTGTTTGGACTGGACAAGACAATCCAGTGATTGACATCATGAGCATCAATCTACACAACTGGGATACTGTGACACGCATCAACCAAGTCGAAGCATGTCATCAACCAAGTCGGCTGTAAAATGAAGCCTCTAGCCATAGCTTCAACAGAAATGCTAGAAAGTTTTGAATCTACTGGTCTGAAGTGGGTTTTAGCATCTTTATAGTGTTATCTTATTGTCTAATATAAGGTAAGCTTACTTGACTGACGTGAATGTTACTAGACTCAGGCTTCGGAATAGTGGCTAAGTCACAGACTGGCATCATGTACACAGTTTAACGGATGAAGACTTTTCTCAGGTCACAACGAGGCCTTTGATTTGTTTTAACACTCCCTACCTAACTCATAACAAGATTTATCATGAAACTTAAAATATACTGATTATGAGATCATTATAACAGAGTTAGGCCAATCATTCAAGGACTTTCACCACATAAGAATTTCATATTTGAACAAAAATGAAGATATGAAATCACATTGTGAAGACCAGGGCCCAGTTCCACAAAGAGATCTTAGGTGCAACAATCATCAGAAGTCTATGTTAAAGTATGGGAGATATGGTTGCCTTAGCGCAAAGATCAGTTTGTGGAACGGTGCCCAGGGGATATGAAAACAGTGAGTGAGCTGGGTTTAACGCCACTTTAACATTATTCCAGTTATATCATGGCGTGTCAGCTTAAAGTGGGAGGAAAGCAGGTGAGGACAGGTGAGGACAGGTGAGCCTTTGTCCTCAGTACACCTGGATTTCCGTGATAAACTTTCCCATGACAAAATGGATTCACTGAGTCAAAACATTCGAACAGCTGGATAATGTCTGTTTGGTTAACTGTTTGATTGGCATTCTAACTGTTTGGACTGGACAAGACAATCCAGTGATTGACATCATGAGCATCAATCTACACAACTGGGATACTGTGACACGCATCAACCAAGTCGAAGCATGTCATCAACCAAGTCGGCTGTAAAATGAAGCCTCTAGCCATAGCTTCAACAGTAATGCTAGAAAGTTTTGAATCTACTGGTCTGAAGTGGGTTTTAGCATCTTTATAGTGTTATCTTATTGTCTAATATAAGGTAAGCTTACTTGACTGACGTGAATGTTACTAGACTCAGGCTTCGGAATAGTGGCTAAGTCACAGACTGGCATCATGTACACAGTTTAACGGATGAAGACTTTTCTCAGGTCACAACGAACCTTTGATTTGTTTTAATACTCCCCACCTAACTCATAACAAGATTTATCATGAAACTTAAAATATACTGATTATGAGATCATTATAACAGAGTTAGGCCAATCATTCAAGGACTTTCACCAAATAAGAATTTCATATTTGAACAAAAATGAAGATATGAAATCACATTGTGAAGACCAGGGCCCAGTTCCACAAAGAGATCTTAGGTGCAACAATCATCAGAAGTCTATGTTAAAGTATGGGAGATATGGTTGCCTTAGCGCAAAGATCAGTTTGTGGAACGGTGCCCAGGGGATATGAAAACAGTGAGTGAGTGAGTGAGTGAGCTGGGTTTAACGCCACTTTTAACATTATTCCAGTTATATCGCGGCGTGTCAGCTTAATGTGGGAGGAAAGCACGAAGTGATGCAGGTCTTAGACCTTTACCAATTCGGTGAAACCCACGAGCACGGGTATGGTGCTGACAAACCTAGAAACATAATTAGGGCGAAACCGGGGTTTCCAATCCACAATCACGGGTTTCTGGCGTGTCCAAGGGACGCAACTCTGCAAAGCGAATCTTGGCGCCTTACATGACTGGCCACCCGTGCTCCCAGATATGAAAACAATGATACCGGGTACACATAAATACATTCATGGAAAAGCTGTTAGCTCTACATGAGCATGGTACAGATTATTATGATTATGATGATTATGATGATTATATATTCCAATGTCAACATTTAGGATCAGATTTACAAACCAATTATTATGCGAGACAAAGTGAAGGAAATACACACTGTGCATATTGTACATGTTAACACACCTGAATCAGACTTCAAGAATAAATGGAACAGCGCATGCTAATGATACATGAAGGTTGTAGAGAACCAACCACCAGTTGAATATTGTGATGTAATGACAACCTTATGAATGACATAGAGATCAGAGTTATTGCGAGCAAGTTGAAACAACTGTGCTGAAAATACACAACATAGCATGGATTGGCTCAAATAATAACAGTCAAGGATTATAAAGTGAAAGTTTAAACGACACCTTTAACGGAAACAATCAGGAATATAAATAAAATATCCCTGGACTTCAAGTCAAGCTGTGCAACTTGAACACTGTGATATAACTGAAATATTGTCCAAAGAAAGAAAAGAGTGAGTAACTGTTTAGCTTATCAGCAAAGTTTCAACAATGGTAACCAAAAGACTGCACAAAAATGTCGGGGGAGGATGGGACCAACCTCATCCTCGCCACCAAAAACAAGTCTAGGCCAGTCATTGTGAGGCACTATGATTCATTGCGAGGCACTATGCTTCATTGCGAGGCACTATGATTCATTGCGAGGCACTATGATTCATTGCGAGGTACCATGCTTCATTGCGAGGCACCATGCTTCATTGTGAGGCACTTTGCTTCTTTGTGAGGCACTATGCTTCATTGTGAGGCACTATTATTCAGTTTCTTTTTCCACTTCTTTTTCCAATATTCCAGTCATATCATGGAATGGGACAACAAGAATAGGGTCCACACACTGTACCCATGTAGGGATTCAAACCTTAGTATTCATCCTGGCTAGCGAACACTTCGACCACTGGACTACCCTTCCACCCGAGGGTGGTCGAGATCTACGACACTTAATCGTGTGGAATTTCCGTGACAAGTGATCTCTGACATTTTGTACAGTGTTATAAGATAAACACAAAATATAAAATCATAAACAGAGACCAAGTTTAGATTTCCTTTCACACATCTTGATATCATCTTAACTTAATAAAATAATTGATATGGCACACACAAATAAAACAGTTAATACGGCAAATAAACACCTACCAACAACACATAGGGAAGCTACTAACACCATCTTACTGGCTTACAACATATATGTTTCCACATGAAGACAAATGCAGAATCAAGCAGCAGTATGATGGTGACAAAATTGAAAAAGAAATTGTGCTAATCATACAAGAGACTAAAGGAAGTATTTCCCTATGAATTGTGCGATCACCTGTCGAGGATCACCCGTCCAGATGGATAACAGCTGTATATGCCAGGTTCAGCTGAAGACTCGGCATTTGGAACAGCTGCCGGACCATTGTCAAGTGGCTAGTAATAACATAGGGAGGCTAGTCACTACATAAGGTGAGATGAAATGGGATTCAACGTTGCGGTCAACATTATTGCACTTATACAACAATGTGTGTGTGTTCGAGTGGAAGTGTGAGTATCCACGTGTGTGTGGCTGCTTGTACTAGTCTGGACTAATGTTCATTTTATAGCAACATCATTAAAATCAGATCTTAGTTCTTGCTACCTCAAGACAAAGATCTGAGGACATCCCATTATGGGTCACGTCAGAACACATTTTCATCCAACCAATCAAGAAATGTCGAAAATCGAAATGTGTTTTCAAATCATGAAACCTCGAAAAAGTTAACATAGGGTATTCTAAATGACACTTAAGGCATGTACGACTGATTCCATAAAAGTCATCATCTATTTCTCTCTTCAGTGATAAATATTTGAACGAAAGAGACTTTGCATAGTATGTGGGAAGTACTGACATACAATCTCAACCATATATTAGACATTCCAGAATGTTCTTTTGTTCAGTTATGAAACTATCAGTTTCGAGAACTTTGTCAACATATTTTTCAAGCGAAGTCTGAAATGGAAGTTGCCAGTTTGAAACTAGTGCCATAAAGCTCGAAAAAGCTGCTTTATGTGCTAATGTACTTCTTGTTAGTCATTTCATTGGTCAGTCAAAGTTCGCAAAAGGTCGTTCTGAAGTGACCAGTAATGGGATGTCCTCAGATCGTAGTGAGAACTGAGATCTGATTTTATTGACATTGGTTTCTTAGCCCAAGCTCAAGCTCACTGAGACTCCAAGCTGAACCATGAGATGCTAGGGACTGCAATATAATGTAAGTCTGGGTTTAAGCAGCAATTGGAATGAGAGCTTGATGACTGCCTCTAATGGGTTTTCCTGTACTTGTACATCAGGACATCGTTTGACTCCCAGCCTTGAAGCTTCTAGCTGACAGACATTCCAGTAAGGCTGGTGTGCATTAAAGAGGTTCAGACTCTGACCTATCGCAGCTCCACCAAGTTGGATTCAGGTCAGGGAAGCCACTCTTGTTTTTATGTGAAGTCAAATGTTACTATGTCAGTCTAAAGATCAGGACTTTCCTTTTTTCACAGAGAGTTTAAGAACGACAGATTCTAGGAATTGGTACTATTTGACCCTGAGTAGACAAAGACTATGAATTGGTACTCGGCTGCCGAACATCCTTCAGCATCTTTCTTACTTTGTGTACATAGCAGACTGGTAATTTTACATTCTGTAAAAACAGCAAATTTGATAAAATATTTATTTTGACAACGGGGAACAATTATATTAACCTAGGGGAAGCCTTATGGGTCTGAAGTGCGACTGATGAAGATCTAACAGTACACTGGTATTTACAAAATAATCATCTTCCCAAGGCAAGAGAGTTAACTGATTTTAAAAGTCCAGTTTCCACCCTTGCCGAACTAGGCTGGAATTCCTGGGCTCGATCGTAGCGCCACCAGTGGCTATTACGAGTTATGTCCTTTCTATGCCTCTCCTACTGACCAATCAGATTCAACCTCTAGTATCACTTGCATTTGTTTCAAACAAAACGGTGGCGCCCAGTTAAGACGATCTGATTGATAATCAAGATCTATATTGTGATAAAATGAGTCTTACATCGCGAAGTGTATCAAATCACATGAGCACCTTGATTAAAAGCATGAAAAAGATTTAGAAAATATTCTGTTGACAATGAGTTAGCGGTACATTTGCTATGCAAATCCTGCAGTCGACCGAAATCTGCATGACACTTTACTAACCGGATTTCGATTTTGGTTCGCGATTTTGATTGGACTATGAATAGACTCGTTAGTCCAGCCAAAATGTAACTCCATAATACCAGCCTAGTTCGGCAAGGGTGGAAACTGGACTTTTATAGTCAGTTAACTCACTTGCCTTGGTAAGATGCAAATTAGTGAGCAGGTTGGAACACAATGTCTGTAATCTGACACAGACTGAGGTAGATGACAAGTGCTGAAATTGAAGCAAATCCAGAAATTCTTGCAAAATATTTTCAATGCAAAAAAACATCAATCTTTGGTACTTTTGGTCCTCAATAGAACCAAAACATTCAAAAGACTAATTTACTATTAGCGACAACAGCTCCACTAAAAGAACCTCAGCTCCTGTTGTTTCATTTCATGCCATTTGTCTCTACAATATCTCCGAGTTTCACAAAAGGAAATGTGTCTTCTGATAATCTTAGAAATTTTGAAATCCTTGTGATGGACCAAGTCCAAAGAAACATCAGTCCTTCTGAGAAGGCACATTGGTTCCACAGTCAAGATGTCTTCTTTAATAAAAATACTGGATATGAGGTTTAGAAAGATCCACTTCTTGTTTCCGCTTGAATCATTTCCATCCAGCTTCTCTGGATTTATTGTACATGATTATGGGGGAGGCTCAACACACTTTAAGTGACATGACTCTGTCTACTTCTGTGGCATTCTCTCTATGATAATTAGAGAAAAAGTCTTTGCATCGCTTCATGAGATATGCTTGGCAAAAACGGCATCACTATATAGCTGTTGACAAATGATTATTTACAAAAACATAGGAATATGGATTTCTTGAAATAATGAAAACAATGTTCTGCACATAACCATTGACAAATTTTCAAACCTTTCCACTGTACAAATGTCTCCATAACACTAGACGCTTCGAAAACAACTACTGTTCAAATTCAACAACATAAACAAGAGACAGTGTCAGGCAGCTTACCATAGCATATCAACAAGACAGTGTCAGGCAGCTTACCATAGCATATCAACAAGACAGTGTCAGGCAGCTTACCATAGCATGTCAACAAGACAGTGTCAGGCAGCTTACCATATCATATCAACAAGACAGTGTCAGGCAGCTTACCATAGCATATCAACAAGACAATGTCAGGCAGCTTACCATAGCATATCAACAAGACAGTGTCTGGCAGCTTACCATAGCATATCAACAAGACAATGTCAGGCAGCTTACCATAGCATGTCATGAAGACAGTGTCTGGCAGCTTACCATAGCATATCAACAAGACAGTGTCAGGCAGCTTACCATAGCATATCAACAAGACAATGTCAGGCAGCTTACCATAGCATATCAACAAGACAGTGTCTGGCAGCTTACCATAGCATATCAACAAGACAGTGTCTGGCAGCTTACCATAGCATGTCATGAAGACAGTGTCAGGCAGCTTACCATAGCATATCAACAAGACAGTGTCAGGCAGCTTACCATAGCATATCAACAAGACAATGTCAGGCAGCTTACCATAGCATATCAACAAGACAATGTCAGGCAGCTTACCATAGCATATCAACAAGAGTGTTAGGCAGCTTACCACAGCATATCAACAAGACAGTGTCAGGCAGCTTACCACAGCATATCAACAAGAGTGTTAGGCAGCTTACCACAGCATATCAACAAGACAGTGTCAGGCAGCTTACCGTAGCACATACACAAGACAGTGTCAGGCAGCTTACCGTAGCACATACACATATATAACAAAGCACAAGTAACTGTCATCATCGTGCATACACACAGAGTATCACATCTATTGCTGGAAATATATCACAAATGTCGCCCAGCAAGAGCTCGGCTTCAACAGTGTCCACTATACACAACCGATGCAATGTCTGCCTTGAGATTCAGCGCTGTTTTAAGGCAGTCTCTTGTCACAACAACTCCTTATAAGGCTTCCATCAACAACGGCATCAAGGCAGAGTTGAAGGAGAAACAATGATTTCTTGTTGGACACCCACTCAAAAGCAGGGTTTCAACTTCTTGGTCAGCAAGTGATCGTAGTGCTATTATTTTCCCAAGTCTATCTTGATGTAGGTATGCTTACACCTGTCACATTTGGACTATCACCGGTAATCACTCAACACAAGTTTTAAGGTGATTGTAAGGCTGAGATTGCTTAGGTCTTTGTTGACCGTTAGAGCGGCTGACTTTTTACTAAGTGTCTTAACATTTCTTAAAGGAGTCTTTTTGAAAATGATAACACTGCTATTATCTGAAACTTCAGTTTGGAAAACTAAAACTGTCACTAATTGTTATATAAATTGACAAAATTTAGCAAAAGACCCACACTGGCTTTCTGTCAGAAACATATCCTGGTGTCGCAAGGGTTGCAAAAACACGACATATGATTCTGGATTTGAAGAGGACATAGGACTTGGAACAGTTGTAGCACTATGATGACTTGGTGCAAGAGGCCTACTTGCATCCAGTGATCTTAGCGCAAAGATGTCATAACCCCCATACTTTAACATAGGCTTACGATACTCTTTAGCGCTAAGATTGCTTTGTGCAAGAGGACCAGGGCCCACTTGCACAAAGCGATCTAATCGCTATGACTATTGTAAGCCTATGTTAAAGTATGGGAGTTACGATCATCTTAGCGCTAAGATCGCTTTGTGCAAGTGGACCTGGACCACACAGGCCAGAGGAGGAAATGGAAAGTTCCACAAACTCAAACCTATCCAGTTTTGAAGACATGGCTTCGTCATGATGTTGATCAGCTGATCAAGGCAAATGGAAAAAATGGCAAATGAATTCTTTCAAACAGTATTTGTATCACCCGAAGCCAAGAGCTGTCTTTGTCTCCATCTGTTCATCTCCATAAACCAAGACCTGGCAGTCCATGAAAGTCTGCTGGGACTGCCTGGAATGTGCTACTTGGAGGCAGGACAGTGTGGTCACAAATGCTTACAAAAAATACCGGGAGGTTAAAAATATATATCTTGATGGTCAGAATGGCTAAAGACCATTTTTCATGTGCAATGAATAATGATTATATATTAAATCTAAACTAGCTTCAAACATCACGGTCTGTGTCACCAGGAATACTAATCCTGGACCAACACCATACTGGACCAGTAAAACATCAAGATCCATGTCACCAGGAATACCAATCCTGGACCAACAAAACATCACGGTCTGTGTCACCAGGAATACCAATCCTGGACCAACGAGATGTCCTTCTTCAGCTTGGACAAACATCAAGGTCTCAAGACAGAGTCTACAAGTCCTGTGTTGCTCGGATTAATCACAGGCTGTGCTGGCTCACCAAAATTCTTCTCTTAACATGGTCGAAGTCTCTATACAAGGTACAGTCACAGACAGATCACCTCACTGACTGTCATCATCACGTTGCTATGACAACTGTTTTTAGGCACTTTGAGAGAGGTGATTATGATGAATATGTTACATGATTGATGAAGAATTCTATAAATAAACAATGGCTGATTCTTATGTACATACAGTATATGTTTGCTGCTTAACGCATCACTCAACATACACTAATAACAGGGTGGACGATTCTCAGGGAGCTCATTCAATTTGAAATCTTGAAATCGTCTCTTAAGAGGCAGTTATGGTTCCATCGATGAGATATGTTTTCAGTCAGACACATACTGCCGTCTATGGACATCATTCATGAAAAATAATAACTATTTTTATAACAATGTCATTCTAACTTTTACATTAATGCCCCTCAAAAGTCCCTGACAAAACACTGAGCCCACTAAATCGACCATGCTTGTGCATCATGATCTGTATTGATATAAAAGGAATGTCACCCAATCTTAGGGACCGGTCATCCATTTGGTCAAGAGGTTTTAATGTACTGAAAATAATGACCCTTCCCTAATGCTTGTTATACTTTTGGATGACCCTCGCCATGTCCTACAAAAATGACCCTCCCCAAAACGACAAAATGCATAAGAAATTCATACTATATAATAAGATGCCCATTGCTAAATGACCCTTTTAAAATATGTGTAATATTTTTTATAACCCTCCCCTAGCAAATATCCTATGTTTTGGTGACTCTACCCCGATTCCCTCTGACAATCCATTCCTATAATAAATGACCGGTCCCTACAAGATAGAAACTCATTCAGCAAGTCAGGCTTCACTCTTGAAGCAAAAGTCACAGACTGCAACTAGGATCAAGTTACACGCTGACAGAATCAATATGGTCCAGAGACTGCAGTTCTAGAACCTCCTTCTTTGATGGAGAGAGGAATGATGTGACATGTGCGGGGTCAGAGGTCACCACGCCATTTGATTGACGGACCGTCTTTACCTTTCCAGTACTCATTTTGGTTACCTGGAACAGAAGAAGTATATGATGAGTTGACGAGCACGGGGTATTGTCAAGTGTTTGGAAGTGTCCAAATAAATGGGATCTGAGAATTATACTCTTGGTATCTGTACATCACATTCACACACATCCTATACAGACATAAGAACAGCATTAGAAATTGGCACTAGTCCTGTAGTCCTTACCAAACTGCCCAATAGTGAAGGTATCCTAAGGACTAGTAGAAATTGGCCCATTTTAGGGTTTTGCTATATGTTATCATATTAAGGACTAGTGGACAAAGAACTGTTAGTTTCTAACCCTGAAGAACATGCTCAAGCCCTCACAGACACTGAAACTGAAGCAAGCACACATTAACACAAGGTGCTGCAATTCACCATGCAGAGTTGTGTCCCAAGCCCTGCAAGGATCTGCTGATTGGAGTTCGAATCCAACATTCACCAGATTATGATTCTTGGTTTGTCAGCTCAAAGTCCAAACGAGGGATCACCAAAGAGGAAAAGGTCTAAGAATTTCGTCAATTTATTGTTTATCTGCCACATGTATTGACATGTGATATAACTGAAATACTTTCAAAGTGAGGCTACATCAACTCACTCAGCTGCATTTATACAAATTCACACATGCAAGCATGTCTGAGAAACAAGTGAGTGATCCCAACATGAATAATCATTCCATCATTTCATACATTGAATAAAGTTTTGAAAAATTACATTTATCTCTTAATCTATATTTCACAGTCATTTGTTATCTGCGATAAAGAGTTTCAATAACATACAGAATGCATGAAATTGCTCTCTCATGCTCACATCTGTTAGTTAAAAAGAGGCATCTCCAGAGTGACACATTTCACAGCCCACTGACAAAGTCAGATGCAGACAAGTAAAAGGCCAAATTAATGACTACAGTACTACATATACACAAAGAAAAAGGTTAAGCATAGGTATGCTTCTTTCTTGACCTTTGCAACTTCAGCAGACACTGGGAAAATTCTTGTAATTGATAATATATTTAAATCAATATTTCTGTTTTGAAATTGATAATATTGAAAGTATTATTTCTATTGTTCAATTGATGATATTCAAAACAATATTCCTGTTGTATTTAAATGTGTAAACATATTCAACATGTCAAGATACCAAAATCATATTTTGTAGAATCTATGGACCACAAAATTAATTTAATGAAAAAATAACAATAAATCAGAAAAAAACCCTTTACCTAGCCACAAGAAATCACTTCTACTAGCAGTGTTGATTGTATCATTCCATCTGAGCATGCAAACACCCTGATTTTCACAAAACCCCTTGCTTAATCAAGTATCAGACATGGGAAAATAATTAGCATGTGACCTGTGTTATCAGGGCACCTCATGCCACTTGAAGCACGAGGCAAATGTTCAATATTGTGTGCATGTGTTCAATATTGTGTTCAAATGTTCAATATTGTGTTCAAATGTTCAATATTGTTTGCAAATGTTCAATATTGCGTTTAAATGTTAAATATTGTGTGCAAGTGTTCAATATTGTTTGCAATTGTTCAATATTGTGTGCGACCCGTGAAGATCCGGGGTAGAATAGGTGTTCAGCAACCCATTCTTGTCGTAAAAGGCGACTATGCTTGTCGTAAGGGGCGACTAACGGGGTCGGGTGGTCAGGTTTGCTGACTTGATTGAATCATGACATCAATCCCAATTGCGTTGATCGATGCTCATGATATCAATCACTTGATTGTCTGGTCCAGACTCGATTATTTACAGACCACCGTCATATAGCTGGAATATTGCTGAGTGCGGCGTAAAACAACAAACCAACAACCCACAATATTGTGTGCAACCCTCATGAATCCCAGCTGTCATCCCTTGTGCAATATGTGCAACATTGTTGGACCACTTTGTCAGGTGATATAGTGCAGGAATTAAAAGGAAAGGTAACTCCACTTGAATGTACAAAAAGACTTTTGAAATATGGGTAATGTGGGAAAGATAAACAATAATTTTCAGACTATTTTCTTTCTTTTCATTTTCTGCATAAAAATGGATATTACCAAGAAGATATAAATGAATGACCTATCAACCAGTGTTGACACTGAAGTCTACAGCTCCAGAAGGCGACCACAGACAGGGCACTGTTTCACAAAGCAATCTGAGAACTACGACTGTTGTACATCTGTTACGATACTCTTAATGCTATGACCGTTGTAAATTTGTGTTACGATACACTTAGCTACGACTATCATAATTCTGTGTTTTACAATGCCCAAGTGCTCCATGTATTGTAAATCTGTGTTACGATACTCTTAGCTACGACCAGGTTCGCCCCGATTATGTTTCAAGGTTTGTCAGCACCATATCCATGCTTGTGGGTTTCATCGAAGTGGTAAACATCCGAGACCTGCATCACTTCGGGCTTTCCTCCCACATTAAGCCGACATGCTGCGATATAACTGGAATACTGTTAAAAGGGGCATTAAATCCAACTCACTCACTCTTTGCTATGACTGTGATAATTTGGTGTGTGGGAACTACTACAATCTTAGCTATGACTACTGTAAATCTGTATGGGAGTTCTGACTGTCTTAGTGCTAAGACTGGTTTGTGGAACACTGCCCTGGCTGATAAGACAGTTGATATTTTTAATCTTATTAAAAATCAGATCGTTTACTCCATTATGATGATCTGAGGACACTCCACAGAAGGCTGAGCAAACTTAGGCAGCTCAGTCTAAATTATGGTCTCAGCAAAAGAAAACCCACAACGAACACAAATATACTCTCAATAGTACACAGCATGATGTAATTGTCATAATATAAAAGAGTGCTTTAATACTTTGCAAATGGAACTAAAATATATGTTTGTTTATGAAAGACTGAATGCTTCGCTCACTTATACCAAGAACTTATACCCTATATTGAGGTGTCCCAGACATTCATGTAGAGTGGTATCATATTGGAATCAACATATAAAATTGCAGTTTTGTGTCTACAGGAAACTAGAAACAGAAGGTATGTCCCTGGGACCCACTATGTACAGACACACACGACTAACATCTAGAGGAGGCGACAGTCGTTACAAACAGCACAGGAGAGACTTGCCAATTGAACCAGGAGATACTGAGGGTGCACTGATCACTTTGGGATAATCATCTTAAACCTCTTTAAAAAAATGTTATTATTTTACATGAATTATTTGGGAATATGAGATATTTGTACAAGAAAACTTACAAATTTATGGATGCAACTTCTGGTTTATTGCATTTAGTGAATTTTTTATATAGATTCTTACACTGTTAACAAGCTGGAGAGATATTCATAATAGATTAAACTCCTGATATTGCCTGTGTAAGTAAATTGTGAAAAATTGAATTGAAATCATTTTGGGGGGTTATGACCAGCAAGAACATGGCTTGGCAAGTCTCTGATGAAGATGAAGACAGAAACAGCAGCAGAGACAAGAACAAATACTGTAAGAGACGAAGGGCAATAAACATCGGGGGAAGGGGGGGGGGGGGGGGGGGGATTCATCTGTGAATGGTGAGGCATCAACTAATGGTATCACTCAAACGTTGGTTACAACCTTACTAAGAAACTGTGACACATATCTGTCTTTTAAAATACTTCACTTCTGATACAACGTATTGGCAAAGCTGATCAAATGGTTAATCGATAACAGTCTCAACAGTTCCAAACTAAGGGAAGACATTTCAAATACTGAATAAATATAAAATTATTTCCAAAATAACATATGAATTCAGTTGTTCAGTTGTTTGTGTAGTGACAAAGTGTAAGATTATGAATTATGAATTAAAAATATGGAAACAAGTCATATTGAAACTGCAAGAGATAATTAAACTAAAATATCATTATTTAAAAAATCATGAATAAATACAATAAATAGGCAACAGGAACACAGGACATTACGGGAAGGATGACACAGATCACACTACAGGACTTCTCAGAAACTCAAGGAGTTGCAAAGATGGAATTCGGAAAATATGAACTTTGATTATTCTTGAAACACTTGTCAGTCTACCTTATTGTCACTATAATGATATTTACCCTTCACTGTGAAAGTTAGGAGTTACCTGGATGAGAAAATATCTTAAGGTGTACCTTTTTATATTTATAAGAAAGACATAAACATAGGTCAAGTTATATTACCGGTAGTGTACTAACATATCCAGGCTAAGAATACTGAACAAGCTGGTCTATAAGTCAACGCCTGAGACCAACTCAAATCTTGCACCTCTTCTCTATGGGTGAGCTATTCTCTATGGGTGAGCTATTCTCTATGTCTAGGCTATTCTCTATGCTATATAACATAGACATGCAGTGAAAGGAAGTAGAGAAGTGCCAGACACAGTCAACAACTGTACCTCCAGACTCAGTCTAAAGAACGCCTTGTCTCTGCTGATCGTGCATGGGCTGCCAAATAACTTATCTCCCAATTTCACACAGGTGTCCATCATGTAAAAATTACTGACTACAGTGTCCCAGGGGCTCTTATTACCAGAGTGTTTCAGGTTTAAGTCCAGGCATTCTAATTTCTGTAGCGTCCCATGTTTAAGTCCAGGGGCTCTAATTTCTGTATCGCTCGTTTAAATCCAGGGGCTTTATTTACCAGATTGTGTCAAGTTGAAGTCTAGCAGCTCCAATAACCATAGTGTCTCAAATTTACATGCAGGGCTCTAATTACCATAAAGTCTGAAGTGTAATTCCAGGGGCTCTAAATCACTAATTCAACAGAACATCTGGTGGGCTTACTTCAGAAAGCTGAGACTCATGTACATCTCTGAATATTTGGTTAATTCCCAATGGAGCACGCACGCACACACGCACACACGCACGCACTTGTATTTGACAGGTTAGTGCTAGTGCAAATCACACACACACACACACACACACACAAACACTTGTATTCGACAGGCTAACTCTATTGCAAGTAACACACATACACATACACACACACTCGCTTGTATTCGACAGGCTTGTGCTAGTGCAAGTCACACACACACATGCACACACAAATGCGCACACACACACACACGCACACACACACACATGCACACACACACACACACACACACACACACACACACACTTGAATTCGACAGGCTTGTGCTAGTACAAGTCACACACACACATGCACACACACACACACACACAGACATACACACATACACATGCACACGCACACACACATGCTTGTATTCGTATCTCTACACAGATATGTGTAGGAACTCAAGGACTAAATCAGTGAGGATCCCTTACGCTATGGATAGAGATTTTAGGGGTGCTTCGACTAATCCACGGAGACGCCAGGGCACAAGGCTCCTATTAATTTCCTACAATGGTGACGGAGAGAAGGCCTGTTCAAGAGTAGTCAGTGGGCCAGGAGTGAGTCTGTGTCTGGCAGGTGAGAGTAGGAGGACACAAGCTGACACAACGGAAACAGTTCACCAGGAGAGAGATAACGTTTACCTAGTCCTCTATAAGATTTGTTTGAGATATTGTCAATTTGCCAGAGCGCTTTGTAAAAGAAATGGACATTTTGTCACTCTCTTCTTCCTCCTCCTATAGTGCAGATGGCAGCAGGGAAAGGAAAACATTTGATATTAAAATAAATATTTATTTTAAAAACAATAAATAGAGGCGATAAGATCTAGTAACTGATTGTCTTGAGAAATTCAGATCAACCTAACACACAGTCCAGGCGTGTCTTCTCAATGAGGCATATAATTAATATACTTCTCAACTCAAACTTTATGTCAACTTTTAATATCTGTAGAAAATGTTCCATAATTTCGATAAAATGTGTTATCTTGGCTTGGTATCTGAAAGGAACATTATCAAATATTTCAGCCACAAATAAACGTTTCACTGATGAATGACTTACTTCCAGCTTTATTTCTACAAAACATTCTGATAAAACTGAGTGACATTACTTCTAATCACTTTGTTGGAGTTTCACAGAAATTAATTTCTTTTAATTTCAGATCAAGGTGTTGAATGTAACATGTTTTAATCTGCTATCTATCAGGTGAATATAACATGTTATACATCTGCTATATATCAGGTAAATATAACATGTTTTAATCTGCTATCTATCAGGTGAATATAACATGTTATACATCTGCTATATATCAGCTGAATACAACATGTCATACATATGCTACATATCAGCTGAATATAACATGTTATACATATGCTATATATCAGGTGAATAAAACATGTTATACATCTGCTATATATCAGGTAAATATAACATGTTATACATCTGCTGTATATCAGGTGAATACAACATGTCATACATATGCTACATATCAGCTGAATATAACATGTTATACATATGCTATATATCAGGTAAATATAACATGTTATACATCTGCTATATATCAGGTAAATATAACATGTTATACATATGCTATATATCAGGTGAATACAACATGTTATACATCTGCCATATATCAGGTGAATATAACATGTTATAACCTGCTATATATCAGCTGAATATAACATGTTATACTTCTGCTTTATATCAGGTAAATATAACATGTTATACATCTGCTATATATCAGGTGAATATTATGTTATACATCTGCTATATATCAGCAGAATGACATGCTATAACCTGCTATATATCAGCTGAATATAACATGTTATACATCTGCTATATATCAGCTGAATGACATGTTATACATCTATATATCAGCTGAATATAACATGTTATACATCTGCTATATATCAGGTGAATATTATGTTATACATCTGCTATATATCAGCAGAATGACATGCTATAACCTGCTATATATCAGCTGAATATAACATGTTATACATCTGCTATATATCAGCTGAATGACATGCTATAACCTGCCATATATCAGCTGAATATAACATGATATACATCTGCTATATATCAGCTGAATGACGTGCTATAACCTGCTATATATCAGCTGAATATAACATGTTATACATCTGCTATATATCAGCTGAATGACATGTTATACATCTATATATCAGCTGATTATAACATGTTATATCTATCATACAACAGCTGAATATGTGTCCGTTATATATAAGATGAATATTAGAGCTGGGACAGGTAACTTGGGTACTCGAATCGGGTGGGTCCTGAGAAGGACCCAGGTACCCATCAGACTACCAGACCCATGGTTAGTCACGTGATACATCGTTTAATAATGATAAAACAGTTTTACAGTAGGCGCTAATGTTCACATTTTATTCGGACTATACTCTCATTTCTTCTGACTTTTATATGTTTGAGTTAAGATAAAACTTCTGTGTATGCATGACCAGATCGTCTTATACATGAATCTAAACACATTCTGCCAATGCTCCAGAAAAACAATCCCCCAAAAGACATCTTACACCCAACTTGAGACCTACAGCGGGTACCGCGGGTTTGGTAATAGGGGGTCACATACCCAGGTAGTAAATTAAGACTCGTCCCAGCCCTAATGAATATTACATGTTATATATTTCATATAAACAGTAGTAGTGGCACGATACACCAATGCATCTATGGATCACGATTTCTTACGTCTCGATACAAGTATCGATCACAGTCACACAGGAAGTGTTTGCTTTAATAACTGTTTCCCTAAAAACTAATTGGCAGTGAAAACATAAGAATTTTCATCCACTGTGCCATACTTGGCACTGCCAACTGTAAATAATCAGTGTGCCAGGCATATGGTCAACCTGTCGATGAAAAAATGGCTTAGGGACTACAGATAAGAGCACATGCAAGTATCACGATACGTATCGGATCGTGAGCAAAGTATCAAGATACGTATTGGATCGTGAGCAAAGTATCACGATACGTATCGGATCGTGAGCTAAGTACCATGATATGTATCTGATCATACAGTTGGTGTATCGTGCCAGCCCTAATAAACAGATTCCAGCATTATAAACATCAATGTCTGCCCGTGAGAGGGTCGGCACATACCGTCATTTCCGCCGGCTGTACTTTCATCGTGTCGTGCCACACCCTGAGACAGATGTCGGGCAGCAGGGCCGTCACACACAGCAGGAGGATGGCCAGCCACGCCGTGCCACACGACAACAGCGTCGTGAACACCTGCAGCAGGTATGGGTGATCCATGGCCCACGACCTGCAACACAGACAGGCCCGATTTGTCTAAACCTAGGTGTACAAACCCAACTCCCCCAAATTGAAATGTGAAAAAATGAAAGTGAAAAGCAATATTTGTTTTATTCAACAGACTAGAAATTTGTAAAATGTTAAAAACACATTTAGTGTCACTATCAATTTACATAATTTATTTAAAATGACTATAATTACCACATTCGACGTAATACGCGCTCCACTCTAATAAGCACCCACGGCGATATTTGCTAATATATTGGCTAGTGAAATCCAAATTAGCACCCATTCCGATTGATCAATGTACACAAGACTTATTTATTTGTGAATAATATGTGTGTTATATGCATCCTTAATTATGGGAAATTAAATTCTGGAAAAACATATCTGTCATATGTAAACATTTCAGGCTGTCAGCATAATCCTCGAAATTTACGATCTTTCAACTGTGTTGTCTTTCACACAAATAATATTCTTATAAGAGCCCCCTGTTTCTAATTTTGAAAGTGCCCTGGGTGCTTATTATGTCGAATACGGTAAAACCTATTGACAAATTGTCTCAAAAATGCTTCATTACTATTTGTTTGTCTTCATTCTAGATCTGGGGCAGCGGAGTAGCTTCGTGGTTGAGTTTTTCACTCATCACGCATGCGAAAGGCTCAAGTTTGATTACACAGGTTCAAGATGTGAAGCCCATTTATGACTGACAGCAATCTGTTCTGGGGAAATGAAATGTCCCAATTACATCGTACCCGACCCCTGAAGATCCAGGTAAGAATTGATTTTCAGCAGCCCATCCTTGGTGTAAAAGTCGACTATGCCTGTCATGAGAGGCGACTAATGGGATCGGGTGGTCAGGCTCGCTGAGTAAGTTGATGCATGTCATCGTATCCTAACACCAAAGCTACATTTCAGTCGGTAACAGCAAACTCCACCAACACTCATTACGACGGAATACTTACGGCCAAAACACGAAGTTGTAGACGATGATTACGAGGAAGAATCCAGCGAAGGTGACTCCGAAAGACAGCAAGATGGGTACTGACCAGCAGTACGTCTCCAGGCCGAGCTGAAGCAGACATCCACAGTCTCACATCACAGAACACGACTTAGCAGCCAACTGCCACTTGCCTATTGTATTGTAGATATCTTCTATCTCATTGTAACCTTGTGTGAGGTGAGGTGAGGTGAGGTGAGGTGAGGTGAGGTGAAATGGGGTTTAACGTCAGTTGTGTGCATGCTGCATATGGTCTTTCTCTGGTACGCTTTGATCGAATTCCTTTTTTACAGCAGCACACTTTTGTTTCACTATAACATATCCTGATGTTTTCTTATTTTGTTTCTGGTATTTTGAGCATTTAGACAGTTGATAACTTGGATGAAGCCCTCCCTGGTTTTGGTTAAAAATGTATAATATCATTGTATGATAAATGGATTATTACCTTTGTGTGTTTCCCCATCATAATTATCAAGTATTATGAATAAAACATGTGTATTATGCTCACCAAGGACTCGCATATTGAGTGATTGAGTGAGTGAGTATGAGTTTTAACACCGCTTTTAACATTATTCCAGTTATATCACAGCGTGCCAGCTTAATGTGGGATGAGAGCCCGAAGTGATGCAGGTCTCAGACGTTTACCACTTTGATGAAACCCACAAGCACGCGTATAATACAATAATTATAATTCCTGTGCTGATATTTACAGTACAGAAAGATACTCTGCTATTACTGAATGTTTATTACCTTGATATTGACAACAAATACGCAGCACAGCACCATGACCGTCCCGTAGCTCCATATACCCATACTCTGAAATGAGAAATACAACAAGAGCTAGTGGTAATACCTCCCATGTAAAACAAGCAGGAAATACTCATATCCCCCGCCAATATGCTGGTCCGGTTGTGTGCAAGGCAAGAAATATTGTACGGTTTCAAGAACTGATCCGGGACAAGCACTACCGCCATTTTTAGTCAAAGTCAAAGTCATTGCCATGGAAACATGAAAAATAAATTCTCAAAAAATAACAAACCATCAAAAGGCACTAGTTCACCACTAGACCTATCTGTGTGCCATGTTTGGTTAAAATATCTCCTGCATAAACATCATGATATATAGATAGGATGAAGGAGCAAGAAGTAGCTCGGAAACGTTGCACAAAGAATAAAAGAAGTTGCTATCCATAAAAAGTGTCATGTATTTATGTTTTCCCAACTTCTAAATGCCTATCAAAGGCTTCATATCTCTCCTGTTTATTGAGTTTTGCTCCAGAAACAGATGTGACGGATGGACAGCACCCATTCCTATATCCCCCTTCCATTTCGCGGAGGCATAGTGGCAAGACACGGCGTGAAACACATCATGACTACCTGTGTGCTGATACAGTCGTGCCCCGCTTATACGGACTTCAGATATCCGGAAACCTCGGTTCCCGGACGATTTTCATTCAAAACGAAATAATAACTATATAAATTTACCCGTATATACGGAAATTCAGTTTCCGGAACCGGACGGTCATTTTCATAAACAAAACACTGAAATGCGCACAAAATTGTCTCACTTATCCGGACAATACACTTCCGCTGGTGGTAATCCTTCCGCTGGTGGTAATCCTTTGATTCGTGAGAAGTCAATTAACCAAGTGACACTGAGTTACGTTTGAGACGAGCTTGTTTATTGTACATGTAATCCCCTTGGATAAATATGGCGTCTGTGGGGGTCAGAGGTCAAAGTTGTGTAAGTATGGCCTGTCAACCAGCGAAACGTAAGCGACACACAGTTATAGCACGCGAAAAAAGTGAAATTTGAGTGGATGTATCTGTTTGTTCTGTCATCCGTCATGAGTTGCATAATTGAAGGGAAGTAACTCTTCCAGTAAGAAGCTGGTTTCAGTTATACGGAACTTCGTTTATACGGACGAATTGTGAAATGACGCAGGTGTCCGTATAAACGAGGCACGACTGTACCTACCTTCCCTGAAGGCCACAGCGAGACATCGTTGTTGAACAGAAGATAGGTACCGAAGAAGAGTACAACACTATGCCAGAGCCCTGCAATGAGAAAAAATAATATGCTGCCATTCTCCTTGTATGACTGTTTTTGAATATTTATCGACCTACTTAAATGTTTTGAATTTTTTTAATATTTTTTTACATTTATAGATGAAGAAAACTGTTTGTTCTAACGAAATCACCAATGACCACCCAATCCACAAAGTGACCCCTTATAACAACCTATTCTAACCCAGAATCACAATGGGTTCCCATGTTAGTCGCCACTTACGACTAGCAATGGGCCGGGGTGCTGGCGACACGTTCTACCCTGAATCCCAATATTGCAATGTTGTTACCCTGTCTGGCGCTCGGCATTAAGGGACTAAAACAAGGACTGGTCGGCTCGGAGTCAGTGTACTGTCTGATTTGGGTATTCATGTTAAACTGCGGCATGGTATCTCAGTGAGCTAGCAACTATAAATCGGCATAAGTCCAGACTAGTACAAGCAGCCACCCACACACGTACATGCACGTCGCTATATAAGTGCAATTATCTTGGACGCGACGTTAAACCCCTTTTCACCTCGCCTCACCAATATTGCAACGCTTGTTCCAGGACGGTTAAGTGCATATATGTGATACTTACCTAAACAATTCCACAACAGAAAGCGTTTCCAAGACAACTTTCTATTTCTTGTAATTCTTCTGCAAAACAAATCAAATAATTATAATCATTATAACCTCTCTCAATATTTTTGTTACTCACAAATAGATGTGAAGCTGGTTTAAAAAAATGTAAACTATTCAAAATTTCCCTCAAATGTTATTGTATTGTTTTTTGTCAGATTAATTGCTCATCAATGTGACTATTTTCCTCAATCTCATTAAAATCAGATCTTAGCACTCGCTACCAGTAATCGAAGATCTGAGGACATCCCATTACAGGTCACATCAGAACAGTCTCAAGCAAACTTTGACCAACCAATGACATGATTAACCAGAAGTCAACATTAGCCAATCAGAAAGCAGCTTTCTCAAGCTTTACAGCACGTGCTAGTTTCAACCTGGCAACTTCCATTTCAGACTACGATTTGAAAATATTTTGATAAAGTTCTTGATTTAAATTTGGAGACCGAACAAAAGAAAACTATGAATTGTCTAATAGATAGCCCAGATTGCATAGCAGTCCTTCCCACTCCATGGAAAGTCTCTTCTATTTGAAATGTTTATCCCATTGAAGCAAGAGAGATGATTGTAACAGAATCATTCTTACAGCCCCTTCCTGTCTTTTGGTATACCCAGTTAAAAGTCTGAGGCTTCTTGATTAGAAAACACACTCCAACTTTCACTTTCAACACTCTGATTGGTCGTTCCGACATGACCCATGATGGGATGTTCGCTGATCTTTGTCGAGAAGTCTAAGATCTGATTTTAATGACATTGACTATTTTCTGAACTGAAAAGTGGTTGGTTGGTTTGTTGTTTAACGCCGCACTCAGCAATATTCCAGCCATATGACGGCGGTCTGTAAATAGTGGAGTCTGGACCAGACAATCCAGTGATTAATATCATGACCATCGATCAACGCAATTGGGATATGATGACATGCATCAACCAAGTCAGCGAGCCTGACCACTCGATCCCGTTAGTCGCCTTTGACGACAAGCATAGTCACCTTTTACGGCAAGTATGGGTTGCTGAAGACCTATTCTACCCCGGAATCTTCACGGGTCAAACTGATAAGTGAGTGAGGGAGTTGGGTTTTACTCTGCTGTTAGCACTATTCCAGCAATGACAACAGAGGACATGAAGAAGTTCTTCACGCTGGTACCTATGAGGGAATCAAACCCAGGCATTCAGGTGTTCTCATTTTCACCACTTGGCCACCACACTGCACCGAGATTGGTACACAGTTTCTGCTAAGGTAGTGACTGGAGGCTACCTCACCACTGGGTCACCCTACTGCCCCGAGATTGGTACACAATTTCTGCTAAGGTAGTGACTGGAGGCTATCTCACCACTGGGCCACCCTATTGCCCTGAGATTGGTACACAGTCTCTGCTAAGGTAGTGACTGGAGGCTACCTCACCACTAGGCCACCACACTGCCCTGAGATTGGTACACAGTTTCTGCTAAGGTAGTGACTGGAGGCTACCTCACCACTAGGCCACCACACTGCCCCGAGATTGGTACACAGTTTCTGCTAAGGTAGTGACTGGAGGCTACCTCACCACTGGGCCACCACACTGCCCCGAGATTGGTACATAGTTTCTGCTAAGGTAGTGACTGGAGGCTACCTCACCACTAGGCCACCACACTGCCCTGAGATTGGTACACAGTTTCTGCTAAGGTAGTGACTGGAGGCTACCTCACCACTAGGCCACCACACTGCCCTGAGATTGGTACACAGTTTCTGCTAAGGTAGTGACTGGAGGCTAACCTCACCACTAGGCCACCACACTGCCCTGAGATTGGTACACAGTTTCTGCTAAGGTAGTGACTGGAGGCTACCTCACCACTAGGCCACCACACTGCCCTGAGATTGGTACACAGTTTCTGCTAAGGTAGTGACTGGAGGCTACCTCACCACTAGGCCACCACACTGCCCTGAGATTGGTACACAGTTTCTGCTAAGGTAGTGACTGGAGGCTACCTCACCACTAGGCCACCACACTGCCCTGAGATTGGTACACAGTTTCTGCTAAGGTAGTGACTGGAGGCTAACCTCACCACTAGGCCACCACACTGCCCTGAGATTGGTACACAGTTTCTGCTAAGGTAGTGACTGGAGGCTACCTCACCACTAGGCCACCACACTGCCCTGAGATTGGTACACAGTTTCTGCTAAGGTAGTGACTGGAGGCTACCTCACCACTAGGCCACCACACTGCCCTGAGATTGGTACACAGTTTCTGCTAAGGTAGTGACTGGAGGCTACCTCACCACTAGGCCACCACACTGCCCTGAGATTGGTACACAGTTTCTGCTAAGGTAGTGACTGGAGGCTACCTCACCACTAGGCCACCACACTGCCCTGAGATTGGTACACAGTTTCTGCTAAGGTAGTGACTGGAGGCTACCTCACCACTAGGCCACCACACTGCCCTGAGATTGGTACACAGTTTCTGCTAAGGTAGTGACTGGAGGCTACTCACCACTAGGCCACCACACTGCCCCGAGATTGG
Organism: Haliotis cracherodii; assembly: GCF_022045235.1. Classification (NCBI taxonomy): domain Eukaryota; kingdom Metazoa; phylum Mollusca; class Gastropoda; order Lepetellida; family Haliotidae; genus Haliotis; species Haliotis cracherodii. The sequence goes on from NW_027266330.1 coordinate 61,203,906, forward strand.
TACACAGTTTCTGCTAAGGTAGTGACTGGAGGCTACTCACCACTAGGCCACCACACTGCCCCGAGATTGGTACACAGTTTCTGCTAAGGTAGTGACTGGAGGCTACCTCACCACTAGGCCACCACGCTGCCCTGAGATTGGTACACAGTTTCTGCTAAGGTAGTGACTGGAGGCTACTCACCACTGGGCCACCCTACTGCCCCGAGATTGGTACACAGTTTCTGCTAAGGTAGTGACTGGAGGCTACTCACCTGTACAGCTCTGGCCTATTGAGCAATGTGTCAGGGGAGAGGTGCTTCTCGAACAGGCCGTATATGAGAATAGGTAGAGATGTGAAGGTGATGTTATACAACAGGAGGTACAGGGCCTCGTACACCGGCTGAAACAAACGGGGTAATGTGTTTATCATATCTATCAGAAAAGCGTTAAAAACTGGCAGTAGTCCTGTAGTCCTTGCCTAATTGCCCAATAGTTAAAGTGGCATATGGACGAGTAGAATTTCTGAAGGGTTTTGCTATATGTTATCATTATAAGGACGAGTGCCTAATTGTACTGGTAAAAAACGGGTTAATTACTGGTAAACAGGAACACTGGATCTTGGCAGTGTTGTATGACATCTTACCTGCTCTGAGAAGGCCGAGTAGAATGTATAATACAGCTGGCATGTGATGAAGGCTACATTCTGAAACAGAACACACAGAGAGTTACACCTGCACACACTTCATTAAGGCATGAAAGCTCACCTTATCCAGGATTTACATTTACACCTGGAAACACTTCGTTGAGGCATGAAGCTCACCTTATCTAGCATTTACATTTGGGAACACTTCACTAAAGCATGAAGCTCACCTTATTTCAGGATTTACATTTACACCTGGACACATTTCATTAAGGCATGAAAGCTCACCTTATCCAGGATTTACATTTACACCTGGAAACACTTCATTGAGGCATGAAGCTCACCTTATCTAGCATTTACATTTGGAAACACTTCACTAAAGCATGAAGCTCACCTTATTTCAGGATTTACATTTACACCTGGACACATTTCATTAAGGCATAAAGCTCTCCTTATCCAGGATTTACATTTACACATGGAAATATTTCATTACGCATGAAGCTCACTTCGTCAAGCTGGTAAGTCAACAATGTGAACAATCATGGGGACAACTTACTTTATAAAAGAAGTACTGTACAAGGGTGGCGATACGAATGTAGAAGTAATGACCGTGAAGAAGGAATGCTCGCATCAGGAACTTGAATTTGGCAAAGGCATAGTCAGAACTCCGCACAGCTTGTCTCCCTTCCTTTCCCATGATTCCTGGAACAGGAAGTGTTCACAATTAAACACCTTTCAAAGATGGTGTTCACTTTTCCAGGCATCAAATCATAGTTCAAACATACACACGCCATTTCAGTGAAGTTTGTTCCACCAAAAGAAATTCCATCAACTGCGATTACGCACATATGAGGGTCATAAGGTCAAGCCTAAACTCTCATTTAGGACTACACTGCAGTATACCGGATATCTTCTGCCAATAAAGTTTTAAAGTTGTTTAGCCGCCCTTATTCGCTGTCTCATAAGTAAGCCGTCATTAGTAATAACCATCTCCACTTAACAAAAATAATGAAACAAACTACATGTCTGGGGAAATGTGACCCTGATGCATGTAACTGATGTGCTTTGCGTTCGCCAGTATGTAACTTCTATTTTCAAGTAATTTTTCGATGTTGCTGTCTGATTATATATTCTTATGAATAACTGTATAAAATACTGTAGCCGACTGTTATATCATCCCCATCAACTACATTGCTAGTGGTTTATAACTGTATTATAACAGCTGCTAACCAGTGTATATCCCCATCAACTACAATGCTAGTGGTTATAACTGTATTATAACACAGCTGCTAACCAGTGTATATCCCCATCAACTACAATGCTAGTGGTTTATAACTGTATTATAACACAGCTGCTAACCAGTGTATATCCCCATCAACTACAATGCTAGTGGTTATAACTGTATTATAACACAGCTGCTAACCAGTGTATATCCCCATCAACTACAATGCTAGTGGTTTATAACTGTACTATAACAGCTGCTAACCAGTGTATATCCCCATCAACTACAATGCTAGTGGTTTATAACTGTATTATAACAGCTGCTAACCAGTGTATATCCCCATCAACTACAATGCTAGTGGTTTATAACTGTACTATAACAGCTGCTAACCAGTGTATATCCCCATCAACTACAATGCTAGTGGTTTATAACTGTATTATAACAGCTGCTAACCAGTGTATAATCCCCATCAACTACAATGCTAGTGGTTTATAACTGTATTATAACAGCTGCTAACCAGTGTATAATCCCCATCAACTACATTGCTAGTGGTTTATAACTGTATTATAACAGCTGCTAACCAGTGTATATCCCCATCAACCACATTGCTAGTGGTTTATAACTGTATTTTAACACAGCTGCTAACCAATGTATATCCCCATCAACTGCTGGTTTATGCCCATGAATAGCTTGTACTCACCAATGCCGACATCAGCTTCTTGAATCATGCTGACATCATTGGCTCCGTCACCAATAGCTGCTGTCACAGGCTTGGTGGGGGAGAGCTTGATCATGCGCACAACCTGACACAACAAAATATGTTCTTCATTTAACAATGCTTGATTCTGACAGGTTAAAATAAGGGGTTAAGTATCCATTTGTTACCCTTAAATTACACAAAACATGCCATGAATACATCGACAGCCAAAATATCAATCCATTACAAATGGCTGCTGATAACCCATAAGAACTTGATACTTCAATATTGGAACATTATTGGATGTTTTTGGTTACCATTTTTGACGTCCTTGACCTTAGTCCTGACAGGTTTGATCATAACATAACAATACTGAATGAAGCTCAATACTCAATTAGAAAATGGAACTAGTCCTATAGTCCTTGCCAAACTGCCCAATACTTAAGGTAGCATAAGGACAAATAGAAATTTGTTATCACTATAAGGACTAGTGGACTAACAATTTCTTTTCTACCGTGTGAAGGCAAATTATTTGCACACAAATGATAACATTTAGAAACTCTTTGGGACAGTCTGTGTGATCACCTGTGCCTTCTGTATGGGTGACATCCGACAGCAGAGCACGGCCACACAGTGCAGACACAGCTCCATCAGGATCTCCTCGTGCTCCGCCATCATCACGGACAGACTCTGCCCGTCGATGATCAGCGCGTACTGCTGCTCCGGGACTCTCTCTATCCTGTAACACAGCAAAACCTCAGTGAACATGTCGTAAAAGGCAGCTAACAGGATTGGGCGGTCAGGCTTGCTGATTTGGTTGATGCATGTCATTGTATCCCAGTTGTGTAGATCGCTGCTCTTGATGTCAATCACTGGACTGTCTGGTCCAGATTCGATTATTTACAGAACTCCGTCATGTAGCTGGAATATTGCTGAGTGCAGCGTTGGACAACAAACAAATAAACAAGCCCAAAAAGTCGAGCAGGTTTTCCATGCAGTAATACCTTTATACCCCAATACCAAAATATGAATGCACTCCCTGTAATCAATTATTGACCTCTAATTGGACAGCAGCCTCCAGCAATGCTTTAATATCACTTCTCTCAGTGTCACAGTCAGAATTAATTTTGCTATGTTGTTTGTTTGTTTGTTTTATGCCGCACTCATCATTATTCCAGCTATATGACGTCAATAATCTGTCTATTATTGAGTCTGGACATGACAATCCAGTGATTGACATCATAAGCATCAAACTACGCAAATGGGATATGACATGCATCAACCAAGTTAGCGAGTCTGACCACCCGATCCCGTAAGTCGCCTTTTATGACTAGCTTAGTCTTACATTAGTCGCCTCTTACAGCAAGCATCGGTTGCTGAAGACCTATTCTACCCCGGATCTCCACAGGCCTACTGCTATGTGATAGCATAGCATTATAATTGACTCTGGATGACATGTCAGCTGTGGAGGTCAAATAACTCACCGCCAAAGAAATACCATACATGTTGGTTCATATATGAAAACTTCATATTCAAGAGATGCACACAGGAACATACTGGTATGTTGTGTGAACCGACGCTCATGAACACATCACATGTGACATCATAGATCCATGACTCGAGATGCACCATTTGTCTCGTGCAGGATTAGCGTGTAAAGTTTGGAAGTCATGTGCAGCATATCGAATAAAGTCACTGTGGTAACACTGACTGATTGGTGGTTTTGTCATTGGACACATCTCTTCTTAACGTACATACTTCTCTATATGTTTCTATGGTACATGTTTCTTTTGGCGATATAAGCAGACACAGGGGTCAGAGATGACAGAGACTTACTGTCTCCGGTAATGTTGTATCTTGTCCCTGCAGTCGTCACTCTTCATCATCTTGGTGAGCTCCAGCTCATTCATCTGAGCCTGGAAGTGACCTGCGGAGTGGCTGATGTTGACCGCTGTTTCCTGCTTGTCCCCCGTCAACACCCACACCTGTGTAACCATGGTAACACGAGAACTATTAGTCATCTACAACACCCACACCTGTGTAACCATGGCAACATGAGAACTATTAGTCATCTACTACACTCACAAATGTGTAACTATGGCAACATGAGAACTAATAGTCATCAAACCACACCCATACCTTTGTAACCAAGGTAACACGGGAACTATTAGTTATCTACAACACCCACACCTGTGTAACCATGGCAACATGAGAACTATAAGTCATCTACAACACACACACCTGTGTAACCATGGTAACACAGAACTAAAAATCATCTACAACACCACACTTGTGTAACCATGGTAACACAAGAACTATTAGTCATCTGCAACCATACTACAACCTTACTTTTAAGACATCACTAAAATGCAATATGATCAGTCTGTGACTAAACTATTTAGCCTGATCTTGTCTCACAATATATTTTTTAATATCATTTGCAGGCTGTAACAAAAGATTAATTATTCACTGAGCTTCTTGAACTGAAAGAATATTCACTGGACAAAGGTTTTGGGCCAGTTCTATTTTTATTTTTACGATGATTTTGACATAGAAAAACATTTAATATGGTACGTATGTTTACCAGCCTAAACTTGTCTCCCAACATCATTTTTAACATCATTTCTTAGTGTTAACAAAAAGTCTATCATTGAATGAGTATACTTAACTGAAATAATTCCTTACTAGTTTACAGGACTCGGGGAATAGACTGGTGGCAACATCCAGGATTTTATTACACAGTTCTACTTACATTTTTACTATGACCAAGATTTTGAAACACAGCAATCTCATTAACATCAGATCTGAGTTCTCGCTATCGCTAAACAGAGATCTGAGGGCATCCCATTACGGGTCACGTCAGAACGACCTTTCATCCAACCAATCAAATCATCGCTTACCAGATCATGAAAGTGACAGTCGGTATGTGTTTTCTAATCATGCAACCTCGAAAACTAAACACAGTGTATTCCGAACGACAGTTACGGCCTGTAACTGATTCCGTCAAAAGTATCGTCTGTCTCTTGCTTCTGAGGGATAAACATATGAACGGAGAGCGTTGCACAGTACGTGGGAAGCACTGCCATACAATCGCAACCGTATTTTAGACATTCCGGAATGTTCATTTGTTCAATTTTCAAAATTTAAATCGAGAACTGTGTCAACATATTTTTCAAGCGTGCCAGGTTGAAACGAGTGTCGTAAAGCTCCAGAAAGCTGCTTTCCAATTGGCTGATATTGACTTCTTGTTAGTCGTTTCAGTGGTCGGTCAAAGTTTGTGACAGGTCGATCTGACGTGACCCGTAATGGGATGTCCTCAGATCTTTGTTTATCCGCAGCAAGAACTTAGATCTGATTCAAATGAGATTGGAAACACAGAAACGTGTCATGCGGAAGGTCTGAACTTACTGAACCAAAATAATTTACCAGTTTACTGGACAATGGGTTGGACCAGTGGTAAACATGAGAACTTTTTTACAGTTCTCATTTCATTGGGAATGACCCTGATTTTGATTTTTTGAATAAAACATGTTAAAAGGCGTTTGGGAGGTTACCATGGTTACCTTAATGCCTGCCCTGCGGAGAGACTGGATGGTCCGGGGGACGTCCTCCTGAAGCTTGTCCTCCACCGCTGTGGCACCCAGCAGCTGGAAGTCCTGCTCGATCATATCGTACACCACGGCCAGCTGGAGGTACAAACAGAGCACTTCTAGTGAGTATGGTTTTATGCCGCTTTTAGCAATATTCCAGCAATATCATGTCGGGGGACACCTGGAATTGGCTTCACACATTCTACCCATGTAGGTGTAGCAGGGCGTGCAGAGTGAACAAGTCAAAAGATGACTTCCTTACCTTGTCAGCTTGCTGACGGGGATAACCTCTTTGGTCATGTGGACAAGGCGTCTGACCTCGGATCAGAAGGTCCGTGGTTCGAATCCCATCAAGGGACTCGGAAATGTTATGGCAGGCTCCAGGGAATCGAACCCAGGCCTTCGGTGTGACAAACAGCGCCCCTAAGAGAGCACTTATAGAGGGGGGGGGGGGGGAAGGGGAATCAAGACTAGGGTATAGGCCTACACAATTTATACTCATTCTTCTCATGCATTTGTATGTTGTTTAACACCGCACTCAGCAGTATTCCAGCCATGTGATGGCAGGCTGTAATAACCAAAGTGGGACCAGACAATCCCGTGATCCATATAATGATTAAGGGTATGACACACACCTACAAACCAAGTCACCGAGTCAGACCACCCAATCAACTTATTAATACGACGAACACAGTTGCTGGGGATGAATTCTGAAACAAGATCCCCACACTGCCTAGAGCTTTGGGCGACCCTAAGACTTCTCTCCCATCCACTCTGAGCCTAGTCAATTATTACAAATTCCAACTCACTTTCTCTTCTCTGTTTTGAAGAGCTGTTTTAGCTTCATGGAGTTTCTCTTCAAAGACTTTGTATTCCTCCTTAGAAAGGTCTCGCTTAACCACTGCCAGGGTTCGCAAACCAAGCTGAAAAAATAATTTTGAATAGATTTCCTTTTCATCAGATCATGACCTGGTCTTCATTTATACACCCTTGGACATAACAGCCAGACAATAATAGATGATGACATATAGGCAGACAAAGTTCGTTCAACAGCAAATAAAATGGAAATCAATGTCCTTAGCCACTATTCTGAAGCCTGAGTACTTTGTACTTTACAACTGGCTTTCGAAAGAGAGCATGGTGAGTGAGTTGAGTTTAACGCCGCTTTTAACAGTATTCCACGATTATGTTTCTAGGTTTGTCAGCACCATACCCGTGCTCGTGGGTTTCATCGAAGTGGTAAACGTCTGAGACCTGCATCACTTCGGGCTTTCCTCCCACATTAAGCTGACACGCGGTGATATAACTGGAATACTCTTAAAAAGTGGCGCTAAATCCAACTCACTCACTCACTCACTTATTCGTGAATACAACCCCTGACTGGCATTGTTGCAGAGGATGCTTCCAGAAGTGATGGATGATGGACTTTCCTTTTACTTTTCTGATCAATCCATAATGATGAACTACAAGAAACACCCCATCATGTTTGCAAAAACACGTAATCAGCTTACCACAGCGTATTCATTCACATGCTTCTGAGCAACATCCTTCTCGCCAGTCTTCACCCGATCCAAAATGGCTGACTCAGCACCCTTGCACAGTAATACTATTTCATCTGCAAATAAAGACGGGAAAATGACAATGCATGTGAAACTCAGAGATGGAAACTAACAGTTTTAGTCCACTATTCCTCATAATGATAACATATAGCAAAACCCTTAAAATTGGCCAATTTCTACTAGTCCTTAGGATACCTTACTATTGGGCAGTTGGGCAAGGACTTTAGGACTAGTGCCAATTTCTAATCCTTGAAACTCCAAATATTATTTTGGTGAGAAAAACAGAGTTGAAAGATCGTAAATTTTGTGGTTTATGCTGACATCCTGAAATGTTTATATACGATAGATATAATTTTCCAGAATTTAATTGCCCATAATTAAGGGTGTATATAACACACGAGTGAGTATTATACACAAATAAATAATAATTTCCGCCAAATACGTCCCGATATATAAAGTTGTCAGGAGTTTACGTTGTTGTCACACAACCTTCAATGCTTTTACAAATACGTAAATCTTAAATAAAACATCAGACAGTTACATCTAATAATATGATTTCAGCCAAATGCGTCCCTATACAAAGTTGTCAGGAGTTATACACTACCTTCTTCACTCTGCACGATGACACTCATTCTCTTGCGGGTTGGATCGAAATCTAAAACGTGTAAAACCCGGTAACGCCTCATTTCTTTGTTTAACGTGATTTCCATGCAATCGTCATGGATACCGTGATAGATAATACCGTGTCTGAAACAAACATACATTCTGTTGAATATTTTGTGACATGTAAGCTAGATTAAATTTGTATGATTGAAGACACCGTTCAATAGCATGTAACATATCATATCATTTCAACAAGTACAATATGTACACAGCATTCATCTCCTAGAAATACAGCACTACCATCTCACGAGTATTGGAAGCATCGTTTTTGTTTGTTTGTTGTTTAACGCCGCACTCAGCAATATTCCAGCTATATGACGGCGGTCTGCAAATAATCGAGTCCAGACAATCCAGTGATTGATATCATGAGCATCGATCCACGCAATTGTGATCGATGACATGGATCTACCAAGTCAACAAGCCTGACCACCCGATCCTGTTAGTCGGCTCTTACGACAAGCATTGCCACCTATTACGACATTGCTCTATACTGAAATGATGCAAATATAAATATTAACTTATTCACCCCACAAGTGAGTGAGTGAGTGAGTGAGTGGGTGGGTGGGTGGGTGGGTGGGTGGGTGAGTGAGTGAGTGAGTGGGTGAGAGTGAGTGAGTGAGTGAGTGAGTGAGTGAGTGAGTGAGTGAGTGAGTGAGTGAGTGAGTATGGTTTTACAACATTTTTAGCAATATTCCAGCAATATCATGTTGGGGGACACCAGTAACAGATTTCATATCCTGTACCATGTAGGGAATTAAATCAGCATGGCAAGTGAACGCTTTAACCATTCAACTTCCCCCCCTCAAGCGCTGGTATCTCAGCAAATTAAAACCGGCTTTAGTCAAACTAATACAAGCAGCCACAGACACACTTCCGTGACATAAACTCTGTATCACCTCACTGCAACTGAATACACAGGAACCTTGCTCATTTTCCCTTTTGGAGATAGAATTAATTCAGGAGGACCTGACATTGGTTACATCTTCTCACCTGCTGCAGGCCTCTACAAAAGCCTTCTCATCGGGGGACGATGCCTGGTACAGATACTCGTCCCCTGTGTCGCTGTACATGCTGGACGCGGCCCCAGCTTCCACCTCCACCTCCGACCCCGCCTTGCGGTCAACACGCACTGTGTGACACAAGGCTAGCACCGTGAAGAACTCCTCCACCTCCCTCTGAAACAAGCATGTGTAACTACAGTATTGGGAAACAACCATGTCTAGCCTCCACCTCCCTCTGAAACAAGCATGTGTAACTACTGTATTGGGAAACAACCATATCTAGCCTCCACCTCCCTCTGAAACAAGCATGTGTAACTACTGTATTGGGAAACAACCATGTCTAGCCTCCACCTCCCTCTGAAACAAGCATGTGTAACTACTGTATTGGGAAACAACCATATCTAGCCTCCACCTCCCTCTGAAACAAGCATGTGTAACTACTGTATTGGGAAACAACCATGCCTAGCCTCCACCTCCCTCTGAAACAAGCATGTGTAACTACTGTATTGGGAAACAACCATGTCTAGCCTCCACCTCCCTCTGAAACAAGCATGTGTAACTACTGTATTGGGAAACAACCATGTCTAGCCTCCACCTCCTTCTGAAACAAGCATGTGTAACTACCGTATTGGGAAACAACCATGTCTAGCCTCCACCTCCCTCTGAAACAAGCATGTGTAACTACTGTATTGGGAAACAACCATGTCTAGCCTCCACCTCCCTCTGAAACAAGCATGTGTAACTACTGTATTGGGAAACAACCATGTCTAGCCTCCACCTCCCTCTGAAACAAGCATGTGTAACTACCGTATTGGGAAACAACCATGTCTAGCCTCCACCTCCCTCTGAAACAAGCATGTGTAACTACCGTATTGGGAAACAACCATGCCTAGCCGTAACTACAGCAGTGTCTGAAATAATTTTAAGACCAAACAAGACAGTCAGGCAGGTGACCCATTAGTGTTCCCTGCCTATCTTCAAAGTTACCTGCCGACAATCAGACATAATAAATATTGTAAAATATTTAAAAAAATAAGAGATAGATTGCATTTATTGAGTCTTGATTCAGTTGAAATAATGCTTACAATTACTTGAGAATCTTCAAGGAGTTGCAATAAAAGTGAATATGTGAGTTGGCTTAAAATTATCTGTCAGACAGTCGGGCAGGTGGCGGAAAATTTCATGCAGCTGGACAGAAAAATTACCAGTCATGGGCCGGAGGGCAGGCAGTTAATTTGGACACTGAACCAAAGTATTATGAAACAATCGGTTGATCCTTAACTTCTATTGAGGAGTATATGATATTCAAACATCTGATGGCTTGACCCAGGTTCCATATGAGAGGCAGTAGAGATGAACCTGAAATTTTGTAGATTGTGGCCAGTCGTCCCTCATTCCCCAGACATAAGAGAATGCACACACAAGGGGGATTCAAGTTTGCTAGAGAGGAATGGCAACTTACTGAAAGACTATGGATGACTTGTGGTTGTCCATCTTGACTCCTGCAATAAAGCTGACCCCCGACCTCTTCATACTGGACACTGTCAATAGAACATTGCCGAAACTGCATGTAGTTCTCCGTGAGTGTGCCGGTCTTGTCTGTGAACAAGTACTCCACCTGGTGAAAAAAAGAAGAACAAGGGAGGTTGAAGTCATGATCATGGCAGGACTAATGGTAGAGTTGAGATATATATACTCACTGTTAAAAGAAACGCAAACCATGGACACATACAGATAATTATGTACGTTAAGAAGAGTTGGTTGGTTGGTGTGTTGTTCAACACCACACTCAGCAACATTCCAGCTATATGACGACGGTCTGTAAATAATCGAGTCTGGACCAGACAATCCAGTGATTAATATCATGATCATTGATCCACGCAATATGGGATCGATGACATGCATCAACCAAGTCAGCGAGCCCGACCACCCGATCCCGTTAGTCACCTCTTACGACAAGCAAAGTCACCTTTGACGGCAAGCATGGGTTGCTGAAGACCTATCCTACCCTGGATCTTCACAGGTCCGTTAAGAAGAGATGTTTCAAACGTGTACCACTTAATGACAAAACCAACAATCTGTCAAGTGTTACCACAAATTGTCTTTATTCTTCTGACAATATGCTGCACGTGATTTCCAAACTTTACACGCTAATCCTGCACGAGACAAATGGTGCATCTCGAGTCATGGATCTATGACGTCACTTGTGATGTGTTCATGAGCATCAGTTCACACAACATCAGCGGTAGAAACTAACATTTCCACTACTCCTTATAATGATAGTACAGTAAAGTGCGGTTACAACAAACTCAAAGGGACTACTAATTTTAGTTTGTTATAACCGAAGTTTGTTATAAGCATATATACAGCATAACTACAGCAAATAGTCGGGACCAAAAAAGTAAGTTCGTTATATCCGTCAGTTCGTTATAAGCGTGTTCGTTATAACCGTAGTTTACTGTATATAGCCAAACCCTTAAAAATGGCAAATATGTGCTGGTCCTTGGCTGGTTTGGCAAGGACTATAAGACTAGTGCCAACTTCTGACCCTGAACACACCAGTATGATCCTTTGTTCATCAAACCAACCTCTTGAAAATGAGTAATTCTTCATATATTAACCAACATGTTTGATTTCCGTGTTTCTCTTGTTGGTGAGTATATATGGTAGGACTAAAATCAACACCAGATTCCGATATTCGACACATATGTCCTATCATGACTTGGGGTGCTGCAAATGACGTAATTACCTGGCCTAATTCTTCGTTCAGATCAGAGGTGTTAGCTTTAGCTGGCTCATTTGTAGTTTCGTCGTACATCAACACATCCCAGCCAAAGTACATGGACCCCACAAACTTCTGGATTTCTGTCCAACAGAGAAATCAGGTTACCAAGGTTACCAATAGATATTTATGAGGAGTGAGTGAGTGTGAGTGAGTGAGTATGGTTTTATGCTGTTCTTAGCAATATTCCACCAATTCCACGGCGGGGGACACGAGGAATGGGCTTCACACATTGTACCCATGTCAGTCAACGAACTCGGGTCTTTGGCGTGACGAGCTAATGCATTAACCACGAGGCTACCCGCCCCTGAGTGAGTGAGTGAGTGAGTGAGTGAGTGAGTGAGTGAGTGAGTGAGTGAGTGAATGAGCGTGTGTGTGTGTGTGTGTATGTGTGTGTGTGTGTGTGTGTGTTGTTTTATGCAAATATTAGCATTATTCCATCAATATCAGGGCAGGGGACACCAGAAATGAGTTTCACACATCCCCTTAATGCCGAGCGCCAGGCAAGGTAACGTCATTTGCCATGACGTGGCCGGGAATAAAACCACCGCCCTACGCTCCCTGGGCAGATGCTCCAGTCACTAGGCCACATAGATACTTGCCAAACAAACAAGCAAACAAACAAATTAACAAATAAACATTAAGACACAAACTGACAAACACAAGCAGCAAAATGCATACTTATGCATGACAAATTGCACAGCCACCTTTCTAACATGCTGACATCTTGAAATACAAGAAAACAATGACATTTGTTTCAGCATTATTAATTAATCCGTAAACCATATCGTGATATGTTCATCATAGGGAGTCATGAACAACTTTGACATAGATACGGAACATCGTCACAAAGGAACAATTTGGAGAGTAATCTGGCAATTTTCGAAAAGGTCACATTCTCTTGACTCACATTATACATCGTCTTAAATAATATAAAACATCATTATGTTTCTCTAAATGATGTTGAATACAACCGAATCTGCAGCTAGTGTCCGAGAATTTCTCAAATTCTTATTAGAATTCATGTTAAAATAGTCATACAGTTTCTGTTTCGTTATAACCCCTGTCATGTTGTTGTTTGTTTGTTGTTTTTTTGTTTAACACTGCACTCAGCAATTGTCCAGTGATATGACGGTTGTCTGTAAATAATCGAGTCTCGGCCAGGTAATCCAGTGACTGATATCATGAGCATTGATCTACTCAATTGGGATACAATGACATGCATCAACCAAGGCAGAAAGCCTGATCACCCGATCCCCTTAGTCGCCTGAAGCTTGAGACAAGCACACATTTCATCCTAACAAACCTGGTAAATTTGAAAAAGATAAAAAATGTAAGAAATGAAACTTTAGTGAGTTTGGTCATGGAAATCTCTCCCGAAATATCTTGTTGCTGGGGAAATGCAAAAGTTCTAAATTCCTGCAGTAAAGAACATGTTTCAGGAAGAATAAATAATGTATGTGTCTGTAATCTACAGAAGCCTTTTAAGGGGCATTTACTTTTGTATTTTTGTCCTGAAATTTCAAGATAAATTAGTTAGATAATAAGTTGAAATTTCAACTTATTACCTTGACATTTCAACATATTATCTTGAAATTTCAACTTATTTTCTTGAAATTTCAAATTATGTATCTTGAAATTTCAACATAGCATCTTAAAATTTCAAGATAGCATCTTGAAACTTCAACTTAGCATCTTGAAATTTCAACTTAGTATGTAGAAAAAAACTAAAAAAACATGCCCCTAATAGGCTTGTGCAGTAATCAGAGAGAAGCAATTCTTACCCACAGTGACATACAGCGATATAGGTACAATGTAGTTTAATAGCACCATGAAGGCAAGGAAATCTTCTATCACATGCATAGCCTGAAAAGACAAAATGAAAGTACAGTTGCTGAAACTAACAAACACATCATGATGAAAGAAGCATCATGCACTTTGTTGTCATGCACACGAGGGCTGTTACGATTCACTTGCGTATTCGGTGAATCGATCTGTATCCATTCATGAATTGAATTCGTTATTCGCGGCCACTAGAATCAAATATTTATGAATATGCAATCATGTGCATTTACATACCCTGTACCTAAAAATATCCAAAAGACATATTATATGCATAGATTTCTTCAAAGACAACACTCTTATAATATTTAATTTGACAGTATTGTGGTCACTGGTAATTGTCGCATCTGAGCAGATACTACCTGGTTAAGTGCAGTATATAAATGTATAATATATTAATAATTAACAAAACATGTCAAATATTTTATGTTGTTATCGCTTCATTGAATATAACAAATAATAAATCAAAATTTAATATTTATATTCGTTATCCTGTATTTGTGATACCAATCTTAATTGCCTCATAGTGTATTCATTGCCGCCCTAATGCACACACAATCAATGGACAATGTCTTCAGCATCACACATCAGCAAGGCGAGATGAGGTGAAATGGGGTTCAACATCCACTACACCACATCGTGGGGGTCCAGATGGGGGCCCAGGGGGTCCGGACTCCCCCCACCCACCAACCTCCCATTGAAAATCCCATGGTATGTAGTAGGCAATAAAATTGACTGAGAGAGGATTTTGATATTTTGAACGCCTCCCTTTTAAAATGCTGGATCCGCTCTTGTACATCACACACCAGCAAGCTTTGTTTATTTGTTGTTTAACGCCACACCCAGAAATATTCCAACTATATGACAGCAGCCTGTAAATAATTGAGCCTGGACCTGGCAATCCAGTAACTCATGTCAGATACATTGACACCAAACCATCGTCCCTTCTGCTTTCTGTTATTTTGAGCATTATAATATTGTGAGCAACGATCCTCATGTCAGATACATTGACACCAAACCATCAGCCCTTCTGCTTTCTGTTATTTTGAGCATTAAAATATTGAGAGCAACGATCCTCATGTCAGATACCTTAACACCAAACCATCTTTCTTTCTGCTTTCTGGTATTTTGAGCATTAAAATATTGTGAGCAACGATCCTCATGTCAGATACATTGACACCAAACCATCTTTCTTTCTGCTTTCTGTTATTTTGAGCATTAAAATATTGTGAGCAACGATCCTCATGTCAGATACATTGACACCAAACCATCTTTCTTTCTGCTTTCTGGTATTTTGAGCATTAAAATATTGTGAGCAACGATCCTCATGTCAGATACATTGACACCAAACCATCAGCCCTTCTGCTTTCTGTTATTTTGAGCATTAAAATATTGAGAGCAACGATCCTCATGTCAGATACATTGACACCAAACCATCTTTCTTTCTGCTTTCTGGTATTTTGAGCATTAAAATATTGTGAGCAACGATCCTCTATCAGATACATTGACACCAAACCATCTTTCTTTCTGGTTTCTGGTATTTTGAGCATAAAAATATTGTAGAGCAACGATCCTCATGTCAGATACATTGACACCAAACTTCACGCCCTAATCTCCCTGGGGTGTGCACAGGTACTCACCGTGGGGTCGTCTTTGCCCGCGGGGACGTACCACGGCAGGGGGTATGTGGAAGTATACCAGTACTTGAGGCCGGACAGTACTAAACACTCCAACAGCAGCACCAGCAGGAACACAATCAAAAACATGTTCATTGCCCTGAAACAAAAATTTTTTATAACCATATCTGTTATTTAGCATGACTGGAGCTTTACATCACAAACGCAAGACATGCTGTACACTCTAGGATATGACCTTGGTGTGTGTGTGTGTGTGTGTGTGTGTGTGTGTGTGTGTGTGTGTGTGTGTGTGTGTGTGTGTGTGTGTGTGTGTGTGTGATGTGTGTGTTTGCATGCACATGCATCTTTGAGTGTGTGTGCATACGTACGTGTGTGTGCATGTGCGTCTGTGTCTGTGTGTTGGGTGGTGTGTGTGTGTGCGTACGCATGTGTGCGTGCGCACGCATGTGTATGTCTCTGGTATGTGTGTCTCTGGTATGTGTGTGTGTGTCTCTGGTATGTGTGTGTGTGCACGCATGTGTGTGTATGTGTCTGTGTGTGTGTGTGCATGTGTGTGTGTTGTTGAACTCCACACAAAGCAATATTCCAGCTACACAATGGAGGCCTGTAAATAATTTGTGATTCCGTGACTGATAATGTGAACAAGGTCATGTTATGATGCCGCCACGCATTCAGCCCAGCCTGACCCAACCTCCACGTGCACAACCCCGCTGTGATAACACGCAATCAGCCCAGCCTGACCCAACCTCCACGTGCGTAACACCGCCGTGATAACACGCATTCAGCCCAGCCTGACCCAACCTCCACGTGCGTAACCCCACTGTGATAACACGCAATCAGCCCAGCCTGGCCCAACCTCCACGTGCATAACACCGCCGTGATAACACGCATTCAGCCCAGCCTGACCCAACCTCAACGTGCGTAACCCCACTGTGATGACACGCAATCAGCCCAGCCTGACCCAACCTCCACGTGCGTAACCCCGCCGTGATAACACGCATTCAGCCCAACCTGACCCAACCTCCACGTGCGTAACCCCGCCGTGATAACACGCATTCAGCCCAGCCTGACCCAACCTCCATGTGCGTAACCCCGCCGTGATAACACGCATTCACCCCAGCCTGACCCAACCTCCACGTACGTAACCCTGCCGTGCGTACTCAGTGTTTTACGTTACTCCCTCCATAAACACAAACCATAATCAAGTAAACTGTGAATAATAATAAAAAGGATGATCTACCTTTCCACTCTGGAGAATTTGGCTTGTTTGAACTTGGAGTTGAGGGCCATCTTGGTCTCCTGGCCTGTATATATTGCACAACCTGAAACAGTGAGTGAGTGAGTGAGTTTGGTTTTACGCCGCTTTTAGCAATATTCCAGCAATATCACGGTGGGGGACACCAGAAATGGGCTTCACACATTGTACCTATGTCGGGAATCAAACCCGGGTCTTTGGGGTGACGAGCGAACGCTTTAACCACTAGGCTACCCGACCGCCTGGACAACCTAAAGCAGGAACATAGACTGTTGGGTTGAAGTTTGCAGCTACTTACAATTTCGGCAACCACCATTGTTTGAAAGGTGTTAGCCATATTGTCTTGGGTGGCCAAGTTCTGAAGGAATGAATGAATGCTTGTTTGTTGTTTAATGCTGCACTCAGCAATATTCCAGCTAAATAATCGAGTCTTGAACAGACAATCGAGTGTTTGACATCATGAACATCGATCCACCGGTTGGGATATGATGACATGCATCAACCAAGTCAGTGAGCCTGAACACCCGATCCCATAAGTCGCCTTTTATGACAAGCAAAGTCGCCTTTTACAGTAAGCATGCGTTGCTGAAGACCTTTTCTCTGCCCAGAGTGAGTGAGTGAGTTGGGTTTAACGCCGCTTTTAACAGTATTTCAGTTATATCACAGCGTGTCAGCTTAATGTGGGAGGAAAGCCCGAAGTGGTGCAGGTCTCAGACGTTTACCACTTCGGTGAAACCCACGAGCACGGGTATGGTGCTGACAAACCTAGAAACATAATCGGGGCGAACCGGGATTCGAACCCACAATCATAGGTTTCTGGCGTGCCCAAAGGGACGCAACTCTGCACCGCAAATCTCAGCGCCTTAGACGACTGGGCCACCCGTGCCCCCTCTCAGACCTTTACGGAATGAATGAATGAATGAATGAATGAATGAATGAATGAATGAATGAATCAGAGGTATCTACTTCCAGCACATGATTCATGAGACTGGAACAAAACAGCAGTAGTCTGGGGATAGTTCCGGAACCAGGCTGTGACTTCAACCACCCATCAAGTGACAATTTGTTTGGTCTGGATCATTCCGCTAATAATATTTAACCTATTGAAACCTATTGAAACAGACTGAAAAGCCTTGAGCACAGACTGCCATATTTCAGGTCATCCCATATATGCATGACATGTTAACAGGGTGCTAACATCAATGGAAAAAGCACGCTTGGTCACCTAGTCATCAGAATGAACACAAACACCTAGCTGTAGACACTATGCAGATCAATGTATCACGACATTGATCTATCAGCGCCATACTGCAGGATTCAATACTTATTCCGAATCACAGTTGGCAGATCAATACAATCTCAAGCCCATGTTTCATCAACTGTGACAGCGTTTTAATGGGCCATTAGTGGCGCCTTGGTACAAAAAGGATAAAACACATCTACAAACTGTTTCCTTCCAAGCAGATCTGCTGATTCAAAACTTCACAAGAGTGGAATACTAAGCAGTGTTAGAAATTGGCGCTAGTCCTGTATAGTCCTTTTCAAACAGCACAATAGTTATGGTATCATAAAGACTAGTAGACATTTGTTACTTCCAAGGGCTTTGCTATATCATTATAAGGACCAGTGGACTGAAAATGTTAGTTTCTACCACTGGATTTTAAGAACCATCTTTTCTTCTGTGAAAGTGTGTTTAATAGTTTCATCATTGAGGAAAAACAAAGGTCAAATACAAAATGCAAAGCAAGAAACCTTTTAACTTGACATTAAAAAAAAACTTTTCTATTTCTTCCACATCATGTATATATTTTGACCTCTGAACTTCTGGGATATAAATAGAATGATCAGAGATTCCTTGAAGTGAGTGAGTTTGGTTTTACGCCGTTTTTAGCAATATTCAAGCAATATAACGGCAGGGGACACCTGAAATGGGCTTCACACATTGTACCCATGTCGGGATTCGAACCCGGGTCTTCGGCGGGACGAGCGAACGCTTTAACCACAAGGCTACCCGACCGCCCCAGAGATTCCTTGAAAGATTTGCTTATTTCTGAGCATGACTGATGAAGATTGTATCGTGATCAGTCCCGTCAACATTGTACATAGCCCATGTGTGGCAGTGAGGGGGTGAGTGGTTCAAGCGTTCACTTATCACATTGAAGACTCAGGTTTGATTCCTCGCAATGACATCAGTTTGACCTGGTATCATGACCGGGGGATAGTGTGTGTGTGTGTGTGTGTGTGTGTGTGTGTGTGTGTGTGTGTGTGTGTGTGTGTGTGTGTGTGTGTGTGTGTGTGTGTGTGTGTGTGTGTGTGTGTGTGTGTGAGTGAGTGAGTGAGTGAGTGAGTGAGTGAGTGAGTGAGTGAGTGAGTGAGTGAGTGAGTGAGTGAGTGAGTGGTTTTACGCCACTTTTAGCAATATTCCAGCAATATCATGGCAGGGGGACACCTGAAATGGGCTTCACACATTGTACCCATGTCGGGAATCGAACGTGACGTTCGCGTGACGAGCAAACGCTTTAACCACTAGGCTGCATGGTATGGCAAGACATCGGTAATCTTATCAAATATCTCAACATTAGTGGATAAAGGTTTCAGGCTTGCCAAGGAGGTTTCAGCTCTTATAGATGAGTGTTGATATACTTATTATTAAACGAAATGCGGGAGACATTCGACTTTTTCAGTTTGGAAGTCATAATCAGAGTATGGAGAGTAAAAAGTACTGCTAACCAGTTTCAGTGACAGAGAGATAACTGATGTCAATGGATTGTAACGTCATGGTCGACATCACCTGCATCACGACCCTGTTACTGAAATGTCATGACACTTCAACAATTACTAGGGCTGGCTAAATAGATCGATAATCGGAACATATCATCGATGGGAAGAAATATTAACGGTTATCAATATGAAAATTGTCTTATCAATAATATCTGACATCAACTATTGTGATGAAAATAAGTTTTAATTTACCTAAGCAACCTTGTCTTTTATCCATTGCCGAAGACAGGAAGCAACTGATGTGCTGTATTTTACATGTCCACAGAGTAATCCATGCATACAAGTGTGACCACTCGTGAGTGACGTGAAATACGCTGTTTTGTCTCTGAGCTTTTCCATATTTGCTTTTCTCGGATATTTATCGCAATAATTGATCGATATTTAGATTATCGATCTCTAAGATCTATATCAACAGCAGCCCTAATAATCACTCGGTACATCACCACTAAAATCTGGTTCGGTACTCACCATAGATATAGGGGGTATTTTTCAACCTTGCACCCCGAAGGAGGACATTGTCAGGCCCCAGGGGTTTGACGTGGCCCCCGCCGCTGCTCTTGAATATGTTGATCCTGCCGATGAACCTGTACAAGTCGGGGATGGGTTGCTGACACTCGATGCTGGCCTCCAGGTCATGGAGGTCTTGCTCTTTTTGGCACTTCCTTGTGTCTTGCACGCACATGTGAGTCTAAAACAAAGCACGACTTAATAAACCTCTGGCTTTTTGGCAGTCCTAGACAGTAGACACAATCTGTGGATCATAACTTCTTTACAGTAAACTAAAGAAGTTGTTATCTATAAATTGTGTCTACTAGGGCTGGGACAGGTCCAGATTTACTACCAATGTACCTGTCCCCCTATTACCCGCCACTACCCGGGTACCCACCCCCTATTACCCCGCCCCTACCCGGGTACCCACCCCCTTATTACCCGCCCTACCCGGGTACCCACCCCCTTATTACCCTACCCTACCCGGGTGGTACCCACTCTAGGTCTCAGGAGATGTCTCAAAATGTCCTATTGGGAACCTTTGTTTAGCATAGCCCTGGCAAAACGTATTTAGATACATGTATTAAACAACCTGGTCATGCATACACTGAAGTTGACTTAAGTTATATCTTTATTCAACCATATGAAAAGTCAGAAGGAATGGGGGCAAAGTCAGAAAGAAATGCAAACATTAATGACTAGAAATGTAACCATAGAGTTCCAGATAATTTTAGTCATTAGACAATATATCTCGTGACTAAACACAGGTCCGGGTAGTCCTATGGGTACCCGGGTCCTATTCTGTACCCACCCGACCCGGGTACTCGAGTTACCCATCCCAGCCCTAGCGTCTACTTTGTCTTCCGTCAACTTCAAAGTAAAGCCTATCAATTCTGTCCTAGAAAGTGTGATTCAATTCAGTCAAAAACACTTCAAAACATTTCCTAGAATCTTCTTGAAAGCTATGTTTTCGAATGGGTCCAGCGGATTTATCATGATAGAAAGGAGAAATAATACCCTGGATAAGCAAGGATGAGCTCCAGCTGCGAGAGTGAAGTCATCTTAAAGGGAGACTATTCTCCATGGTCAGCAAAGAACTGTCATTACCCTTGTGCCCTTGTGTTCAAGATGTCAGCTTGTACACATAACAACATGACAGTTTCTTAAACAACTTTTACCAATGATAGGAATAAAAACAACAGACAGCCGATATTGTTGTACAGGGTATTCATTGCTGTGTACCATATTGACATTTAATACACTATTCATGATTTTGAGATGCTTTACAATTCATCATCCCATTTGGAGCCAAACAGACTGTAGTGGAGGTGTGGCATGTTACTGATTCACTGGTTACTGGACCGTGAAGACCTGGGGTAGAATAGGTCTTCAGCAACCCATGCTTGCCGTAAGAGGCAACTATGCTTGTCGTAAGAGGCGACTAACAGGATCAGGTGGTCAGGTTCACTGACTTGATTGATGCATGTCATCGTATCCCAATTACACGGATCGATGCTCATGATGTCAATCACTGGATTGTCTGGTGCAAACTTGATTATTTACAGACTGCCATCATATAGCTGGAATATTGCTGAGTGCGGCGTTAAACAAACAAACAAACACTGGTTTAGATTCTTCATGTTTTTGAAACCACATAAATTGTAATATCTTTTTGGGATAAGCACATAGTGCAAATTGTGTTTTTCTAAAAGATTGAGTCAGATATATCACACTCAAACTGTCACTCATGCACATGTTGGCATACACAAATAAACACAGTGGGAGGGCACCTGCCAAAATATCTTCCTGCAGATGTTTGTTTGACAGTTTCAGATGAAGGTGTGGAAATAGCTGTATTTTTGACTTGTTTGTGTCACTCAAAGTTTGTACACAACAGTAGTCTGAACAGCATTAGCTTGTTGTCATGACAACTAACATATGCATAATTCCGTACCATGGCAACTGAGCCTTCCACTATTCCCCGTTTATCATGACTATTGTGGCAGCTGTTTGTGTGCAGGTGCTAGATGTTTACCACTTTGGTGAAAATGCGAACTCACAATCCTGACCCTAACACTTTGAAGATCATGGTAATGGCAGAGACACCTTGGTTATATGCAAAGGGGTTGGGTTTTAGGCCCTTTTGGGTAATATTTCAGATCTATTTTCTCTGGTGCATGAGTGGAGTTCTAAACCCACTCAATACCTGTCTCTTTCAACCTTTAACGGGGGGCACGGGTGGCGCAGTGGTTTAAGGCGCCGGGATTCGCTCTGCAGAGTTGCGTCCCTTGGGCACGCCAGAAACCTATGATTGTGTGTTCTAATCCCCGTTCGCTCCAATTATGTTTCTAGGTTTGTCAGCACCATACCCGTGCTCGTGGGTTTCACCAAAGTGGTAAATGTCTGAGACCTGCATCACTTCGGGCTTTCCTCCCACATTAAGCTGACACGCCGTGATATAACTGGAATACTGTTAAAAGCGGCGTTAAACCCAACTCACTCACTCACTCATTCAACCTTTAATATTGGGGTTATGATAACGACCAAAACAACAATCAATATGGATTAAATTACTAAAACAGGCCATTCAATACTGATGTTGTTTACAGATGCAGGTGATTGTCTGATAGCTCGGAAATACCAATAACCTAGAAAGCCTTCAATAAGAGAATGTCGCGACCAGTTAAGTGCATCATCAGAAAGGGGGATCATATGTCCCCCAATACAAAAATCAATTAAACAATAGTTCCATGGCTGTTACTGATGGGTTAATGACGTTACATTGATTGCCGATAGTTTTTGCATTTATGGATTCATAAAGGGTAATAACCTGAGTAATTGAACAAGTTATCATTGTTAATAATTCTAAGAATACGACCTCATGCATATGTCATGGCTTGGTTGGTTATGATGCTATTTGGTAACAACTAGTCGTGCATTTGACAGTGAAGAGGACGTCTGTTGAAAATCTGAAAACTTTAGTCAGTGTGACTGAAGCCAGAATACAGGATTTATGGCAAAGATGTAATAGAGGTAGAGGGTTTCGTAAGAATTGTGGATTTACGCAAAGTGTGCACACCAGTTTTTACGTTTCTATCTCCATAAATGCCAGAATCATTGAAGTCAATTCTTATACATAAATATAATCAACAAAATTACTTCACAGACTGCTTATTTAATGATTAACACACACAATACGAAATCTGTGACATCGTTCAGGTCAATAATGCAACAAGCCCCGCCCATTATATTATCAGCCAATCAGGAAACAGAAGTTTCTAAGTCGGCATGGCCTAATTATTTTGGGGGGTTTAAGGAACTTGTATTAACTTGTGCAAGGTGCATGTTGACATGAAAACCAGGTTGCACCAAACAAAATCAGGTTGCACCAAACAAAATCAGGTTGCACCAAACAAAAACAGGTTGCACACTGGTCCCATAAATTCATCAAATATGAAAGAGGCCTGTCTGCAGCCTTGACCCATAAATTAATTATGCCTTGCTGTAAAACGTAATTGGAACAAATGGACTGAATCTTGAAGTCCCTACAGTTTGATGACGTCAAGCCCTAGAAAGTATGGGGGGCACGGGTGGCCCAGTCGTCTAAGGCGCCGCGATTCGCTGTGCAGAATTGCGTCCATTGGGCACGCCAGAAACATGTGATTGTGGGTTCGAATCCAGGTTCGCCCTGATTATGTTTCTAGGTTTGTCAGCACCATACCCATGTTCGTGGGTTTCACCGAAGTGGTAAACGTCTGAGACCTGCATCACTTCGGGCTTTCCTCCCACATTAAGCTGACACGCTGTGATATAACTGGAATACTGTTAAAAGCGGCGTTAAACCTAACTCACTCACTCACTCACTAGAAAGTATGCAAACTACACGGAACACAGGGATTAGTGAAGTGGTATGTATATAAACTTTTTGGGTACTGTGTGTGTTCGAACATCATTTTTGTGTGGACAAGTAAGGGTTAGTCACACACAAAGATGAACATTTTTTACATGCACTTGGTTGCACCATAGGTTGCACTTGTGAATGTGTTGAATGTAGCTAAATGGAGGCATGACATAAAAACCTGGCAAAAGGCAAACATGTTTGGCTTTGATATCAAGTTTGTTTGTTTGTTGTTTAACGCCGCACTCAGCAATATTCCAGCTATATGACGGCGGTCTGTAAATAATCAAATCTGGACCAGACAATCCAGTGATTGACATCATGAGCATCGATCCATGCAATTGGATCCGATGACATGCAACAACCAAGTTAGCAAACCTGACCATCTGATCCCATTCATCGCCTTTTACGGCAAGCATGGTTGCTGAAGACCTGTTCTACCCCGGAATCTTCACGGGTCGGCCTCGACATCACATCAATGGGAACAAAATGTACTTTGTAGAATTGTAAAGGCTTTCATGCTACAGTGATAGAAGCAGGACACCATATATCAATATGGTCTCTGTAGTAAAACAATACCATTGCAATGGTTGCACAACTATGACAATAGCCTAGCAGTAGTGTGAACTATTGCAACACCATTGCATAGTGATAATGAGAGTCTTTATTATAAGGCATTTAGAAGATGGACAGAAATATGACAAGGAATATTATAACTTTCAAATGTTATTATCCAAAATATTGCTTGTCATATTGGTAATTATTACCCATAGGGTTAGAAATAAATAGAGTTAATGAAAATCGAATGTTCACTAGTGCAAATATCACTTCTCCCGCAGCAGTGTAGTGTTTAGGTCATCAGGACGGCACATCATATAGTGACGTAAGGTCGGAATGACGTCGCACGAGAAACAACGTCATAGCTGAAGATTGTTGACGTCATTGTGGTCATTAATTTTGTATCTACTAAACAACATGCATCTGAGAAGGACAATTTTGTGTACAGTCTGGCTAAAATATATCTCGATTCACAATATGAAAAGATGAAGACTAACTTTTAAGTTGGTCTCTCCGTCCAGGTTGGCTGTTGTGATGTAGCAGGTGCCCTCCGGGTCGCTTGACGACAGCATTACCAGGTCACATGGGAAGTCTTCATTGGCTTCCACTCTCACAATATCCCCAACCTGCAAAATCATGAAAACACAATATCACTGTGTGCAGAGGTTTTTGATGCATTAATGTACAGAAAATAATGACCTTGGATGTCCCTCCGCTAATGCTTGTCATATCCTGGATGACCCTCCCCTAGTGCTTGTCATATCTTGGATGACCCTCCCCTAGTGCTTGTCATATCTTGGATGACCCTCCCCTAGTGCTTGTCATATCCTGGATGACCCTCCCCTAGTGCTTGTCATATCCTGGATGACCCTCCCCTAGTGCTTGTCATATCCTGGATGACCGTCCCCTAGTGCTTGTCATATCTTGGATGACCCTCCCCTAGTGCTTGTCATATCTTGGATGACCCTGCCCTTGTGCTTGTCATATCTTGGATGACCCTCCCCTAGTGCTTGTCATATCCTGGATGACCGTCCCCTAGTGCTTGTCATATCTTGGATGACCCTCCCCTAGTGCTAGTCATATCTTGGATGACCCTCCCCTAGTGCTTGTCATATCTTGGATGACCCTCCCCTAGTGCTTGTCATATCTTGGATGACCCTCCCCTAATGCTTGTCATATTTGGATGACCCTCCCCTAGTGCTTGTCATATCTTGGATGACCCTCCCCTAGTGCTTGTCATATCCTGGATGACCCTCCACTAGTGCTTGTCATATCTTGGATTTATTGATTCATGGAAAAAAACTGGAAATTGTCAGAAATAGTCTTTCCAGATTTTCACTTGTCTTGGACTAAATATTCACTGGCCATTTCGAACCCTGACATCACTGTGCAAACATACTGCACAAATTCGCCACATTAATGCCAAATGCCAAACAAAGAAGTTGAGTTCGGCATTTAGATATTTTGGTTGATTGGTTGGTTGGTTTGTTGTTTAACGCTGCACTCAGCAATATTCAAGCTATATGACGGCGGTCTGTAAATAATGGAGTCTGGACCAGACAATCCAGTGACTTACATCATGAGCATCGATCCACGCAATTGGGATCGATGACATACATCAACCAAGCCAGCGAGCCTGACCACCCGATCCCGTTAGTTGCCTTTTACGACAAGCATAGTCACCTTTTACGGCAAGTATGGGTTGCTGAAGATTTTGATATTTTAGTGTTTGATAGCAAGATAACACCTGTGGGCATGATAATTAATAGGTCATTATCAAAATTTGTACCCCTTTTGGTCCTGTTAAATAAACTAAAATAAAACCTATAGTGATTTAACAAGAAACATCTGAACTTGACAAATAGTTGGGTAAATTACGCCAACACCAAGAAACATATTTTGAAATATTTTGAATATACTGGAGAAATCTATTGTCCTTGGTGTAACCATAATAGTTACCAACTTTTTGCAGATACATGTATAAGAAATAAATCCACTCTTTTTGAGTGTATTATTGTAAAACTAACATTTTACCTCTGCCTAGAAAAGAAAAAGAATCTCTTTTAATATCACCGCGTCTTAAAGCCAGTGGATCATCACTCTTTATGAGAAATAAAAAGAAAAAATAATAATTGTCTCT
The DNA here is from genome assembly GCF_022045235.1 of Haliotis cracherodii. Taxonomy (NCBI): domain Eukaryota; kingdom Metazoa; phylum Mollusca; class Gastropoda; order Lepetellida; family Haliotidae; genus Haliotis; species Haliotis cracherodii. The sequence continues at coordinate 61,230,639 of NW_027266330.1, forward strand.
TCTCTGTGTCCCACACATTACCAAAATGATCGATACAATTTCAATGTTCTTTATTTACACCAAAGACAAGGCAGTAAGACCAAAGACATTACCATTACTAATCTACTGACAATCTATCAGAAGGAAATGATGCACTATAGTTGGTGTTGCATATTTGCAATGGCATCAGACAATTTTTTCATGGCCTGGATGTAAAGATGCAAATGTACCTCTTGGTTTCATCTCTGGGTGAAATAACATCCTACCAGACCTTCTGATACCAATGCATGTCGTATGAGGCGACTAACGGGATCGGGTGGTCAGGCTCGCTGACTTGGTCGATGCATGTAATCATATCCAAATTGCGGAGATTGAAGCTCATGATGTCAATCACTGGATTGTCTGGGGAGGTCAAATTACCACAGAGAGAATACTTTTCCGATTTTGTTTCAATTTTAAGGAGAAGCTGATGTAGATGACTTCTTATCCGGCGATCTAGTTTTTCTCTTGGATTTAGATTTCAGACAGTTTAGAGCTTAATATAGCTTGTCAAATTTCTCTTTGGAAAGGTCCTTGCAATATGTGCATCAAGATCCGGGAGTGCACAAGCTTTTTCTATATGCCTGTGGTGAGGCATCTTTCCCCACAATACGCTAACCAAATCTACCTACTTACATATCAAAGACCTCTCTTTGTTAGACCACTGTTCTCAGCAGGTCTTGGAACACAGTAAGTGGTCTGCATACAGTCTTAAGATCTTAAATAGCTGTGACTAATATCCAAAAAAGAACTTAGTGGTGATCAGCATTTTTGCATGTTGAAACCAACGCACACAGAATAGAAGTAATGTTTTCCGTCCTTCTATAGATGCACTGAGCCCAAGGAAAGAGTTTACCTCAAAACTAATTAGATATTTGGCAGTGAAGAGGACGTCTGTTGAAAATGAAAAATCTAAAGATTTGATAATGTGATGGAAGCCGAAACAGGAATTATTGGCTATGATGTGAGAGAGGTAGGACATTTGAAGGAATTATCTGAAACTACTATCCAACTCAAAAGGTTAACTCGTTTCACCAGAGAGATAACGTATTAGACCAAAAGATAAGAATACTAATGAGATCGTATGAAGATACTAACAAATCTGAATAGCCATTAAGCTATTACAATGGCAACCAATTCCGTGTATTCTGCGAGATAATCCAACATTCCTCCTCGCTGTGTCCGAGTCCCATCAAGGCAGCTGTACAACCAAGAGCTTTATGTTCAGGACAGCTACTCAGACGCAGGAATTCTCCCTCGGGAATGCTAATGTGGTTTTATGCGCAATTTCGAAAAATACTATAAGGGAATTTTCAACAGTAAAAATGATAATGCCTGTCATGTCTGAATAATGCATGCAAGTCAAGAGGCCCATTGAAGCACTAATGTTCCAAGTGAATATTTTTGGATCCTTTTATATCAAACACTACTGGAGCAAACTATCGTTCTTCATTTAGACCATCGTTGCAGAAGCTTACTAAACTGAGGGGTGACAATGTGTGAGTGAGTGAGTGAGTGAGTGAGTGAGTGAGTGAGTGAGTGAGTGAGTGAGTGAGTGAGTGAGTGCAGTTTGTGAAAAATGTAATTTTGCAAATGAAAACTTTTAAAAACAAATTTAAGAGTTAAGATAAATTAGATATATATACCTTGGTTTACATCATATTCATAAACTGGAAAAGTGATGACTGATTTTCCGCAATCTGTTCAAATCACTCTCACCCTTATTGTGCCTTTTAAGCCCCAATGGAAACAGAGAATTGATCATGATAATCAGGGTTTAACGCGACTAACAAATGTACGTCCAGTACGCACAAGTGTAGAGAATGGATATATCCTGCCTCCCAAAGGACGCACAATAATATTCATCAAGGGCAGTTATGGGTGTCTGTCATTTCATCCATCAATAATGACCGCTGTCATGATCATTGATTCATTCCCGGCTCTGAAGTAATAATGAAGATGTACAGTACACTACACCGTATCATTACTTTACAGGACCCTCATCCTGCCTTCAAGGACCCTTAAAGTAGCTATTGGGGGGCCCCTGGTTCCCCGGTTTGGTATGTCAAGGTAAAACCCTAATAATAATTCTCTGGCATTGACATTTTATTTCCTACTGACCTTTTCCTGATATTACTTTCCACAAAACCACATATCAATACAAAAGAACTTAGTCCCCAGTGGATGAGAGAACAGGTACAAAAATTGAGCAATGGCAAATCTGGGAATGATTGCCTTGAATCCTCAACCAGAAACACCTTGTACCACTGGGCCAACACCCTGAAGTACTCACACTAGGAAGGTATATCTTATCAAATGGCTGAAGACTGGCCAATCAAATACCAATCTTTGACTAAACAATCAGAGACCACTGATGACTGACCAACCACACACCAGTGTTTGACCAGACAATCAGAGACCGCTGATGACTGACCAACCACACACCAGTGTTTGACCAGACAATCAGAGACCGCTGATGACTGACCAACCACACACCAGTGTTTGACTTGACAACCAGAGACCGCTGATGACTGACCAACCATACACCAGTGTTTGACTAGACAATCAGAGACCGCTGATGACTGACCAACCACACACCAGTGTTTGACTAGCCAATCTGAGACCGCTGATGACTGACCAACCACACACCAGTGTTTGACCAGACAATCTGAGACCGCTGATGACTGACCAACCACACACCAGTGTTTGACCAGACAATCAGAGACCGCTGTTGACTGACCAATCAAATACCAGTGTTGACTGCTTAGCTGATGACTGGCCAATCAGAGGCAACCCATATTAGACACTTACCTTGATATGCATGGACTTGATCTCCTCTATCTTTGACCCTTGCAGGACCTTGGCCGAGGTGTTGTTGACCTCACGGTCAGCCTTGTGACGTAGCCAGTCTTCATAGCCCTGGAGCAAAAGGGGGACAATATCCATCATGAAGACTACACTGTTTATGTCAGGTCAAAATAAATACCCGCTCAACGTCATCTTAAAAGAAACAACTTTTTGTTTAGTGAAGCAACCGGTCAGTACGTCAAAGCCGGCATTGAATGTAAATCTTAAAACTTTAATGGAAAATATGTGGAAATTGGATAAGAAAAAAGCTTTTCATTTCACCCTTAATCATCTACTTTTATATAATTAGATTTCTTACTACATACAAACCAATTACACATTATACTACACATGTATTATAATTATTATCATCACCATCATCATCATCATCATCATCATTATTATTATTATTATTATTATCTATTGTTTTCTTCAGGATTTGAATTGACTGCAGGTTCTATTTTGGCAGGGTTTTCCCACATCCTGGGCGCTGAGTCAGCCTAATGGATAATAAATTGGCTTGTCATGCCAAAAGCCCAGGTTCGATTCCCGATGCCTATTGTTAGCGTTAACTGGCGTGACATTAACGGAATGTCACTAAAGCGGCATTACCCACCCATCCACCCTCCCATTCTTCTCTCAGCCACCTCACCACTCACCCATTTCTACCACTCACTCTACCACTCACCCACCCACTCTCACTCACTCACTCCACCCAACCACCCACCCACTCACTCATCCACCCTCCCATTCTTCTCTCAGCAACCTCACCACTCACCCATTTCTACCACTCACTCTACCACTCACCCACCCGGTCACTCACTCACCCATACAGCCTCCCACCCACCCACTCACTCCAACCACCTACCCATCCACTCACTCACTCCACCCACCTACCCATCCACTCACTCACTCACCCATCTACCCTCCCTCCCAGCCTACCACTCACTCACTCATTCCTCACTCACTCACCCACCCTCCCACCCAATCACTCTACATATCTAGGGTGGCCAAGGAAATGGGCTGAGAAAGTCAATCCTCTGACGACACGTGTACCACGGTGTTCTGCTGAACATCAACAAAGCAGGACTTAAAATTACATCATGGTCCTCAAGTTGCAGTCAACAATTGTGTTAAACATTTCCTTGTCAGGTGAAGACGGTAAATACTCAACAACACATTCTCAACACCCCTTGTCACGAGAATATATATTACCAGATATTTACTACCCTGCTGTTTGTATTGGGAGGGTGTGACAGGTTGCTGGGCTTAAGTTAGGTTCCCCGACAACTGCATAACAACAACACACTGTATATGTATAGACCTTATCGTGTCTTTATTTATGGCCCATTGTCTGATTTGTGGCCAAAAGTCACATCACACAAAAAGAGACCAAATAGTCTGACTAAATGTCTAATTAATGGATCAGGAAAGTTTGTTGTTTGTTGTTTAACGCCGCACTCAGCAATATTCCAGCTATATGACGGCGGTCTGTAAATAATCGAGTCTGGACCAGACAATCCAGTGATTGACATCATGAGCATCAATCTGATTCGGGAAACGATGACATGCATCACCCAAGTCAGCGAGCCTTACCCCCTGATCACGTTAGTCGCTTCTTACGACAAGCATAGTCGCCTTTCGCGGCAAGCAAGGGTTGCTGAAGACCTATTCTACCCCAGATCTTCACGGGTCAGATCAGAAAAGTTAGAAAAGATACAAACAAGATTTGGTGGACGCAGAATTTTAGTTCTGGCACTCTTCCAACATCAAGCAAATAGTTTAAGAATAATTATGTTTTCCAGTATTATCTTGAATAAATTGTGCTTTTCTAAAAGAAAATCCCACCCCTAACCACTACACTGAGTATCCATTGCCCTGACAGATGCACATGTCAGTCTTGCCTCCTGATGATGCCCACACAGAGCTGAGTGGTGTATTTGTATCACAAAGTCTACATGATCTATGGGGACAATTACAGATTCCTCCCTGTTTAACCTTTACAAACAACCTATGAGCTAGTGGATAAAACAGTGTATCACTTTAACCACTCGTCCCAGACAACTGACACAGACACAGACACGGACAGACACAGACACAGACATGGACAGACTCAGACACAGACACGGACAGACAGACACAGACATGGACAGACACGGACAGACACAGACACAGACACGGACAGACAGACACAGACATGGACAGACACGGACAGACACAGACACAGACACAGACACGGACAGACACAGACACAGACACGCACAGACACAGACACAGACACGGACAGACACAGACACAGATACAGACACAGACAAGGACAGACACAGACACAGACACGCTGTCCTCTTCAACACAAACATATCAGTTGGTTGGTTTGTTGTTTAACGCCGCACTCAGCAATATTCCAGCTATATGACATCGGTCTGTAACTGATCGAGTCTGGACCAGACAATCCAGTGATTAATATCATGAGCATCGATCCACGCAATTGGGATCGATGACATGCATCAACCAAGTCAGCAAGCATGACCATCCGATCCCGTCACCTCTTACGACAAGCATAATCGCCTTTTACAGCAAGCATGGGTTGCTGAAGATCTACTCTACCCAAGATCTTCACGGGTCTAAACATATCAGAGCAACATACTTTAAAACCTTGTCAATCAACAAACATCTTTCATTTTGTCTTATTCATATCATTCTCTACATGATTATCCCCTGAATGTTTATCAAAATGAACAAATATGACAGGAATTCTTTTTATCAAAGATTTCATGATGAACTCATTTTAAAAACGTCTCATTCAATTCTATTATCCCTACAAGTTTATAAAAACGAGCAATAACGACTGGATTTCTTAACAAAAATTTCAGGATCAATTCTGTGTTTGAGCTTCTGATTGTAGATGACAGGTATCACTCAACACTTAATGGGTTAATCATAATGCTTTCAGCTGTTGCTGACTCTGGTGTGTTGAGCTCAGTAATGCACAACACGGTGATTGATTGTCAATAATTCATAGGTCAATTGAAGAGATTGGAAGCAATGTGTGCACTATCGACCTGAGTCTGTATGCTGTCTGCTGGTATACCTGACGACCAGTCAACATTGGTGGCACCACAACAGCCGATATGGATTATAGGACAACTTACCTTCACAATTGCGGAGAGGGATTATGGGATAACCTAGCCACAGAAAAATATCTGGTTTCCCTTTTATTTGTTCAGTTCAACAAATCAAGAACTGAGTTGTTCAAAAAACATCCAACATCTTTTTATCCTATAATGCAAAGTGGTATCGATGTGATAAACCAATCCTATAAACGTATCACGATCTGATATAGATGCATGGAACTACAATCAAGCTCCATACATCGACACAATGCCTTCATTTTTGGTTAACTATTGACTAACAATCCCAGTATCTTAGATAGTTTCCCTACTTTGTTTACATGACATCAACCATTTGGACTCATTTTCCGACTTATCACTGTTTATGTAATAACTGGTTTTTTAGACAATGTCTGATGAATTGATAGCAGACATGTATGCTGAAACGTTTTGAAATAACATTTTTATCATATTACGAACTAACGAGAGAAAAATAAGATATTTTGTACAGTTCGCACACATGGCGATTTTCACAGAATTTTTTTTATGGCAAACGTCTTTATGACGTCACAGCACAATTGTATCCTTGCACCCATAAAGTCCGTCTCTCCCGTGGGCCACACATGATAACATGGGCAATTCACTCAAACATCATTCTTATGTGGCTTCAAAAGCTGTTTCATTGAATGAAATTACATCTTAAACACCCATTATTTCAGGAGATACATTGCGGTATTGTAAACATGATATAATAGCGATAACAAATATTTGTATTCCTAATATATGACATTCACAACAAGGAAACACACTTGGTTAATCATCTCTAAGGTGTTTGAGTGTGTCGTGACACACTCATTAAGGTCATGGGATGGACTGAGAATCACTCACCTGTTTTATGGCAGTGACGGAGATGACGAACACCAGGGGTAGGATGCTTGTGATGGGGGTCACCGGGGTGTCTATCAGCAGCTGCAGTAGAAGACAACATTCAAGATAAGCCACAAGATACAACAGTAAAAGGAGGAGAGTCAGTGGCCTTGATCCCAGGTTAACTGGAGCACTGCAAGTTCAGGATGAAAACTTGTTTCATCAAGGTCAATGTTTGCTTTTAGGAGCCGGCCATATGATATTCTGGGGTGGGGCTGCACGGCTGGGGGAGGAAATATTTAGAAAAAATAATCTGTTCTCAAAAACGCTGGAGAAAAATAATTTGTTTCCAGGTTTCACCAAAAGAAAACTGGTTAACCGGTTCACTGGATCGTTCTGAAATATAATTTCATTTTTTCGCCCCAAATAGTTCTTGTTGAGAAAGAAATTATATGTCCTGAAGTATACTAGATATAATCATATTTCATGGGTATACCATACCCATTAGATATGAAAATATAACCCGGGGGTTGGATTATGTTCACGTAATTACCAGTAATTTCATATTTCAGGACTGATTAACAATTGTGATCAAGGTGACGGGTGACAGCTCACCTGAACAATACCGACGCACAGGAAGTAGAAGTTGGCCACCCGCCGGAACTGCTCGAACAGGTTCTTGGGTAGAAAGTTCCATAGCGTGTACTGCAACAAATACAATGTTATAAGTCTTCTTGGTGCATATCGAGAAGGAATTCGGTTTTGTACACTGTAGATAACAAAATTAGTAAACAGTAAAATATCAGACTTTTTGCCACCAATTTATATGGTTCTACTGTCACTGGGTGCCTTTTCGAGATGTTTTACGCAACCAAAGACAGGGTTAGAAACGAACAGTTTTTGTCCACTAGTCCTTATAAGGATAACATATAGCAAAACCCTTAAAAAGGGCAAATTTCTACTAGTCCTTATGATACCTTTACCATTTGGCAGTTTCGCAAGGACTATAGGACTAGTGCCAATTTCTAACGCTGCAAAGACGTTCAAAGATGGTATTGTTGTCTGTTAGATACACACTAATCTGCTTGATCTCACTTGCAATACAGACTGGGGATATATTTCTGTATGCCCTACTCCCTGCATTGACTTGGCCCATCTACCATACAGGACTCCATGTTTCGTTGGTTGGTTTGTTGTTTAACGCCGCACTCAGCAATATTCCAGCTGTATGACAGCGGTCTTTAATTATCATGTCTGGACCAGACAATCTAGTGATCGATGTCATGACATTGATCTATGCAATTGGGATACAATGAAAAGCATCAACCAAGTCAGCAAGCTTGACCACCCGATCCCGTAAGTCGCCTCTTACGACAAGCATTATCACCTTTTATGGCAAGCATGGGTTGCCGAAGACCTATCCTACCCCGTATCTCCATGGGTATGGACCACGGAGGTAGTTTAACCTTTTGAATATGTTGAAGATTAGGAACATGACATCAACTGCGAACCCAGGTACCTAGAACTGCTGCCCTAGATCACGCTGCCTTTCCTCCAATTGATAACTCCCATAAATAAGTAATTACTATCTGACACTCTACCGAGCCTTTAAAGGTCAGTATATGTTATCTTAATGGTGTTATGACGTAAATATTAAAAATAGTGTAGATTATGGGCCATAAACATTTATTCCATACGCCATTATTGAATTTCGTTGCCATCTCTAATCTCATGTCTGTAGTCTCTATGGCACAATGCTCAGTAATATTTCAGTAGGCATTGCTGTTAAACCTAACTTCAATACAACCTTAATTCATTTCTGAACGTGATGATGAACATGTACGTCATATCATAATAATTTTCGTTTCCTTTTGTGATGAGAGGTGCATGCAAACGGCAGAAACAACAACATAATTACTGGTTTGTTTGTTTGTTGGTTGGTTTAACGCCGCACTCAGCAATATTCAAGCTATATGACAGCGGTCTGTAAACAATCAAGTCTGGACCAGACAATCCAGTGATTGACATCATGAGCATCGTTCCACACAATTGGGATATGATGACATGAATCAACCAGGTCAGCGAGTCTGACCACCAAATCCAGATAGTTGCCTCTTACGACAAGCATAGTTGCCTTTACGGCAAGCATGGGTTGCTAAAGACCTATTTTACCCCGGATTTTGAAGGACAGATAAGTATGTTTCTAATAGACCCTACAGGTAATTTTTGTACTTGTTACTGCATACAGGGATCTGGGGGCTTCAGGGATTTAGGAGAGGGGCTTAAGGGGGTGGGGAATGTGGATTAATGGGGTTGGGAATGGGCCCTGATTAAGGGTGTGTGGTGTATCCAAAATACAGGTGTATTAGTGTGTGTGTGTGTGGGGGGGGGGGGGGGGGGGGTGCATAATATATGATTTTATTTCAGGCAGCTATTTATTTCCGTTCCATGTTTAATCCAGGGTTTTAGGGTGTGTTTTTTCAGGAAATTGACTGATCCTGGTCCAAAATATAATGTTTTTATTCAAAATAGGTAACATTTTTAAAAAATGTTGACAGCATGTTTGATTGTATTGAGACTCATCATACATTACAGTTCAAGTTACCGGATGTGAACCCTTTGTTTTGAGAGTGCGATCAGCTATAAGCTGCAGCATGTCCCACCAGCTGTAGTTTAACTTGGTTAATGCAGGGTGCACACTTAAAGTAGATCTCCCCCAGAACACAGGACTGGCTACTTGAAATTCTTACTAGTCCTTGTCAAAGTTGCCAGTCTAAAATTTTATGTTATTACTTCAAACTTGAATTAGGGTTGTTTATTATTTGCACACAATAGACCTTACGGAGATATGTATTAATTATTGACAAAATATATGACCGTCCTCATGATGGGTAGACTGTATTTCACCTGTTCTTCCTGAAATTAACCTGTCACGGACGGTGGGCCGGGCTATTATTTGCAACTCCAGTTTATGGCTATTAAATAGTCATGAAGACATTCTTCTAGCGACTAGTGGCTCTCGTCAACAGCCTGCCCACAGTGATTGGTGGTCAGAGTAAACAATCACCAACGTACACAAACACACCACTACCATGGCCTCAGGCTGAATATGTTACGCCTAAGTACAAGCATAGAGGCCACAGTCTATTGATAATACATGCCAAATGTTCAATACAGCCAAATCAGGGCTAAATGCCTCTCATCAGTGGTAATAAAGCAGTGAGATCATTAATGGCTTGTGTTACACCAGACACTCTGGTTGCTGGTGACAAACAGTGGCAGAACATTTCCATGAGTTTATCAACTTTTGATGGATATTCAGAATTCTTATATGTCATTTCCAAATGTGACTAAAACTTTCACGACAGTTTGGAAAAAATCACCTGAAAGAGTGTCCCGGCCATGACAAGCAATTTATTTTATTTTATTTATTTATTTTTATTTCTGAAAATTATTGAAGTGTTTTCACAGAATGCTCTAATTCAAAACAAAGTTTACAAATAAGAGGAAAAAATATTTGAATTGATTTCCAGGCACCAAGATTTCCTCACTGCCCTGCGTTTGTATTTAAAATATTTAGTTTTTGTTGTCTAAAATACTGTACCACACTCAGCAATATACCAGTTTTATGATAGTGACCTGAAAATAATCGAGTCTGGACCTGATAGGCCAGTGATTGATATCATGAGCATCAATCTACGCAATTGAGATATGATGACACGCATGAACCAAGTCTGCGAGTCTGACCACCCGATGATGCAGAAAGGGGTAGTTCATGTATATGTAGATATTTATACTAAAATTGTCTCTTTTGGGGCAAAAAAAAAATGGATTTCTTGCATTTATGGCACTTTAATTATGACAGACAATAATATATGGATTTACCAATTCTATGCAGACAGTAATTGGCTTCGTCATAAAACAAAGAATATTCTTACAGACCTATATATTAAAAAACTGAATTGACCAAGAAACATGACTTTTGTTTGTTCGTTGTTTAACACAGCACTCAGCAATATTCCAGTTGTATGACGGCGATCTGTAAATAGTCAGTGACTGACATCATGAGCATCGATCCACGCAATTGGGATCGATGACATGCATCAACCAAGTCAGCGAGCCTGACCACCCGATCCTGTTAGTTGCCTTTTACGACAAGCATGGGTTGCTGAAGACCTATTCTACCCCAGATCTTAACGGGTTTCCAGAAACATCAAGTAAAAAGCAGATACCATTATCAGTTTAATTGCATGTATTTCAATGAAACAAGAAAAGGTTCCTATCTCTTTGTGACATTAATCGACCATCAATTTTCAAAATAACGAAGTTATTTCAATGTAAAAACATATCTAATGAGGAAACTGTCTCCCTTCTGTCACCAGATTGGGATGATCATGTACAATGGGTTGTTCATGTGCGGCCTGTCAGCGGCCTGTGCGTAATCAAAACTGGACCGGACAATCCAGGGATTGATATTGTGAGCAACGATCCACACCATCGGGGTACAATGACATGCCATCTCCTCACACCAGTAGTCATCCAAAGTATAAAAACCTAGCTGTCTTTCATGGAGGACAAATTTGGGGCACAATCCAAAAAAATTAACATTTTAGTTTAATTGACGTGAACGAAGATTGTTCACTACCCTTGATCTCTGAGATTTCACTTATGTATGGTTTTAATAAGCACCCCTTTGTCAATTTTCTACTGCAAATATGTTAAATTATTTGCTGAATAAAACGCAAAGGTATTTAAAATTAAGTAATATGTTTTTGTTGCACAAATAAAATATCAGATGACAAAAAGACTCTTACATTCCCATGTTCATCCATAATATATGAATGCAGGAATGATCTACAAATTAATTCCTAAATGCCAAACAAAATAATCAATAAATAATTTCATTTCTGAATTATTTATCAGCTGGGTTAACAGATACAGAAAAATATCATAAATAACAGGAACGTAAATGTCAAGATAAAGCACAACCATATTGATTAAAAATGTCTTCCTTACCTTAGAGGAGATGACTTGATTGTCAATGTATTTTTCTGGTATAAACACTTCCTCGGTGGACGGAGGCCGGTTCCCAACAAACACGGTCCGATTTGCAGGACGCTTCTTCTTCATGCATCCCTGGCAGCAAAAAAGGGATCTTAGTGTAAAATCCTTAGAATTAGAATCCTCATTTTTTCCGTTCCCCTGGGGGTTTGGATTGGGATGGACCCGAGACTGGAACTTCCTGAGGAATGCCATCACTCTATATGTGTCACCAATATCCTAGAAACGCAGGGACATGAAATATCCATTGGGTCAGTGCACACATGTCTACCCGAAACCTTCAGATCATGTCATTTTACTCCTAATTAAACCATACACCTGTTGTATAAAAACAATCACGTCTTTAATCAAAATCACAAATAATTTTCCCCGAGCCTTGTATCACATTCACATAGACTCCTTTCCACATGTTAGAAGCAGTGTCTGTTCAGCGATATGTTCGTTTCATTAAGTTCAATGATCTATGGATCATGTACAGGTATCCAAATTCCCTCTGGTGTCTTGTTTAAGTTAAAGTTCTACGACCTATTTGCTTCATCATGTTGCTGGTACCGTCAGTGGAACCCGATCGATGAAAACACACCATGACAACATTCAATAAACATCATGTGGAACGGGTAGGCTTCCGATACTGAATCAATGACTGACAGGCATTGACGTCCCACCTGACAGTGGAAGAGCCCACTAATGTCCCGACACTACAGTGAGACAGTCGGCTTGTACTCAGACATCGTGACACCCATTCTTTGAACTGCCCCGTCACCTATCACTATGGGTCACCGCCCAACAACTTAAAACAAATACCGCATGACGGTGACAATTTTCAAAGAGTGCAGAAAACTGTCATTATTCCTACTATTTCATGTAATGAACACATGGTGTGTGAACTGAGCTGTTTCCTCGTACGCCATGACAAGCCAGGTTACTAGGGACGACAGTGTTTATCACAAGATAAATAGACGATTTCCTTCTTTCAAATGCTATCAGCTTATATTGTATTCCATGTATTGATTTTGTTAACTGGGGTGTGAAATCCACCCTAGGCAAGCCAAGTTGGGTGTGATCTCTTGTTAGGAACAATAGCTTGTTAATGCCTGAGAGATCTGAGTACTTACTGAGCACATGGGGGGTTAGTACAAAATTCATTCATAATTCCTTTAGTCAGCTGATTGACAGGGAAAGCCAATTGTACCAGGATTGGTACATTTTCTGGACACTGACTTCTAGACACCGACTTCTAGCATGCAAATGTCCTAAAGATGTTTAAATTGATAATACAGAAGAATGTCCTTTCAAAATTTTAACAATATATAAAATGTCCCAATGCCATTTGGCTAAACAAAGTCACTAAGAGTACCAGGCTTGGCTTTAGGGTGCATGCCTATATAGATATTGGTTTCGGAACGATTAATATTTTATAACTATTTAAAGAATATGTGTGTCTGGGTATTATTAAGAAAGCTGGTGTGCAGGCAAATTCTTTTCAGTCTCATGTATATTTCAAGTGAATGAATGAAGACTATAGAACTAATAGTATAGACTTTATTCATGAAATAGTTCAGTATCTTGTGTCAACACAATTTATACAAAACTTTCCACTCACAGTTTGTTTACGCAGTATAATACCAGGCATAAGAGACAGAGGCTATATAGCTTTTGTATAACAGCGGAGATGAGATATCAAATGAAAAAACTCAATTTAGATATAGTGTGTGAGTGAGTGAGTATGGTTTTACGCCGCTTTTAGCAATATTCCAGCAATATCATGGGGAGGGACACTGGAAAATGGGCTTCACACATTGTACCCATGTGGGGAATCGAACCTGGGTCTTCGGCGGGACGAGCGTTTTCTATTTATAATACAATGGACAATGTTATTGATAAAACAAACTAACCCGATCAACTTGGTATCACAATCTAATAAATATGCAAATGAGGGCACAAAGCAGGAACTATTTTTAAGTTTATGCAATGTCTGCCTGGTCAATAATTTATTGACCAACTCCATAAATATAACAGCATGTGTCAGGCTTAAATTTTTGGGTCGGGCATCAGCACTTAGGCTAAATCCTGCACATCAGTTATTATTAATGCCAATAAAAACATTCAATGAGTGAGTGAGTGAGTGAGTATGGTTTTACGCCACTTTTAGCAATATTCCAGCAATATCATGGCGGGGGACACCAGAAATGGGCTTCACACATTGTACCCATGTCGGGAATCGAACCTGGGTCTTTTCGGCGGGACGAGCGAACGCTTTAACCACTAGGCTTCCCCAACGCCCCTTCAATGAAAGAACCGAGTTCAGAGTTGTGTTAGTTGGTCTTCTTCGCGGGAGTGAGTGAGCATTGTTTTACGCCACTTTTAGCAATATTCCAGCAATAATATCACTGGGGAGGGGGAGGGGGAGACACCAGAAATGGGCTTCACACACTGTACCCATGTAGGGAATCGAACCCAGGTCTTCGGCGTGACAAACGAACACTTTAACCACTGGGCTATCCCACCGCCCCTTTTCTTCATGGGAATAAATAAATAAAAAGTGTTCAACCTTCATAACATTTGTTTTCAATAACAATTATTTTTATAAAGTTCAACCTCCTTCCTCATTTTTAATTTTTTTCTCTAATACAGCCTAGCCAATCATCAAACACAAACAGAGAAATCTGAATTTATGTCACATTGAAAGAGTCAGGAAGCAGAGATCAACACACCACCCTGGTGCTTGCTGTGCGTCTTTATTCACAACACATGAGAGCTGTATGAATACACATTGCATTTTAGAAAGTGTAATCCCCAAATAATGTAAACTTTATTCCATATTAACTTGATGCTGATACACAAGTGTCAGCTTCATTTCAAGGTAGAATGAACATACGAACACACTTAAGAAGTCAACTTAGCCTGAGACTATTAACATGTGAACTATCACAGCATAATGATTGGTGGGAACTAAGATGAGTGTGTTGCCTTATGGTGTAGTCAAGAGTGAGTGAGTGAGTGAGTTGGGTTTAACGCCGCTTTTAACAGTATTTCAGTTATATCGCAGCGTGTCAGCTTAATGTGGGAGGAAAGCCCGAAATGATGCAGGTCTCAGACGTTTACCACTTCGGTGAAACCCACGAGCATGGGTATGGTGCTGACGAACCTAGAAACATAATCGGGGCGAACCAGGATTCGAACCCACAATCATAGGTTTCTGGCGTGTCCAAGGGACGCAACTCTGCACAGCGAATCGCGGCGCCTTAGACGACTGGGCCACCCTGGTGTAGTCAAGAGAAGACATAATATTCAGTTACTCTCTAAAGCCACACATTTTTAATTTTATGTTTCATGGATTTATTCCAGCTTTTTCTCACAAGGTCGTTCAAAATAAAAATAAATAGCTGTGTCAATCATATGTTTATTTGCATGAACGTCATTCTACCGTTTAGTAAAAACTGCAGCTTGCATCTTGAATCACTGATAGTGATGTAGACAAGGAATTTATATATAACAATTTATATGGTATATTTTGTCCATATTACAAGTGGGAGACATAACAAAAATTTATATTATTATTTTTAATTTATTTCTTTTCCAGCTGCTTTTCAGTAGAGGGGCGGGCCCATAAAACAAAAATAAAGAATGTGCGGTCTAAATGATGTAAATTACACTATCCAGACTTAAGGACATAAGAAGCTGGGACAACCCCAACATTGACCCATTGGATGCAAAAAGGTATGGCTGTTGGAATGAATGAAACTAATTATACGATAGATTTATCTGATATTTGTCCAGTTAAAAACTACAATCAATGTTCAGACAGTCCACAAAAGACTAAGGAAATCCCCGTAAATAACCCGTGAAGATTCCGCGGTAGAATAGGTCTTCAGCAACCCATGCTTGCCGTAAAAGGCGTCTATGCTTGTTGTAAAAGGCGACTAACGGGATCGGGTGGTCAGGCACGCTGACTTGGTTGATGCATGTCATCGATCCCAATTGCGTGGATTGATGCTCATGATATCAATCACTGGATTGGCTGGTCCAGACTTGATTATTTACAGACCGCTGTCATATAGCTGGAATATTGCTGAGTGCGGCGTTAAACAACAAACCAACCAACCAACCAACCCCATAAAAAAGAAGCGTAAGGCATCACACATACTTTGTGTTGTACAGTGTTCCCTCACTATTGGGCCCTTCAAAGTGCTTACCCGGTCATTGCATGCAGTAATGCATGGCCCCAAAGTTATGTACATTATTAATAAACTCAAGTTTTACACTAACACAATATTGCGAGCATGCAACACCGAAAATACCAATCAACAAACCCGAACTGAAGTCCACAATTTAACCCTATTATTACCCTATTTGGATACATCATTGTATTTGTTGTTAATGCAGTGGTCACCTAGGGGCCCCGATTGTAATGTCCCGAGAGTCCCTTAATAACAGCTCACTAACATACAGAACAACACATAAGGATCATGAATATTTGGGGGGATATATATATGTGCTCAGTCTTCTTTCAAAAAACATATCCAAAAATATTCTGATCCCTAACTTTACTTGCACAGTATACAGAGCCTAGACCAGGATAAATCCCATATCCATCTACTTATTAAGTACTACGTACAACTCATCCAAAAGATGCATATCTCTATTTCTGGAATATATGTTCAGCTATCAGAAACTATTATTATATTATCTTTACAATAAGCAGAGTAACTTCAGTCATGGGTCCTGAAGATTCCATGCGGCTAAGATAAGGAAGGTGACCTATTAAAGGCACTCTATTTTTTCCATATCTTGATGTAACTTGATAATGAGCACTGATAATGACATCTATTTTCTGAGTATAAACATATATATATCCCTGTTTGCTATGAGATAACACTTGAAATGGAGATGTTTCTTGTTATCTTCTGCTCCAAGATGTTTTTCCAGTATCTTTGTTTTCTTGAATAAACTTTGTACTTTTGTATGATATATATATATATATATATATATATATATATATATATATATATAAAGCACAGTAAAGTTCTAACTCTCAGGCACAATATAGTAATAATTAAATAAGTGGAGTAAGATTGAACACAGTTTTAATAGGCTAGCGCTTTCAACTCGTACCACGTACGAGTCTCATCAGGCCATAACTGAATAACGGACATGAAGTAGTAACATATAGTTACGTGACGTCATAACATTTAGGAAACTTTTTAGTTTTCCCGCTATATAAGCTAAATTTTGATCATGAACCTACATTGTTTCAAAAAGAGCAACATTTCATTCATAAATACGCGCCTAAGTTAAATGTCAAGGCGTAAGTTTTTTGTCCATTGTCCATATATATATATATGCTTGATGCATACATCATAAATTGGAAAAATGAAAAAAACTACACAGAAAGATTATTTTTGACATAGTTACTTTGTTTCACACACGTGCGATGCACGCACACACACACACAAAAAAACAAAAACAAAAAAACTTGGGGGCAACTGATCCTTTTAAGCCTCTTAAGGGATCCATTAATTTACTCCAAGATTTTATTTTTATTTGCATACAACCTGAGAGTTGAATGTTATCAACTTTGTGTGTTGAATTTACTTTTATATCATAGATCTTTGATATGCAAGACCGGCTTTAGGCATGGAATTCAAAGTATACCAAGGCCAGCTACTACTACTAGTAATATCCTCAACTAACAGAAACGTTCAATTGCAAACAGACTTTTTGTTTGTTTGTTTGTTGAAGGCAGCCTTTTGTTCAGATGATGTGATGTAACCAGTTTTTGATACTATGAACAATGGATGAGGTCATTTCATATTGTTCTCAACATGGACCATTGTGTTTGTTTAGTTTGTTTGTTGTTTAACGTTGCAGTCAGCAATATTCTAGCTATATGACAGTAGCCTCTAAATTATTAAGTCTGGACCAGACAATCCAGTGATTGACATCATGAGCATCAATCAACGCAATTGGGGTATGATGACATGCATCAACCAAGTCAGCAAAACTGACAATCCTGTTAGTCGCCTCTTACGACAAGCATAGTCACCTTTTACGGCAAGCATGGATTGCTGAAGACCTATTCTAACCCAGATCTTGATGGCCACCAAAGATTTGAACACATCTTCCTATAATCCATTAAGCAGCATATTTTCCTTCTTCATATCTTACATTCAAACTGAAGCAAAC
Organism: Haliotis cracherodii; assembly: GCF_022045235.1. Taxonomy (NCBI): domain Eukaryota; kingdom Metazoa; phylum Mollusca; class Gastropoda; order Lepetellida; family Haliotidae; genus Haliotis; species Haliotis cracherodii. The sequence goes on from NW_027266330.1 coordinate 61,248,728, forward strand.
CAATCATTAGATAAATAAATATCATTCCATGCTACTTCAAAGAAGCTGTAATTAATTTACAAAGCCCTCATTAGCCAAATGTATTTGAGTTAAGCCAGGGGGCTGAGCATGCGGTGAAGGCTTAGCGGGGATTAACATACCAGCCTGCACAGTCAAGTGGGACTGGGTCTGCACCGTCAGAGGGCACCTGCACATAGCTGGGGTAACTCTGGCAAGTGTGGCATGACTCGCAACAAAACATGCCCGTCACGCTGGGAGTACACCCACGCAAATAGTGGTTATTCTCACGCTAATACACACAATATTTCAGCAATATCATGGCGAGGGACACCAGAAATGGGCTTCACACATTGTACCCATGTTGGGAATCGAACTTGGGTCTTCGGCTTGACGAGCTAAAGCTTTAACCACTAGGCTACCCGACCGCCCCCCTGGAGTATGCCAAGAGCACATTTTCATAATTCAGTGTATAAAGATGTGGCAGGGTTTCAGATCATTCATTTTTTCAGATGTTGACTGACTGTCAATCACATGTCCTGAATATTTTTTCGAACTTGGTCAAGATATTATGTAAAGAAGAATTAAAAGAATTATATAATTAAAAGTTGAAATATCCTAATAGGGTTTGCATTTAGCAAACTCACTGGTGAGGTGGTGTTTATTGTTGTGAGGCGAGAGGGAAAAACATCTAATAATTATTTTATTATGACCTTTTCCAACTGTGTATTTTCCCATTAATCAGAAAGTTACCTTGGCATTTAGAATTGTCTCTTGCATCTATTTATCCAACTGTAACTTAATTTTGTAAATTATTTATGCAGTCTTTTCAAGAAGAAAATATATTTGTTTTACATACAAGTGTAGTTCACTAATTACGGTGTGAAATGTCAACCCTTACAGAGAAACGACACCGTAGGCAGCCTGTTGTTCAAATGATGTGATGTCACAACTTCCTGATGAACAATGGATGATGTCATTTCATATTGTTCTCGTCATGGACCGTTGTGTTTGTTTGTTGTTTAACAACGGTCTGTAAGTAATCAAGTCTGGACCAGACATTCCAGTGATTAACATCATGAACATCGATCCACACAATGGGGATCGATGACATGCATTACCCAAGTCAGCGAGTCTGACCACCCGATCCCGATAGTCGCCTTTTAAGGCAAGCATAGTTTGGTACATAACCATGCACTTTGGTATTACACATTTTACATTTAAGAATTGACTTTCACTTTGTGTCAGTTCATTGGAGTATGAACCGTCTTCAAATGAGGTGCCAACTGTATGAACATCGGAGCTTGTGACGCCAAATGGATGCCCACAGGCAACAAATCTATACTGGCCAAAACTAGGTTACAACATATTTTTAGATCCCGTTGAAGACAAGTTTTTTATCATCCCACAGGCCGTGTTGCAGATAACATAAAAGTACAAAATGCCCCGACATGACGGTAATATTTACATTGCTTGTATGGATCTGATGAAACAGTAATCTATGGCAGACGTTGTATTGCTCTCTACCATGGCAACGGACCGACAAGCAGGACGTCATAACACTCCCATGTGTTGCTGTGTTTGGCAAATGACAGTATCAGTTTCACATAAAACTCTATTTGCTTCATCCTTTAAATTGTACACAGGGCTTGAAGTCTTATTTGGGAGTGAAGTTACGAAGAAATGCAATGAAATATTTTAAAACACTTATCTCTTAGCGAGTACGGAACATTATGCTTATATCTGTATTTAAAATGAACTTAATTAAGTTGTAAAAGCATTACTTAGATAATGTAATAAACATAGCTTTCATATGTATGAACAGTAGGATCAGACCTTTAAACGGTGCATTGCATGTAGTAGTAGATGTTTCATAAGCAGATATTTTCCTTGATATTGGCTTCATCTATCACACAAGAGTCTCTGGGAACTTTCAATTTACATGAATCAGTGACAAGTTAAATGAAGTCAATCTCAAAATGAAGTCAATTTCACTGACATTTTGTTTTTTTCAATCTTTCAAGACTTTGTTTCAGGTTAAACTCGGGATGAAATTGATTATTCATATCTACTCATCAGGCTTACACCATTGTGTACAAGTTTGAGAGTGAAGTAAAGTATCTTTTTAAAGTGACTATCCATGATCATGTCATCATATCCTGTTTGACAGTTCTAAAAACAAACAGCTATTTGAGAGCCAGCTATTATATAAATGCTCAAACATTTAACATTTTACAATTCTGTTCAAATTTGATGTCTTTTACTGTAATCAATTATAATAATTAACAAACAACTTCAAATAAACATAATCTTTTATTTATCACGATTGTAACAGGTAAAGTTGCATGGCCATTTGAAGATTCCGGGTTAGAATAGGTCTTCAGCAAACCATGCTTGCCGTAAAAGGCGACTATGCTTGTCGTAAAATGCGACTTACGTGATCGGGTGGTCAGGCTCGCTGACTTGGTTGATGCACGTCATCAATCCCAATTACGTGGATTGATGCTCATGATATTAATCACTGGATTGTCTGGTCCAGACTCGGTTATTTACAGACTGCCGTCATATAGCTGGAATATTGCTGAGTGCTGCGTTAAATAACAAACCAACCAACCATCCTGAATAAAAATATTTACTTGGCTGTCAACAAGTAAGTCGAAAAGTGAACTTTGAGCGCTGGTACATACGATTCATCCTCTGAACATGCGTTACACAATTTCTTAATTTATTACTGTTTATTCATCTGCTGATCAAAGAAATCACCACTTTTTATTTAAGATTTTTAGAAGTCTTTTTTTGTCCCCAGTGATCAACATAAATCCAAATGATATGGCAAGGGAAGCAACTCTGTCATGTCACTGCAAGACCCTACAAGGTACCGGTAGTCACTAGTGGGGTAGCCTTGAGGTTAAAGTCTTTACCCACTGCGCCGAAGACCCAGGTTCGATAACCCACATGGGTACAATATGCAAAGCCTATTTCTGGTATCCCCTGCCATGATGCTGATGGAATATTGCTAAAAGCGGTGTAAAATCATTCTCTTTCACTTTCAATTCTATAATACCGAAATGGATGTTTTTTACATATTTTTTATGTTTTTCACACTAATCATCAGGAGAGGGATTTGAAATCCCTTATCATGACCTGATTATAATTTTGATTGAATTATTCCCAATTTTCTTAAATATGTGTAACAAACAATTTATCGTTTGGGTTAATAATTTCAATCAAAATCCAAGAAACTGAAAGCAATCCCTCTGTTCCCGTCGCTGTTTGACAGTTTCTGAGCTCATTTATGAATTTAACATGATGACACTAATCAATACCATGTTTTGAATTCATCAAGTCTTAAATTTTTGTTTAGTTTCATCTCAGCATTTTCTAAAATTCAAGTTACATTTTTTTTAAAAACTTGACAAATTTACCAAAGCTGACTTCCAGTTGGACAGCATTGCCTGTAAACAGAGCATTATTACAGAGCATTATTACAGAGCATTTTTACAGAGCATTATTGATTGATGAGCCGGTGGCAGGCCTTCAGATAATGAATGAAGAGTCATAAAATATTATCAGAACACTGACAACTGCACTCAAAGCTCATGGTACCATCATACATGTGTTAAAGCTAATGAGACTGGTTTCTCACTGCTCTGATCGAGTGAGTGAGTGAGTGAGTGAGTGAGTGAGTGAGTGAGTGAGTGAGTGAGTTGAGTTTTACACTGCTAGGAGTGAGTGAAAGAGTGGTTATGGTTTTACATCGCTTTAAACATTACTCCAGCAACATCACAGTAGGGGCCCCAGAAATGGTCTTCACACATTTTACCCATGTGGGCAATCAAACCCGTAACTTCGGCCATTAACAGCTCTTTCAATATGGCTGCCTTGACGGCCATGCCAAAAATTGGATTGGACATCAATCATGTAAACATTCGACTGTCATCAATAGTGGGAACAAGTAAATGAAGTATGGTCGATTTCATCCAATGGTTCCTGAGAGGATGTTGATGCTGGACGATCTACGCCAGATGCTGGACGCCAGATGCCAGACGCCAGATGCCGTACAAACAGGCTACGACATGAGTTCACTCGACTTTCATTTAGAGGCGGGGCATGGGTGGCCCAGTCGTCTAAGGTGCAGTGATTCGCTGTGAAGAGTTGCGTCCTTTGGGCACGCTAGAAACCTATGATTGTGGGTTCTCCCTGATTATGTTTCTAGGTTTGTCAGCACCATACCCGTGCTCGTGGGTTTCACTGAAGTGGTAAACGTCTGAGATCTGGATCACTTTGGACTTTCCTCCAACATTAAGCCGAAATGACACCATATAACTGGAATACTGTTAAAAGCGGCATTAAACCCAACTCACTCACTCACTCATTACGACGGGCTAAAAAATGTAAATATTGTAAGTATAAGAAAAAAGGTGAACTAAAATTGGAATTAAAAATAATTGCATATTTTTATTTTTATTTTTCTCCTTTTGGCAAAATTAAGAGAGGCTTGTCTGAGAAAATGAATTGCAATGGCCCTTATTTATCATCACATAGAATGGTTGATATGTATTATTTCATAGTATTGTTTCATTTAATATTCAACAATATTCCTGATATACGACGGCTGATTGCGTCAGTGTGACGACAGACAAACCAGTCATATCATAAGTATCATGCAAAATGGTCTGAATTATCAAATGTTGAATTCGAAACGTCAGCCATAAAAAGCCTGTAAACTTCCATTTTATAATCATGTAAAATTTAGATTTGGATTGTTAGGAGATATTATGAAAAAATATAAAAAATAATCTGGGTCAGAAAAATCTAAAATCTGACATGCAATGACAGTTTTCAGTTTGTCTTTCAGTCACTTTTTTCAAGCATTTTCTGGGACCACTTATATTTTTTCGAAAAAATCACAGAATATCAAGACGGTGGTCCTTTATAAACCAATAATTAATTTACAGCATATTACCCATAGTTTCTTTAATAATAATGACACTCCACAGTACACCTTTAGTCAGGCGATAACAGAAAGGCTTCAGCCTCTTATATATATATATCCACCTCTATTTGTTCCACAAATACTGACATCGTGTTCTGCCTGGAGATACATCGTGTTACATTAAGCTGGGTAAACATTGCACAATAGGGTTTCATGGCTGACACTGATTTGTCAATTCAATTGTTCCTTAGTGGACCCAAGTTCTTTGCTTGCCCTCCGGGCTATAAATACCCGTTTTCATGACACGTGTAGCATGTACTAAGCCCAAGTTGAGTTGATCTGTGATCCCTTGCTACATGTGACAGGATATGTTGCAATGTGGGTGTGCAAGCTGACAGTGAAGAGAGTATTGTAGATATGGTTTGTACCGTATTTCCTCTATTAGATGCCCGGGCTTCTATTTATTTCGGACAAGCCTTTGACCCGGCGTCAATTAGAGGCCCGGCGTCTATTGTAGGCCCCCCTTCTATTAACACCCCCATTTCACTATGATCACGCACTCGTGACATATCGGATCGAGGACCATTTTCCGACACACGTCGAGTTACCGGAAGAGAAAGGGAGTCCTCATTATGTAATTTAGGTCCCAAAAAGGGATCATTAATTGTATCAATTGATCGACCCGGCTTCTATAGAGGCCCGGCGTCTAATAGAGGAAATACTGTAGTCTGTGTATGTTGAAAACAAACACTTTGTTCAAGGTTATCTATTCAACATACAGTCTCACAAAATGTAACATTCTTTCCATCCTTTACATGCTACTGTATTTCCTGTATTAAGCACTCTGGGCCCACTTGCACAAAGAGGTCTTAGTTCTACGATGATCGTAACTCCCAACATCTATCATAGACTTAAGATAGTCGCTGCGCTCAATCTCATTAAAATCAGATCTTAGTTTTCGCAACCCATTCCTTCTGACTTTTCATATGGTTGAATAAAGATATAACTTAAGTCAACTTCAGTGTATGCATGACCAGATTGTTTAATACATGTATCTTAATACGTTTTGCAAGTGCTGAGGTAAAACAATTCCAAATCGGACATTTTGTATCTCTTGAGACCTATAGCGGGTACCCGGGTAGGGTCAGGTAATAGGGGGTGGGTACCTGGGTAGTAAGTTTGGACTCGTCCCTGCCATATCGTAAACTGACCCTACAGAGACCGAACACAGATTTCTTACAGAAAACATCAGGAGAATATAACTGCAAAGTAACTATTATAAAAAATGCTTTATTTTTCGATGTTTGAAGCTTTTATGATTTACAACCGCTCAATCACAGATAACAAATCTAACTTGTGTGTGGTTTAAAGGAACCATTCCATCTTTATCAAATTTCCAGCACCAAGGGTGCTTACTGTTGTGAATACGGTTCACATAACAACAGGGGTGGTCGGGTAGCCTAGTGGTTAAAGCGTTCGCTCATCACGCCGAAGACCCGGGTTTGATTCACGACATGGGTACAATGTGTGAAGCCCATTTCTGGTGTCCCCCGCCGTGATATTGCTGGAATATGGCTAAAAGCGGCGTAAAACCATACTCACTCACTCACTCACATAACAACATGAACAGTTTGTGTTGTTTTCACACCCATCACAAAACATGTGCTTGGTCACACAGTAAACAGGTGCTTGGTCACACAGTAAACAGGTGCTTGGTCACATAGTAAACAGGTGCTTGGTCACACAGTAAACAGGTGCTTGGTCACACAGTAAACAGGTGCTTGGTCACATAGTAAACAGGTGCTTGGTCACACAGTAAACAGGTGCTTGGTCACACAGTAAACAGGTGCTTGGTCACATAGTAAACAGGTGCTTGGTCACACAGTAAACAGGTGCTTGGTCACATAGTAAACAGGTGCTTGGTCACACAGTAAACAGGTGCTTGGTCACACAGTAAACAGGTGCTTGGTCACATAGTAAACAGGTGCTTGGTCACACAGTAAACAGGTGCTTGGTCACACAGTAAACAGGTGCTTGGTCACATAGTAAACAGGTGCTTGGTCACACAGTAAACAGGTGCTTGGTCACATAGTAAACAGGTGCTTGGTCACACAGTAAACAGGTGCTTGGTCACACAGTAAACAGGTGCTTGGTCACACAGTAAACAGGTGCTTGGTCACACAGTAAACAGGTGCTTGGTCACACAGTAAACAGGTGCTTGGTCACATAGTAAACAGGTGCTTGGTCACACAGTAAACAGGTGCTTGGTCACATAGTAAACAGGTGCTTGGTCACACAGTAAACAGGTGCTTGGTCACACAGTAAACAGGTGCTTGGTCACACAGTAAACAGGTGCTTGGTCACATAGTAAACAGGTGCTTGGTCACACAGTAAACAGGAGCTTGGTCACACAGTAAACAGGTGCTTGGTCACACAGTAAACATGTGCTTGGTCACACAGTAAACATGTGCTTGGTCACACAGTAAACAGGTGCTTGGTCACACAGTAAACAGGTGCTTGGTCACACAGTAAACAGGTGCTTGGTCACAGTAAACAGGTGCTTGGTCACATAGTAAACAGGTGCTTGGTCACACAGTAAACAGGTGCTTGGTCACATAGTAAACAGGTGCTTGGTCACACAGTAAACAGGTGCTTGGTCACACAGTAAACAGGTGCTTGGTCACATAGTAAACAGGTGCTTGGTCACACAGTAAACAGGTGCTTGGTCACACAGTAAACAGGTGCTTGGTCACACAGTAAACAGGTGCTTGGTCACACAGTAAACAGGTGCTTGGTCACACAGTAAACAGGTGCTTGGTCACACAGTAAACAGGTGCTTGGTCACACAGTAAACAGGTGATCGCAGAAAACATTATGGACATCTATTTCCATATGTTCCATTGCCTCAAGTATCCTAAGTGTGGAAAAAACAATAGTTTTACTTCAGCACGTTAGTGAATTCCTGAGACCCAGTCAGTTGACAAATTTCAGTTAAAACATGCATCTCCAAACCTGACTGATATGGGAAGGGAAGTAACTCTTGTCACTGACAGAAACACTTCCAACAGCGTGTTTCTTTTAGTGTATATTGACCCTCCCATGATGCTGGTTAGAAAATAACATATAACAAAATACTTACAACTATGTGGCCTCTTCCTGAATATTCTGGTAGCCCAGCTGCGTATTACCATATTTGACGCAATAAGCACCCGGGGCGCTCTCAAAATTAGAAATAGGGGGCTCTGATTAGTATATTATTTCCGTTGTTTATGCTGACAGCCTGAAATGTTTATATACGACAGACATATTTTTTCAGAATTAAACTGCCCATAATTTTCCAGAATTAAACTGCCCATAATTAAGGTGCATATTACACACGAGTGCATATTATATGCGAATAAATAAGTCTTGTGTACATAGATTGAAGGGGTGCTAATTGGGATTGTTCACTAACCAATAATTAGCAAATATCGCCGCGGGCGCTTATTAGAGCGGGGCACTTATTACGGCAAATTATGGTATGCAAGTTTCAAATACATCTGGCACAAGTAAGATTCAGGAAGCTCTTGTCACATTTATCATCAGGTATATAACACCTGTGTAGACAATCAATTTTTCGGATACCGTATATCGCTGAGTATAAGGCAAGTTTTTCGTACCTAAAATGAGGGGGTTAAGAAGGGGGGTCGTCTTATACACGGAGTCGAAGATCTCACATTTTTTTCCAGTTGTTTCACTCTCAGCTTCCTCTGGCGATGTCAACCAGCATCGGATAGCCAGCCAAGCATTTGACTATAAGACATCGCATTTCGTCCTAAATAACTGTTCCAATAACTATTTCCATACATAAACATGATTTGTATCTGTTTTCCTTGAATAAAGTTTAATAATTTCTGCAAATAAAGTTGAAATGACCCTCGCCTCGATGCAGATTGTCAAACCACATAATTTTCCGATACACAATCATGATAATAATATTGATAATCAGTTGAAGTGTTATAGTCCTAATACTAGTCACTGTAATTCACAGCTAAATCAAATGTCACCTTGACACATACTTCACTTCAAATGTCACTTTGACACATACTTCACTTCAAATGACAGTCACAGATCACTCAAATGTCCCCTTGACACATACTTCACTTCAAATGACAGTTACAGATCACTCAAATGTCCCTTAACACATAGTTCACTTCAAATGACAGTCACAGATCACTCCAATGTCCCTTGACACATAGTTCACTTCAAATGACAGTCACAGATCACTCAAATGGCCCTTGACACATAGTTCACTTCAAATGACAGTCACAGATCACTCCAATGTCATTTTGACACATACTTCACTTCAAATGACAGTCACAGATCACTCAAATGTCACCTTGACACATAGTTCACTTCAAATGACAGTCACAGATCACTCAAATGTCACGTTGACACATACTTCACTTCAAATGACAGTCACAGATCACTCAAATATCCCTTGACACATAGTTCACTTCAAATGACTGTCACAGATCACTCAAATGTCACTTTGACACATACTTCACTTCAAATGACAGTCACAGATCACTCAAATGTCACCTTGACACATACTTCACTTCAAATGACAGTCACAGATCACTCAAATGTCCTTTAACACATAGTTCACTTCAAATGACAGTCACAGATCACTCAAATGTCACTTGACACATAGATCACTTCAAATGACAGTCACAGATCACTCCAATGGCCCTTGACACATAGTTCACTTCAAATGACAGTCACAGATCACTCAAATGTCCTTTAACACATAGTTCACTTCAAATGACAGTCACAGATCACTCCAATGTCACTTGACACATAGTTCACTTCAAATGACAGTCACAGATCACTCCAATGGCCCTTGACACATAGTTCACTTCAAATGAGAGTCACAGATCACTCAAATGTCATTTTGACACATACTTCACTTCAAATGACAGTCACAGATCACTCAAATGTCACCTTGACACATACTTCACTTCAAATGACAGTCACAGATCACTCAAATGTCCCCTTGACATATAGTTCACTTCAAATGACAGTCACAGATCACTCAAATGTCCCTTGACACATAGTTCACTTCAAATGACAGTCACAGATCACTCCAATGGCCCTTGACACATAGTTCACTTCAAATGACAGTCACAGATCACTCAAATGTCATTTTGACACATACTTCACTTCAAATGACAGTCACAGATCACTCAAATGTCACCTTGACACATACTTCACTTCAAATGACAGTCACAGATCACTCCAATGTCCCTTGACACATAGTTCACTTCAAATGACAGTCACAGATCACTCCAATGTCCTTTAACACATAGTTCACTTCAAATGACAGTCACAGATCACTCCAATGTCCCTTGACACATAGTTCACTTCAAATGACAGTCACAGATCACTCAAATGTCATTTTGACACATACTTCACTTCAAATGACAGTCACAGCTCACTCAAATGTCCCTTAACACATAGTTCACTTCAAATGACAGTCACAGCTCACTCAAATGTCCCTTAACACATAGTTCACTTCAAATGACAGTCACAGCTCACTCAAATGTCACTTTGACAAAAAAGTCTCTGAGATAAGATGGTTGCTGCTTCACTCTCGTTGAACAACGAAGCACGGGCGCTACAGGTGACGTCACTACCGGCTTTTTGGTAAATCTTAACTTTATCATCACAATAGTTTATGTAAGGTTTTATCGATAACACAATTTGCATATTAATAATCGTTACTATTTCTACCCATCAATGATAATTCCGAATATCAATTTTTTTTGGCCAGCCTTACCTGTCATACTCAACTCAACATAATAAATAGTGCATGACTCATAGCAAGGTGGGGGAACATATTTAGGAGATAAACATACTGTGTTTTCAATATAAAGACAGGTGACCAGCGTAGGTGTAACTGCACAAAATTGACTTAGGAACTGTACACTCTACCATGACATCATTCAACATGAACTCTTCTGGATGAGCAAAGAAATAGTGTGGGCTTATTTTGCTCTTTGAATGGGTTGTTGATTTCATTTCAGGAAACACCGATAATTGAACTTTATTTTGATTTTTTTACATTATCACGCTTTACTCAGTGGCAGACATAGCAAGTGAGTGGCATCACTACGTGTTCAACCGCATGAAGTGGGCACAAGAGTAAACAATGCTGGCATTAGGATTGTTTGTTGCACGCCACACGCCACTAAAATGACCTCATATCACTCACTGTTACGCAATACAAACAGTCGTATATTGAAAAGCACAATTTTTATCTCTCTTTGTCCCCATGACATGAAATATACTGTCACAGTCGATTTCGATTTTGAGTTTTCGGTACAAAATGTATTGGCACACATACTTAGAATATTGCAGTTACCACAAATCTGCTTTTTATACCTTAGAATTCTACATATAATTATTTACAAATGCCTATGAAACTCAGACAATGGCCGAGAAAGACGCACTTTTCTATTAATATTCTTGTCAAAGAGGTGTACAATTATTCCCCGACTTACATGAATTACCTGTATTGATGTGTACATCTGCTACCGATTTTGCTTGTACTCGAGTTGGATGTACAAGGCTTAATATTGATAGCGAGAGAAAGCATAAAATTCCAAAATCTGAAAGATTCTGTACATATTGTAATCTTAACAATATCTGTATTATTTCACCTTGACATGTTCATCAAAAAGATATTCGAAAGCAGTATATACCAAATATACATGTAATTTGACCATCAGTTCAACAATTTATTCACCTTATGGCAACCACAAATTATCAATATTTAAAATCTATATTGTTATATTTCAAATATGCCTTCAAGACCAGAAATGTACAGAAATGAAACGTGATTCTACTTGAAGAATTATCCTAAACAGATATTGTCGCCAGTTGTTACTTTTAGGTACCAAAGTGGTTGGTTGGTTGGTTGGTTTGTTGTTTAACAATATCCTAGCTATATGACGGCGGTCTGAAAATAATCGAGTCTGGACCAGACAATCCAGTGATAAATGTCATGAGCATCGATCCACACAAGAGGGATCGATGACATGCATCAACCAAGTCAGCGTGCCTGACCACCCGATCCTGTCAGTCGCCTTTTACAACTAGCATAGTCGCCTTTTATGGCAGGCATTGGTTGCTGAAGACCTATTCTATCCCAGATCTTCACAGGTCTGGTAGCGAGAGGCGAGCAGTAGATAAATTTAGGTCGTCAATGATAGATTTAAGTAGCATTTGGCCACCAAAATGGTCACTACTCAGAGGAATGGATGTATGGCCTATCATACAATAAACATTTGTTTGACTAATTGACAGAATATTAATTTCCTTGTGATGGGGTCATCAAATCATCTATCCAGCCAGAGGGGGTTAGTGTGATTTGATACCTCTGATTGACCAATGAGAATCAAGTATTTCCCTAATTCATGGTGGAATACATCATACATGGCCTTGTGAAGATCTCTCAAACTTATCAAAGTGACATTCCTTTGTCCATGTTAATTAAAGGGCGTCACCGACATGAACAGGGCAGCTTTATTTGAGTGTGCCTCGTCAGACAGCAGGATGCACACATGCACACAGACACAAGCCGATGTGTGTGTTCCTGAACGGGCGTCACCGGGAGGGCTGTAGTGTACACTATGTCCTGGTACATGTTTATAGTGTAGTGGCTGGCCACAAGGTGGGGCTGAGTCACCAGAAAAATCTAATCGGTAATCTTTGATATGATACATGTAAAGTATGAGTTCATTAAATAAATTATGGTCAGACTTCTGATTATAGTCGAATGACATCTTAAGTCATATCGGTCTTATTGGAAGCATCTTATTTTCCCACATTCAGACACATTGAGAAGGGACACAAATACTCACCGCCGTTTTGACACTCAAGACGGCTGAATTAATGGGTGGGTGGGTGAGAGTGAGTGAGTGGGACAGTGAGTGAGTGGGAGAGTGAGTGAGTGGGAGAGTGAGTGAGTGAGCGAGTGAATGAGTGGGAGAGTGAATGAGTGGGAGAGTGAGTGAGTGGGATAGTGAGTGAGTGGGAGAGTGAGTGAGTGGGAGAGTGAGCGTGAGTGGGAGAGTGAGTGAGTGGGAGAGTGAGTGAGTGGGAGAGTGAGCGGGAGTGAGAGAGTGGGAGAGTGAGTGGGAGAGTGAGTGAGTGGGAGAGTGAGTGGGAGAGTGAGTGGGTGGGAGAGTGAGTGAGTGGGAGAGTGAGTGAGTGGGAGAGTGAGTGAGTGGGATAGTGAGTGAGTGGGAGAGTGAGTGAGTGGGATAGTGAGTGAGTGGGAGAGTGAGTGAGTGGGATAGTGAGTGAGTGGGAGAGTGAGTGAGTGGGAGAGTGAGTGGGTGGGAGAGTGAGTGAGTGGGATAGTGAGTGAGTGGGAGAGTGAGTGAGTGGGATAGTGAGTGAGTGGGAGAGTGAGTGAGTGGGATAGTGAGTGAGTGGGAGAGTGAGTGAGTGGGATAGTGAGTGAGTGGGAGAGTGAGTGAGTGGGATAGTGAGTGAGTGGGACAGTGAGTGAGTGGGAGAGTGAGTGAGTGGGAGAGTGAGTGAGTGGGAGAGTGAGTGAGTGGGAGAGTGAGTGAGTGGGATAGTGAGTGAGTGGGAGAGTGAGTGAGTGGGAGAGTGAGTGGGTGGGAGAGTGAGTGAGTGGGAGAGTGAGTGAGTGGGAGAGTGAGTGAGTGGGATAGTGAGTGAGTGGGAGAGTGAGTGAGTGGGAGAGTGAGTGAGTGAGAGAGTGAGTGAGTGGGAGAGTGAATGAGTGGGAGAGTGAGTGAGTGGGATAGTGAGTGAGTGGGAGAGTGAGTGAGTGGGAGAGTGAGTGAGTGAGTGAGCGAGTGAATGAGTGGGAGAGTGAGTGAGTGGGATAGTGAGTGAGTGGGAGAGTGAGTGAGTGGGAGAGTGAGCGGGAGTGAGAGAGTGAGTGAGTGGGAGAGTGAGTGGGAGTGAGAGAGTGAGTGAGTGGGAGAGTGAGTGGGAGAGTGAGCGGGAGTGAGAGAGTGAGTGAGTGGGAGAGTGAATGAGTGGGACAGTGAGTGGGAGAGTGAGTGAGTGGGAGAGTGAATGAGTGGGAGAGTGAGTGAGTGGGAGAGTGAATGAGTGGGAGAGTGAGTGGGTGGGAGAGTGAGTTAGTGGGAGAGTGAATGAGTGGGAGAGTGAATGAGTGGGACAGTGAGTGAGTGGGAGAGTGAATGAGTGGGAGAGTGAGTGGGAGAGTGAGTGAGTGGGAGAGTGAGTGGGAGTGAGAGAGTGAGTGAGTGGGAGAGTGAGTGGGAGAGTGAATGAGTGGGACAGTGAGTGAGTGGGAGAGTGAATGAGTGGGACAGTGAGTGAGTGGGAGAGTGAGTGAGTGGGAGAGTGAATGAGTGGGAGAGTGAGTGGGTGGGAGAGTGAGTTAGTGGGAGAGTGAATGAGTGTGAGAGTGAGTGAGTGTGAGAGTGAGTGAGTGGGCGAGTGAATGAGTGAGTGAGTGGGAGAGTGAGTGAGTGGGACAGTGAGTGAGTGGGAGAGTGAGTGTGTGGGCGAGTGAATGAGTGAGTGAGTGAGTGAGTCGGCGAGTGAGTGGGTGGGAGGGCGAGCAAGTGAGTGGGTGAGTGAGTGGACGGGTTGGTGAGGACTGTACAATATCACAGCAGGGACATCTCCACCCACACTGATTGACTCACCAACCACTGAGCTTTCCCACGACTTACATCAAGAGACTAGCTATATATCTGTACAAGACACAGCTGTCAGCCAGGCACATGCAGGTAACCAACAAAGACCATCACTTCAGAGTAGGGATGAAAGCCCTAAGGGAAATGTATCAGAACGCCTTATTGAATCAGCGAAATTCATGTAATAAAGATTTAAATAATGCAAAATTTCAAAACAGACAACCTGACGGATGAATGACTAAAACATGCCACAAAATCAGCTCATTTGTTTTCCCGTCAGGTTGAATCATAATCAGCAGGGTTAGAAATTGGCACTAGTCCTATAGTCTTTGCAAAACTACCCAATGGTAAAGGTATCATAAGGTCTGGTACAAAATTGCCATTTTTAAGGGTTTTGCTATATATGTTATCATTATGAGGACAAGTGGACGAGAACTGTTAGTTTCTACCGCTGATCAGCCTGGCTAGTAATGTCAGTCCTACATGTGCTGACCTTCAACAGAAATTTAAGGACAGTAATCGATGAAATATTCACCAAGTGTGGGGAAATTATTCTGATGAGTGCATTTTTCAGGGGCCAGTGATTGTTCTGTATCACTAACCTGTTGGCTATAACATATTTATCCAACCCTGAGATCTGACACGATTAGTCATTATTGGTCAGTAAACTGTTGTATCCAGTCATGGACATAGATGTATCTGCATCAACAAGTGACTCGCTTCGAATAATGTCCCGTACAGTTATCAGCAAAACATGATAACCTTAAAGGTTTCATTGAAAGAATAAAGATGCTGAAATCAATAAGTCTGCTGTTTTTATTGACACTTTCATAATGCCACTTAAAGATACTACACTGTAGACATAGACAGCTATCTGAATGAGTGAGGGAGTTGGGTTTAAAGCTGCTTTAAAAGTATTCCAGTTATATCACAGCGTGTCAGCTTAATGTGGGAGGAAAGCCCGAAGTGATGAAGGTCTCAAACGTTTACCACTTCGGTGAAACCAGGATATGGTGCTGACAAACCTAGATACATAATGGAGGTAAACTGGGATTCGAACCCACAATCATAGGTTTCTGGCATGCCCAAGGGACGCAACTCTGCACAAAGAATCGCAGCGCCTTAGACGACTGGGCCACCCGTGCCCCAGCAGTATCACGGAGGGGGACACCAGAAATGGGCTTCACACATTGTACCCATGTCGGAATTGAACCCGGGTCTTTGGCGTGAGGAGCACTTTAACCACTAGGCTACCCGACCGCCCTACAGCTGTGTAGAGGCGTGTGTGATACTTGAAGACAATGAGCTTTGATTATAACTCAAGCGTGTACAGTATATACAAAATATTGTAACCCCTGAACATAGGCAGTTTTGGTAGTCTACAGTCTTGAATGCCAGTCCAACAATTTGGTAGTCTTGTCTTAAACTCTGAATATATAAAAAAAAGACTGTTGTACAGTTGAACCCCTTTTACGATGGAGTCCTTAAATAAATTCATCTGGGAAATATGGCAGGCTGTAAAGCCTTTCAAAATTAACAATGATGGCATTCCCAAAGACATAAACAAAAGTATAAAGTCAGCGTTAGAAACTGGCACTGGTCCTATAGTCCTTGCCAAACTGCCCAATAGTTAAGGTATCATAAGGACTAGTGGAAATTTGCCATCTTAAGGGGTTTGTTATATGTTATCATTATAAAGACTACCGGACTAAAACGGTTAGTTTCTACCGCTGAAAGTTCATTTCATTTGGGGTTATAGGGCAAATTTCAAGATGGCAGCGACATGTAACCGAGAGTGTAATGAAGATGTCACATGCTGGGAAAGGAGCTTGCATCACAACTTCAAACTCTTTAGCCATCATATAGCTAGAATATTGCTGAGTGAGGCATTAAAAAAACAAACAAACAAACATTAACCCTTTGTGTTAAAGGCGATGAGGCAGCTGATTCAGCATGTTCAGGTGGAAAACACAAGAACGAATAAAATCAATGTTTGAATATGTTACGAGATCAAAGCAGTTGCGATCTTTACAAGTGACAGCAACACACAAGAACGTCCCTTGTGTGCAATGAACAACAGATGCTAATTTCAACTAATTAACATCTTTCTATAGTCATCCTTTACAAATGATGGATTGGACTTCTTTGGTTAAGTTGGCCTCAAAACTTCGTCAATCAATGGATGAATATCAAAGATTGTTACTGAATGAACCACGTCAGACTGAAACTCATCATTACTTTAAAGTAAAAAAACTTTAATGAAGTCAACAGGAATGAAATCAATCAAGCCAGGTATATGTCGTGTATCCATGGGTGCTCTACATGGCCTTGCATGTTTCACAAGCGGGGTGAACAGGATTGTACGAGCCAAATACGCGTGTGCATCACAAGACCCAGTGAACTCATTATTATGTGTTCCCAAGATTTATTTCAAATCTACCTTGAAACTGCTAGCGATTTATTTGTTTATTTGTTTAACGCCACACAAAACTAGTCAGTAAATATTTGATAATTAGACTAGTACAGGTGACCTATCGCAGACTAGTACAATTTACTGATCTTTTTTGTTTGTTGTTTAATGCTGCACTCGGCAATATTCCACCTCGTATGTGACGGCAGTCTGTAAATAATCGAGTCTGGACCAGACAATCCAGTAATTGACATCATGAACATCGTTCTATACATGACAACCTGATCCCATTAGTCGCCTCTTACCACAATCATGGGTTGCTGAATACCAATTCTAACCTGAATCTTCATGGGAGGCCATAGCAGTGACACTGATTATATATCATATCATTAGGAATTAGACCGCCTCCGAGGTCTAGTGGTAGAGCGTCCGCCCGGAGAGCGGAAGGTCCGGGGTTTGATCCCCGGCCGCGTCATACCAAAAGACGTTAAAAGATGGTACTTGTTGTTACCCTGTCTGGCGCTCGGCATTAAGGGGCTAAAACAAGGACTGGTCGGCTCGGAGTCAGTATACTGTGTCTGAGTGGGGTATTCATGTTAAACTGCGGCATGCTATCTCAGTGAGCTAACACTATAAATCGGCATCAGTCTGGACTAGTACAAGCAGCCACACAAACACATACATGTACATGTCGCTATATAAGTGCAATAATCTTGGATGCGACGTTAAACCCCATTTCACCTCATCTCTGTTAGACTTCATTATGAATGAAAGCACAAACTGATCATGTATTTTAAGAAACGATATTGACTTGATAAATACCATGTCAACAAATCCATACTGAAGTACGCAAATTAATCATGTAATTACACTGTCTGGTTATAAAAAGTGTTCTTTGTATATCTGGACTTATGTTTGTAACTTATTTCATAAATTTTATCAAAAATTCCTTTAAATAAAATTTTATTTAATTTTGGCGAAATCATGTGTGTTTAGCCATCGGAAGATGGCACAACTCACCGTTGTTAACAGCAACCACGGTCAGATTACTGCTATTGACGCTTTGAAATGGACTTAAGTTGACAGAGAATGGATATATATATCATAAATGCCATACTTTGACTCGCTAAAAGTCATATTTGTTATAGTTTGACGATTCTGTGTCAACATGTAGTTCTCGCAATCACGTACGCGGGAGCCTCGACGTTGGATGGTCAAACTGGTTCCATGTGAAAAATAATAACCAACAACAGCGATCAGCTGCTTTGCTTAGGGTTATTATTATTTTAAATATATTTAGCAACAACATCAGTTTCAGATCAAAGGTGCCTTCACAAGCAGCACAGCAACAATGTCAGTTTAAGCTTAAAGGTGCCTTCACAATGAACACAGCAACAATGTCAGTTTAGGATTAAAGGTGCCTTCACAAACAGCACAGCAACAATGTCAGTTTAAGCTTAAAGGTGCCTTCACAAACAGCACAGCAACAATGTCAGTCGGCAGGTTATATCAAGCAAGGTTTTATAAAATCATCAGCAACATGCATGGTAACCATGGTAACAGGACAAATACTTACAAACATCTCGAATCATCGTGTAGACCGATCACCAAAACTTCTACAATGAATTCCAATGCAGCTAGAAACCACAAAATGTATAAACTTTACACACAAAAAGCATATGTTGATAAATGACAAAGATTCATAAACCTTATTCTGTTAAACTGTATCTAACAGCACCTATTCATGATTGGTTATATGTGTGTCTTGGACCAGGACGCAACCATAATACAGCAACATCATAATATCACCGCAGCAGCACCTAAAACATTTGAGTCTGGCAAACAAGAGGCTGCTAGCATGATCATGGTGGTATCGGTGCTGTGGCCATACCTGTGGGTGCTATCACGATCTTGCAAGGTGCCAATGATGCTGACCAAACCAGTGGCTGCTAGCATGGTCATGGTGCCAACAGTGCTGTGACCAAACCAGTGGCTGCTAGCTGGATCGTCATGGTGCCATCGGCGCTCTGACCAAACCAGTGGCTGCTAGCATGATCATGGTGCCATCGGCGCTGTGACCAAACCAGTGGCTGCTAGCATGATCATGGTGCCATCGGCGCTGTGACCATACCAGTGGCTGCTAGCATGATCATGGTGGAATCGGCACTGTGACCAAATCAGTGGTACTGTGACCAAACCGAGTGGCTGCTAGCATGATCATGGTGGTATCGGTGCTGTGGCCATACCAGTGGGTGCTATCACAATCTTGCAAGGTGCCAATGATGCTGACCAAAACAGTGGCTGCTAGCATGGTCATGGTGCCAACAGTGCTGTGACCAAACCAGTGGCTGCTAGCTGGATCGTCATGGTGCCATCAGCACTGTGACCAAACCAGTGGCTGCTAGCATGATCATGGTGGAATCGGCGCTGTGACCAAACCAGTGGCTGCTAGCATGATCATGGTGGTATCGGTGCTGTGGCCATACCAGTGGCTGCTAGCATGATCATGGTGGAATCGGCGCTGTGACTAAATCAGTGGCACTGTGACCAAACCAGTGGCTGCTAGTATTGTCATGGTGGTATCGGCGCTGTGACCAAATTAGTGGCTGCTTTCACAATCTTGCAAGGTGCCAATGATGCTGACCAAACCAGTGGCTGCTAGCATGATCATGGTGCCATCGGCGCTGTGACCAAACCAGTGGCTGCTAGCTGGATCGTCATGGTGCCATCGGCGCTCTGAACAAACCAGCAGTTTCCTTGCTACAATAACCAGCTAATACTTTAACAAGACTGTACTAGCAACTGTTACAATGTCAACTCATGAGCATATTAAACAGAACTGTCTGTGTCAAAAACTTTTGAGTCTACTATCCTGGACACGTCTCCTAGCAAGATTTTCAGTAGATTTTAGTGTTATTATATGCTATAATTAACTGAGCTCAGAATTAGACCTGACAGAATTTTACTAGACTCATGCTTCAGAATCGCGCCTAAGTTGAAGACTATATGTATATTATAGCCTGGACAAAATACGTTTGAAAAATTGCTTTTATCTATGAATAACAGGTATTTTATTTCTACAGCTTGTTCTCTTCACTATATGGTGGACATTAGAGCCAATGTGCCATTAAATATTAACTTAATCCATGTGCGTGCATTAAAATAATTGGATCAATAATGTTTGCATTATTTCCTTGTCCAATTACACGTTGATATCCTATTAAGTGATCTGACAAAATCAATATTTTCAGGAGTGGCACAGTCGCAACTGAAAATGTCAACTTTTTCAGGTGATATGAAATATCAAAGTTTCAAGAGGCAATATTCTTATTTCAAGATACAGTCACATTTTTTAAAACTTGGTTTACAAATCTTACTATAAAAAATTTAAACGTGACAAAAAATTAAAGAAATTGAAAGCAATGTTCTTTTAATTTTGCCTACCAGAAAAGGTAAAATGTTAAAAGAAACAACTCATTTACAACACTATCAAAATAATAAATGAATAAAATACTATGTTTAAAACCTGTTGAAAATATATCT
This sequence comes from Haliotis cracherodii, assembly GCF_022045235.1. Classification (NCBI taxonomy): domain Eukaryota; kingdom Metazoa; phylum Mollusca; class Gastropoda; order Lepetellida; family Haliotidae; genus Haliotis; species Haliotis cracherodii. The sequence continues at coordinate 61,269,306 of NW_027266330.1, forward strand.
TAAAATCTCCCAACCTAATTTAATTTCCCTACCTACTTAAAATCTTGAGTGGTTCGGTGGTAACAAGGGGGTTTGGTAGTCTTCGAGGCTAAAGCGTTCGCAAGTCATGCCAAAGTACCCGGGTCCAATTCCCAAAATGGCCCATTTCTGGTGTCCCGTGCCATGATATGGCTGGTAGCCTGATCACTCACTAACATTTTCAGGAAATACAAAAAATGTTTGAAATTGGAAATTATTTAATATTTTTAGTTTTATGACAAACTGACCTAAATGTTAGGCAAAAAAATCTGTAAGCCCAAAATATAATGTTTGTCAAGGCCCTGTGCTAGAATGAAACATCAAAATCAACCAGAAAACGGTTCCTGCACATCATTCCCAGACAAAGGATGGTTATAAATTTTGTTAATTTATAAAATGAAAACTGAAAACCAATTGGTAGCCAGATATTCTTTCTTTGTGGAACTGTAGATGTAAAACTAATACCTTAGTGTTGATACCAAAAATTAAAGGATACATTCTGAAGTCATGGAAGGGGAGTTACTCGTGCTTGACTTATTCATGCTATATAATGTATTGTAAACCTACAGAAAGTGTGTTCTGTGTTGTGAATGGCTAATTTGGGTCACATGACCAAATGTCAAAGGGTGAAAATATGATTTGCATTCCCTGAAGCAAGCGACCGAATCACTGTGTAGGAATACATAATTACTCAGCATGTTTTGCATACTAATTAACAATGGACGCAAATTGAAATACAAAATTAACATTCATAACAAATATTTTGATTTTCTCTATTCATGGGATACAATTCTTCCGTTCATCGTTTCAAAGTTCTTTAAAGTAATATTATTGGCAAATTTTTAACCGAATCACTGGTACCTGTTAGCTTGATCAACATCCCAGCACGACACGAGTTAGCAGACAAACAATGTTGTGGGTATAATTAAAGTGTGTAGGACTGCCTATTCAGTCAAGAGGAGTACCCCTTTTAGACTGCTTACTCAATAGGTGTGTCCTTTTTCTGAGAAAAAGTCATACAAATGTCTGATACAAGTATTTTTTTTCTTTCATCACATCCTTATCCAGCAATAGCAGTGTGTCTACATTGGTTTAAGTAGGAAAGGCACAGGGATGGTCCTGCAAATATCCTCTGGGTAGATGACAGGATATAGATCAAGTCCTAGATCCGGCTACTCTGACAAAGAGGCAGTCATAAGAGTTGGATTGAGTCACCCAAACACCTTTGTTCTTTGCTTATACAAATGTTGTGCTGAAGAGCAATATTCCAGCAATATCACGGCGGGGGACACCATGAATGGGCTTCACACATTGTACCCCTGGGCCTTCGGATCGACGAGCGAATGCTTTAACCACTAGGCTACCCCACCACCCCTCCGTTCTAACAACAAACTTCTAAAACCCCACCACCCCTCCGTTCTAACAACAAACTTCTAAAACCCCACCACCCCTCCGTTCTAACTACAAACTTCTACTTAAAGGCCATGCAACCTGTAAGAGTGAAAATCGTGTGGTCAGACGAGTGGGTAACGGTGCTGATAAACCTAGAGACACAGTCAGGGGGAACAGGGATTTGAACCAACAATCATAGGCTCCTGGTGCAACTAAGGGCCACAACTGTGCACAGAGAATTGTGGCACCATGGACAACTGTGCCCACCGTTTCCCCTGCTATCAAGTCCAATTGTGGACAAGCAATATATCGTTCCTTCTGTCAAGATATGCTTTATCAGTCACTACATCTGCCTGGCCTTTAATCAATACTTACTTTATAACTTGAGACATTGATAGCAAGGAGTCTTGTACTATGGACTTAATTTCCTGGGAGTGACGATCACCAACCATACACTGTACAGTTGACGTGGCTATTTTTGAAAGTGCTGATAAGACTGATAAAAACACACACCTGGTTTCTCTACACTGTAAACAGACTTCTTACTTGAGATTTTTTCTATAACAACTTGCTTGGAAACAGAAACAGCCATATTTGGGTCAATATCAGGCGTTAAACTATCCCAGAGTTGTCTCACCTGTGTTAAACTAGCCCCATGTTGTCACACCTGTGTTAAACTAACCTCATGTTGTCTCACCTGTGTTAAACTAACCCTAGGTTGTCTCATCTGTGTAACCTAACCCTGTCTCACCTGTGTTAAACTATCCCTGTCTCACCTGTGTTAAAGAGGAAGTGTACACGCAAAAATCACTTTCTTTCTTTTTCTAAACAAAACGCAATTTTAGAATTAGTTAGTATCTGTGTTTGAAAATATACACTCATTTTTTTTCACAGTGAAAGTAGGAAGCTCACAATAGTGTGAAAGTGATATGCCGTTATGAGGCCTTCGTTTTACGAGCGAAATAGGCCTGAGTTATCCCCCTTAGATTATGACGTAATTGGTGCCAATTCAACTGGGTCCCTGTCTATTCTCAACGCAAAAGATATCAAGGACCAGTTTGCGGTAAAACAACATGGTCTACGACACACTCCGGCGCAGTGGTGACTCAGCATAACACAATTCTGGCTGGCATCTGAGATGCTAGAATCACAAAACTGTACCTACACCACGTGAAGCGGCTCTAACAAAGCATGATGACGTCATAATGTTTATCAATTAGCACCAATGACGTCATATTGCAAGGGGCATAAGCCATGGTGTTTTTGTTATGGAAAAAGAACACTTGGTAAATGTGAAAAATATAAATCGTTTTAGTGCAATAAATATGTTAATTAAATATGATGTTTTTATATTTTTGTCTATGATACTTCTATGTTAACACTTTTAATGTGGCAAAAGTACAAGAAAAAATGGTTCATTTCCGTGTGAACTTGCCCTTTAAACACTAACCCCTTGGCCAAGTCAGTCTAATTTTTGTTGTACAGACGCATGTGCCGAGATGCAGGAAGCCTGGGTCATGATGACCCAAGATAAACCACAAATTAATTGTTTATGTCAATCATTAGTTTTAAAAGAAAATAATATACTATATTTTCGGGAAAAATAGAATATTTTAATTTTAAGGAGAACATGTAACATTATTTAACAGTTGGTCTTGACGACATTCTTAGTGAATATCTAAAATATTTGTCCGCTGTTATAATACCTTATTTAGAAATCATATTTAACAGCATTTATTAAAACGGTGTTTTTCCTGAATGTTGGGCAATTGGGGTAATTATCCCACTACATAAGAAAGGGGACGCCTCTGTTCCTGATAACTATAGAGCTATAAGCCTCATGAGTATCCTCAGTAAAGTATTTACATCTATTCTAAACAGAAGACTAGTGTATTGGGCTGCAACGCTTGACAAAATATCTGAATGTCAGTCAGGGTTTCAAAAAGGTTATTCAACTATTGATAACTGGTTTTTTTAAAATTCTGTCATTCAGCGTTATCTTTCACGTAAAGGTGGTAAGTTTTATGTAGCATTTATTGATTTCTCTAAAGCATTCGACTCCATTCAGTGTCATCTTCTATGGAAGCCATTGTACAAACATGGTTTGAGTTCTAAAATGGGTAAAATGTTACAATCCATCTACAGTAAAATAAAAGCTTGTGTTCGTTCAAACAACAGAGTATCTGGTACATTTGATTGCTTCATGGGTGTGAGCCAAGGGTGTATGCTTAGTCCTTTTTTGTTTCAGTTTTTTATAAATGAATTGGTTACAGAAATGTAACAAAATTGTCGTTTTGGTGTTCAGTTACATCCGGAATGTATTCATATTTTTCTACTTCTACTTGCGGATCATCTTATTGTGTTTGGCAATACTGTCAACAACTTACAAATGAAGTTAAATATCTTGCATAATTACTGTTGGGGGAGGTTTATCACGTTATGAAAAATGGTATTATGACGGAAATGCGGTTGAAGTAGTTACTGGATACAGTTATCTTGGTTTGTATTTTAGCAATAGATTACTGTGGTCGAAAGCTTTAAGTAATATTGCAATTCAGGCAAGAAAGGTGTTCATGGTCCTTTTAATTAGTATACATTCCTTAAAACCATACTCGCCCCACTTTTACTTCAAATTATTTGATGCAAAGATAACACCAATACTTTTATACGGGGCCGAAATTTGGGGGCTCAGTGACATAAAACCACTAGAAAACGTTCAGTTGTATGCCTGTAAGCGTCTTTTAAATGTGAAGTTATCAACTTCAAATAATGGGGTGTTAGTCGAGTGTGGTAGATTGTCTATCCGGTTGCTTGCTGTCTTGAAATGTGTCAAATATTGACTGTCTCTTTTAAATATGCAGGAATTCCGCTTACCCCTAAAATGTTACAATATGTTGCGCTTGTACGATGAACAAGGCCATGTAAATTGGGTAACGAAACTTGAAACTGTTATTTTTAGATTAGGATTTGGTGATGTCTGGTTCTTTCAAGCATGTGGTAATAAAACCGTATTTTTGAATATGTTACGTCAACGTTTAAAAGACAACTTTTCTCAGGTTTGGCATAGTGATTAATCTGAAAGCCCCAAAATGGCTTATTATGCACAGTTTAAAACATCCATTTTATGTGAGAACTATTTGAGTAGTATTACAGTAAATAAATTCAGAACAACACTGACTCGTTTTCGGCTTAGTTCTCACAATTTAGAAATTGAACGTGGACATTATGATATTCCTTGTGAATTTAGAAAATGTAAAGTTTGTAACTTAAACCATATCGAAAATGAATGTCACTTTTTGTTAATTTGTCCACCTTATAGCCATCTTAGGCAAAGTTACATAAAATCTAAATTTTTCATCTTTCCAAGTATTCTGAAGTTTAATACACTACTGTCATCGCAAGACCCTATTATCAATATGAATACAACAAAGTACTTGTTTTATGCCAATGTTGTAAGAACACAATACTCCAACATGTATAATGTGCAATTATGTTAAAACTGCTTTCGTTAAAAAAAATACAAATGTGTATTAAATCTTATACTTGTTTGCACCTTAATTGTATGTCGTCTGTACAAAAAGGCCCGTGGCCTACAAGTACTGAATAAAGTGAAGAAGAAGAAGAAACATTTTAGTTGAGGTGGAAAATTTAAAATTTAAATATTTTGTTATGTTCCTCAGGTTGGAGCTTTAAGACAGTTGGAGTAAGCTTGATATCAAAACACAGGAATTAAAGGAACCTGTCTAACAACACCTAGAAACCCGTAGTAAAACCTTTCACAAACACATGTACTGCGGTAATATCATTTACATTATTACTTTATTTCACAATTCCTTTTCAAGAATCGCAGTCATTTCATCTAAATAATCAGGGTCAATAATAAAACTGAATTCCCCAAACTGTGGATGATACAGTTATAAGAATATGGGGAACATATATCCCTACAGAAGCAGTCTGAGGTTTGATCACTGATCTCAAGTCTGAGTCTAGTAAAGTTCTGTTTGGTCTAATAAGCTCAGCAAAGAATAGTCTTTATTGTAAGAATAAAATAGTCTATACTTAAACACTAAAATAGTCTATACTAAAACACTAAAATAGTCTGTACTAAAACACTAAAATAGTCTATACTAAAACACTAAAATAGTCTATACTAAAACACTAAAATAGGCTATACTAAAACACTAAAACAGTCTATACTAAAACACTAAAATAGTCTGTAGTAAAACACTAAAATAGTCTATACTAAATCACTAAAATAGTCTATACTAAAACACTAAAATAGTCTATACTAAAACACTAAAATTTTATACATCATAACACTAAAATGTCTAAACGAATTTAAATGGTTAAGATGCTACTTCGGGCTAGTAGTCTCAAAAGTTTCTTCACATGCTGCATCAAAACAAATTTGTTTAAAAATGTTGTAAATTAACATGTTACCCTGACCAAGAGTTGAATTCATTCTGAGTTTTCAATGTGCTAAGCGAGTTAATGAATTAATGTAAAAATATCAAGACTCAAAACATTGAATGATTTTACCCACCACACAACATAAGCTGACAAAGACCTATTTCAGTTAAGCATATGTTACACAAAACTAAACTATCACCCAACACATTCCATAAACCACTCAAATAAAACTCTTACCTTAAACATTGAACATTAAACTTAAATGTACAGAATATCCATGTAGAACACATCACAGAAAACAGTTGAACAATGACACAACTCTCTCAATCAACCATCAGTGTTAATCCATATCCGCAACGAAGTCTCCGGGTGTCTGCAATCTTATCTCCTCCTATAAACATCCTTAACGAATATGGACAGGTGAACCCACAGGTAGACGTGTGGTCGATCACTAACACTCCAAAAATACTCCAAACGGATCTAGTTCACAACACGTCACACATTGTTTACAAATTTAAAACACACAGACATGATGGCTTGTCAAGCGTGGAGATCTTAGATGCTCCGCTCTGCATCCTTGATCAGGCTGGCTGGCCCACCCTACACTGCATTGGTTGAATTCTCCATAGAAGTCCTGTTGACAAACTATTCGCGCGGTTTCTACTGGGCGATTAAACCAACGTGGTTAGCCAGCGTAATCATACTGTAGGTCACACCCACCTGGCTAGCTTTCCGAGCATTGTGTACTTGACCTAAATCATTAACACGAGAAATAACATAACTGCTCAAAATCCTATATGACTTCTCCCAGATTATTATGACCATATGTTTCAAATTAACTTCTAGAAAGCTCTGAGAGCTGTGATTATGTCCTTATGTTCATACAAAGAGCTGTCAGTATACAAGACGTCATAGCTTGTGGGGTTAATGTCATATTCTTGCCATAATCTTTGAGCAAGCACTGGAATTTAGCTGATAAAACAAAATCTTGTATTCGACGTAATAAGCGCCCTGCTCTAATAAGCGCCCACGGCGATATTTGCTAATTTATTGGCAAGTGAACAATCCCAATTAGCACGCTTTCCGATTGATCAATGTACACAAGACTTATTTATTCATGCATAATACTCACTCATGTGTTATATGCACCCTTAATTATGGACAATTAAATTCTGGAAAAATATATCTGTTGTATATAAACTGTCAGGCTGTCAGCATAAACCACAAAATTTATCTTTCAACTCTGTTTTTTCCACCAAAATAATATTCTAATAAGAGCCCCCTATTTCTAATTTTGAGAGCGCCCTGGGCGCTTATTACGTCGAATATGGTAAGACCAAATCTAATGTAATACTTTACTTTCTAGATTTACACCATCTCCTGAGTGACTTCTTGTTCAGTAGACCTGAACTAGTCTCTAAAGAAATAACCTATTTTCTTAAATAAAAAAGCAGACATGAGAACAGCAAAAACATTTTGGAGGAACATGGCCAATCTATGGGTGTTTGGGGGCATGTCCCCCTCCAAGCAAATTCTAAAAACAAGGATTAAAACCACTGCATTTCACAATATTCTGAGAGGAAAAATCCCTGAATTCCGGGAATCCGAGGAAAATTCTCATGTCTATACGACCTGAAAGTTTGTATATTTTTCTCTACAGAATACCATAGCAAACCTTTTATAATTAACATTTTACTATGGAGATTAGCTCTATGCTAAGCTGATTGTGAAAATGATAACATTAATAAACCTGAGTACACAATCTAAATGACAGTGTATGATCATTGATAAAACAGTAACATTGTTTTATTGATATCATTTGAAAATCCATCTGTTTTACAAGTTTCATACGGAAAGTTGTCACATTCAAAGAACTGTATAACATAAAAGTCTCTTGGAAAATCTTGATGCACTATTTCAATTGTCATATGAGTTTTTGACAGAGAACAATAAGATAATCTTGAGTGAGTGAGGGAGTATGGTTTTACGCCGCTTTTAGCAATATTCCAGCAATATCATGGCGGGGGACACCAGCAATGGGCAATAAGATAAGATGGGAAGATAGTAAACTACTACAAATAAGGAATTATTTATGTGCTGATGCAGTGTTAGTCTTATTAATTGATTTATTAATCATCTATTCAGGCTCGGAGTACTTTTTCTTAAGTTTGTTTGTTGTTTAACGCCGCACTCAGCAATATCGCAACTATATGACGGCGGTCTGTAAATAATCAAGTCTGGACCAGACAATCCAGTGATTGACATCATGAGCTTTGATCCACACAATTGGGATTCGATGACATGTATTTAAGAAGTCAGCGAGCCTGACCACCCGATCCCGTTAGTCGCCTCTTACAACAAGCATAGTCGCCATTTACGGCAAGCATGCGCTGCTGAAGACCTATTCTACTCCGGATCTTTTTCTTGGAAAAAATTATTAATCCTGACTGCAACTAATTTAACACAACCCTAACATCAAGAACACTCATAATACCAGCATAATTACAGTAGGCTGTAAACAAACAGATAGGTCTCTCCCACTTCACTTCCCTGTCTTAAAAATACTGACAGAGACACCTGCCTTTGTAAACCTATATCTGAATACCTTTACAAGTTATATACGTCACCTTCAATTAAATCAACAGACCATAAAGTCATAAGATATCCTTCCTGCATTCATTTCAATTCAGTAGTTCAGTTTTATGCATGTATTGTTGTCTCTGAAAACTTTTAATTTACAAAAAAAATTCTGGTTTGTTTCCTTGGACCACCTCAAGGGTGTGTCATACACTTTATGTCCTTGTCAGGTTCAATTGTTTATCGTCATGGAAACAAAGCAGGCGAGATGTAAGGCACTTGAACATAGGATGAATAGCGTGATATGAATTACTGTTGTTATTAAATACATCACATGGAGGTGAAGGCTTGATGCTGGTGTACATCCTGATGCTAGCTAGCTATTAAATACATCACATGTGACAATTCAATTTGGAACTCAATAGCTCCATCGCTACAAAGAGTGACACCAGGATTATACAGCGTATATGCCCCATATCATGTATCATTAATGTGGTTACCGAAGTAAACTCTAGGTCGTTTGAAACAAATTATTAACGTCAACTCAAGTTGTTTAAACAAAATATTAATACACTTTAATTAGACATATTAAAGCAACTCAAGGTCGTTTATAGCTCTGTTGTTTAATGAGATGTAATGAAAAAAACACCAGTTGTTAAATTAAAATACATGTAGTTTTCCTATCTAGATGAGCTGAAAAGTAACTAAACTGATCATATACACAATCAAAAACATGCTCTACTCAATAACTGTATTGCAAAAACAGACACAATTTATTGATAACAACTTCTTTACTTAAATGTATTGTGGCGACATTTCGGTAAAGATCCTTACACCATTAGGCTTGACAATTTTTTCGGTTTGGTTAAGGTCCTCAAACCACTGTCAAGCAACTGTATAAAGATCTATTCTGAAATGTTGCCATAACAGTTAAATAAAGAATTTGTTATCTATAAATTGTGTCTACTTTGTCATCCGTCAACTTCTAAGAAATGCCTAGCAGACAATTCAACTGTATTGCTGAAGATCAAAGTTTTGATACATGGAAATAACACAAAGACATATAGAGATCCCTGATTTACTAAATGATAATCTGGGCTTGACATAGCTATTTCAACAAGTGTGCATTTCCTCAATATCTAAGACATATAAAAGTCTGTATCGGTAACTTGAGATGTCAGGTTTCCCTTGAACCTGGGTGACCTCACCTAGACTAGTGAGCGTCAGGGATCTGCTTGGTTGACTCTAGGAATAAAGAGCAGCTTTATGACCTTGGGATAAATAACAGCTATCAGCATCGTCTGACTTGTCTCCGTAAGTATCCTGCTGTGGCAAACAAATGTTCCTGGCTGATAACAGGCATTTTAAACTGAACTTGTCTTTGTATAGGATGACATACTTGTCATGTCTTTCAGCTTAAACAGGGAATGCTTGCTCAGAGGCCAATATTCTGACCCAATTTTGCAGGAAATGTCATAAAAAATTCCCAAATCGGAATAAAAAAATTCCAAGTTCATGTCAATGTAAACTGAACAAAAAGAACGATAAATCATTTTGGGGATATTTTATATTTTTACAAGATTGTGTGCTTAGTCTTCACTACAAAAATATATTCCCCAAAATATACATGATCCCTAAAATGCCTTGTTTAGTGAAGATAACTGATAGCTAATTTAGACACTAGTAGAGATAACCTGTATGTCATAAATAACAGGACGAATGAAGAGAAAGAGGTTTTAATGCTCAGCTTTATATTATTGCATTGAATGCAATCTCACAATACAGTGTTACAATATCTCTGAATTTAAGGTGAGGTGAAATTGGGTTTAACGTTGCGTTGCACTTATATAGCAACGGCAATGCACGTGTGTGTGTGTGTGGCTGCTTGGACTAGTCCAGGCTGATGCCGATTTATAGTGCTAGCACACTGAGATACCATGCCACAGTTTAAAATGAATACCCAACTCAGACACAGTATACTGACACCGAGCCGACCAGTCCTTGTTTTAGCCCCTTAATGTCGAGCGCCAGACAGGGTAACAACAAGTACCATCTTTGAACGTTTTTTGGTATGACGAGACCGGGGATTGAACCCCTGGCCTTCCGCTCTACGGGCGGACACTCTACCACTAGACCATGGAGGCGGTCTCTGAATTTAAGAAATATGAACTTTGGAACCAAATACGACATCAGGGGTGCTCTGTTTAGAATCCTGGCTAAATTCCTGGGGGAATATCAATAGGGGAAGTGGGGTTGGAAGTCCCTATACTGTATTATGTCCCTTCTGTCCAGCCCCTACTGTAATGCTAGAGCCCTAAACGAAGCAAGTCTAGATTCCTTTGGTTCTGAATCTCCCTTTTCAATTTATATGGCATTGTTTGTTTCTGTCAAAATTATATATTTTCACAGGCTAAGCTTTTGTCTAAATTTTATAGGCTAAAGCTCCATGTAAAATATGTAAGGTGAATACTTTTAAATAAAAGAAACCAGTCCAATGACAGGCTACACCTTATTGTCCTCTTCCAGTAATAAACAGCCTTGATTTTCTGCCAGAACAGATTCCATTTGGCATAAAGGGCAAAAAGTGATGGAAATTATATGAATGGACCACTGAAAATCAGTGATGACACCAGGTGTTTGCGAAAAGGGCGAGAATGTCCTGCCCTACCTGAAGCACCCGCCATTCACACAATTTGCATTAGAAAGTAAGTATGTATTGCCTGAGACAGCACAGCAGTACCTCTGCCATGCAACGTCAGCCTGCAGACAAACCAGACAATCCAGTGATCAATCAACCAGAAAATCCAGTGACACGAGAGTACCATTACTGATATTGTTTAATGATTAAACTTTCAGTCCAGTTTGATAAAAGATTATCCTTGCAAATGATCGATTACAAACCAGTGGTTGATATCATCAGTACTGTCACGGTATGGAGACAAACAAACAACCAAGACACCACGTCCAAACACACGATCCACCTGCCACCTGCCACCTTGTACAACCAGTATTGGGTCCCGGAGACCAATTCTTACCCCGATCCTCCAAAAATCATTAATCGATCGCCCCTTTAGACCAGCAACAGGTTGCTAGGAACAAATTCTAACCCGGAATCCCAACGGCTTCCTCATGTAGTCACCCCTTTAGACCAGCAACAGGTTCCTAGGGACCACTTCTAACCCAGAATGCCAACGGCTTCCTAATATAGTCACCCCTTTAGACCAGCAATAGGTTCCTAGGGACCACTTCTAACCCGGAATCCCAATGGCTTTCTAATGTAGTCACCCCTTTAGACCAGCAAGAGGTTGCTAGGAACAAATTCTAACCCAGAATCCCAAAGGCTTCCTAATGTAGTCACCCCTTTAGACCAGCAATAGGTTCCTAGGGACCACTTCTTACCCAGAATCCCAAAGGCTTCCTAATATAGTCGCCCCTTTAGACCAGCAACAGGTTGCTAGGAACAAATTCTAACCCAGAATCCCAACGGTTTCCTAATGTAGTCACCTCTTAAGACCAACATTAGGTTGCTAGGGACCACTTCTAACCCGGAATCCCAAAGGTTTCCTAATATAGTCACCGCTTAAGACCAGCAATAGGATGCTAGGGACCACTTCAAACCCAGAATCCCAACGGTTTCCTAATATAGTCGCCCCTTTAGGCCAGCAATAGGTTGCTAGTGACCACTTCTGAATTACATGTTCCAAGATAGTCGTCCCTCTGTGATTTGCAATAGGTTGGTGGGGACACACTGTACGCTGGGTCCCCACGGTGAGTCACAAAGAATTACCAGTTCCAGCCTCAGCCCTGCTGACACCTGTTGTTTCACATGGCTTCAGGTGTAACAGTCCCTCCAACTACCTCATGAATATCTCACTGAACACTTGCCACACACTGCCAAGATCAATAACCTGCAGAGATAAAAATAGAGGCAGTCCTGTCTTCTACTTTTATTTGAAATGGTTTCAGCTTAATAAAAAATGTACCATTATTGGTTTGTTGTTAATGCTGCATTCAGCAATATTTCAGCAATATGGCAGCAGCCTGTAAGCTGTTTTGGACCAGGCAAACCAGTGGTTGATATTATGATCAACAAACCAGTGGTTGATATCATGATCAACAAACCAGTGGTTGATATCATGATCAACAAACCAGTGGTTGACATCATGATCAACAAACCAGTGGTTCATATCATGATCAACAAACCAGTGGTTGATATCATGATCAACAAACCAGTGGTTGATATCATGATCATCAAACCAGTGGCTGATATCATGATCAACAAACCAGTGGCTGACATCATGATCAACAAACCAGTGGTTGATATCATGATCAACAAACCAGTGGTTGATATCGTGATCAACAAACCAGTGGTTGATATCGTGATCAACAAACCAGTGGCCGATACCATGATCAACAAACCAGTGGTTGATATCATGATCAACAAACCAGTGGTTGACATCATGATCAACAAACCAGTGGTTGATATCATGATCAACAAACCAGTGGTTGATATCATGATCAACAAACCATGTTGCCACAATTCGCAGAAATTGTTACTAGTCCTTAGGGAAGGGTATTGGAGGTTTAAAGTGTATCACAATATTTTGCAATGCACAAGGCCGTATTGTGATACAATCACAATATATTTTATAATTCTAAATTTTATATTCAAAAGCTAATCTTATACATTAAGGTATGAATTGAAGTTCATAAATCCCAATTTGAATTCACTCGATATATCGAGTATGAAAAAATGATATTGTCATACATATTGTGGAAAGAATGAACCACAATTTACTGATATACTGGTAATACCTCACACCCTTACTCTTAAGTCCTATAGACCTTGCCAAACTGCCCAATAGTTAAGGTATCATAAGGCCTACCGTATTCGACGTAATAAGCGCCCCCCACTAATAAGCGCCCACGGCGATAGTTGCTAATATATTGGCTAGTGAACGATCCCAATTAGCACCGATTCCGATTGATCAATGTACACTTATTTATTCGTGTATAATACACACTCTTGTGTTATACGTATGCACCCTTAATTATGGGCAATTAAATTCTGGAAAATATATCTGTCGTGTATAATACGCACAGACTTTTCTTTTGTATCATTTCAGGCTGTCAGCATAAACCACGAAATTTCTCAACAAAATTATATTCTATTAAGAGCCCCCTCTTTCTAATTTTGAAAACCCTGGGCCCTTATTACGTCAAATTCGGTAATAGATATTTGCCATTTTGAAAGGGTTTTTCTAAAGGACTCATAAGTGGAAAAAAATGTCATTTTTAACTGCTGAGTCAGTGTGTAGAGTTGTCTCCCTTACTATACAAGGATACACTTACTGTCGCCACTACCAGTAAGCATTACACAAACTGCATCAGTTTCCTTCCACATCATGGAATCCTGTCCAGTGTTAGTGAGTGAGTATGGTTTAACACCGATTTTTAACAATATTGCAGAAATAATATGGGAAGGGGACACAAGCACTGGGCTCCACACATTAAACCACTAGGCTACCCCATCACCCTTTCAGTATTTAAGCCGGGAGACTCATTATCATTGTTTGTTGGAACAATCTTGCAGCTTCTGCCAATAAGCAATGCCATTCATCAACATTGTATTCGTTGATTGGTTTGTTGTTTAACGCCACACTCAGCAATATTCCAGCTATATGACAACGGTCTGTAAATAATTGAGTCTGGACCAGACAATCCAGTGATTGACATCACGCACATCAACCTACGCAATTGGGATTGATGACATGCATCAACCGAGTCAGCAAGCCCGACCACCCGATCCCGTTAGTCGTCTCTTACAACAAGCATAGTCACCTTTTACGGCAAGCATGGTTGCTGAAGACCTATTCTACCCCGGGTCACATAGTATTCATGAACACACAATACCATTTGTAACATAGTATTCACCTATTCTCAAATATCATCTCAACATGATAAAATTGTTTTGAGACAAAACTCATTTACAGCTAGGACTTTGAATTTCACCACCATTTGCCCCATGAAAAATGGCAAGGTATCCAAAGCTTTTGTGAAGTTGTCAGATTAAAAGTTAAAATATTAATCTGGTGCTTCCAATTACAAAAGCCAACCGGACATTTGCCATTATAATATCATTCTTATGATTCTACTATTACTGTAAAGGGAGCAGGTAGTGAGTAGTGTTCCAGACAGAGGCAGCTTGAGGACATTCATCAGGATCATCGCATCAGAGACTGGCCTAACTATTCACACTGTGGGGACAGGGCCACTAGCACTAATGTGTAGGATAGAATTTCTAAGCTGATCATTAATTATATCCTCTGGAATGAGGATGAATGGAATGAAGTAGGGAGCCATTTGTAATGAGGTGGGGTGAGAGGGTGGTGTTGGCTTATTGTTTGTTGTTTAACGCCGCACTCAGCAATATTCCAGCTATATGACGGCGGTCTGTAAATAATCGAGTCTGGACCAGACAATCCAGTGATTGATATCATGAGATTCGATCCATGCAATACCATGACATGCATCAACCAAGTCAGCGAACCCAATCCCCCTATCACGTTAGTCGCCTCTTACCAGCATAGTTGCCTCTTATGGCAAATAAGGGTTGCTGAAGGCCCATTCTACCCCGGATCTTCACAGATGGTGGTGGGGTGGGGGATGTGTGTGAGGGTGGTGGTGGGGTGGAGGAGGTGTGTGAGGGTGGTGGTGGGGTGGAGGAGGTGGGTGAGGGTGGTGGTGGGGTGGGGGAGGTGTGTGAGGGTGGTGGTGGGGTGGAGGAGGTGTGTGAGGGTGGTGGTGGGGTGGGGGAGGTGTGTGAGGGTGGTGGTGGGGTGGAGGAGGTGGGTGAGGGTGGTGGTGGGGTGGAGGAGGTGTGTGAGGGTGGTGGTTGGGTGGGGGAGGTGTGTGAGGGTGGTGGTGGGGTGGAGGAGGTGTGTGAGGGTGGTGGTGGGGTGGGGGAGGTGTGTGAGGGTGGTGGTGGGGTGGGGGAGGTGTGTGAGGGTGGTGGTGGAGTGGAGGAGGTGTGTGAGGGTGGTGGTGGGGTGGAGGAGGTGTGTGAGGCTTAGGTGTGGTTGTGTTAACATCTGTCCTTCATGATGAGATGATACTTCATCAAACATACCAACATCCACTTGAATGAAACTGCAAACACCTGTCATTTATTGACTGGGGATACAAAACCTACACCACAATTTCATTAACATTTTATTCAATATGTCAACAAAATATTGTAACAAATGAACATGTGCATTGTGGAATTGATGGATGGATCAATTATTTCATTAACTGCACCAGCGCTCCCTGCAACCATCTGGTTCCAATGTCACAACATGATCTACAACACTGATGATTGCAGTTAATGTTGAGGTACATGACTAATGACAGCTACCTGGGATTTAGTGGGACCAGCTTACCAGCAATAATTGACCCTAAATCTGCAGAAAATCAGCAAAATTCCCCAATCTGAATTTGGAGGCTGTTAATGCTATGTCTTTGAAGGGGTGGCTTGTATTTCACAGATAACAGGACCAAAATAGGACACTTTAACGCTAGGTTAACATTATTGTACATAATGCAATATCAACATTCAATTTTATTTATGTTTATTTTCTCTTAATTTTGGAAAATAAAAACTTCAAACTTCCCAATTTTGAACGAAGTAATGATTATTTCTCAAAGCGCCTCCCAAGGACACTTAGTCTGGTATCCCAGGTTACGGGAATGAGTGAGTGAATGTTGTTTAAAGAAAGGCACAGCATTCCAGCTGTATCAGATCAGGTCAGCAAATATTTGACCGGTGACAGAAAGTGAGCATAGTTTGACATGATGGTACTGTATTTTCGGGGGCATGGGTGGCCCAGTCGTCTAAGGAATTGCCATTTGATGTGCAGTGTTGCGTCCCTTGGGCACGCCAGAAACCTAGGATTGTGGGTTTGAATCACAGTTTGCCCTAATTATGTGTCTAGGTTTGTCAGCACCATACCCGTGCTCATGGGTTTCACCGAAGTGGTGAATGTCGGAGACCTGCATCACTTCGGGCTTTCCTCCAATATTAAGCTGACACACCGTTAAACCCAAAAGCAGCGTTAAACCCAACTCACTCACTCACTACTGCATTTTCTTTTGTTATACCTTGTAAAACCTTGCAATTCTTTCCATTAATCTGACCACGTGACCAAACAATACATTTCAATGTAGTCCCCCAAATAATGTGACTGACACTGACCTCGAATATTGACCTGTCCAGTGATGAATAGATGGCGTATGGTATATAAATATTTTTCGGTTCGCAGCTAAGTTACTGTAATGAAACAGAGGACGGTTTAAAGTCTTGGTAAACTTTAAAGTGAATTTTGGTATAACAAAATCAATCATTATTCTTATTGGAAAACAAGGACTCTCAGACCCAACCCCTTCAACTCCAGGGGTCAGGTCCTCGGGGAGGGGGGAATTGTCAATCAGGACCTTGGCCTCGGGGCTCTCTGATCACCTCAAGGGCCGGGTGCTGGGGTGCTTCATTGGGCATAACATCATCCCTGTACCACCCCAGTCATTCTTCATCATTTGAAGCAGAACTTATTCCCCGACAGTGTTAGAAATGGGGACTAGTCCTATCGTCCTGCCTACTGCCAATAGTTGAAGTATCATAAGGACGAGTAGAAATATGCCCTTATTAGGGTTTTGCTATAAACTGTTAGTTTCTAACGCTGCATGACTTCATGGCTGCCATCAACTGTGTACTTGCTTTCAGACATTTTACATATATGTGGCCCACCAGGAGAAGAGGGGCCTTTCAGGTGCTAGGATACTATTGTGCTATGATGTCATGAGGACATTTGATGTAAACTTACAGTGAAGATTGATGTGTCTCTGTACCTCTGTAATAAATATGAATTGAAGCTTCTGAATTGTATGTTTGTTTTCCGAAGATGCTGTAGTTATGATATTTAATGAAAAGTCAAAATTGTGATTTTTTACCCATGAGTCCTTTATCTCATATTTGGGTTTCAGGAAATGGCAGAAAATGCAGTACATACTCTCCGGACATGGTAGCCACATACAGAATAAAATAGCAGGTCAGCGTTAGAAATTGGCACTTGTGCTGTAGTCCTTGTCTACTGCCCAATTGTTAAAGTATCATAGGACTAGCAGAAATTTGCCCTTTTTAAGGGTTTTGCTATATGTTATCATTATAAGGTCTAGTGGGCTAAAAATGTTAGTTTCTAACCCTGCACTCAGCTTCTGAAACAAAGGGTACAAGCATTTAACTCACACAATATGCAGGCAGGAGAAGAACTAAGCTGCTCACTATCCACTGGCTCACTGAGACTCATATGTGTCGATACATTAGCATTCACAAAACGTTGGCACTATGTGACAACACTGACAAGCACCTGCACGAGTTGTATGCAGGGCACCTTTAACTGACTCCAAATTAGCTCATTATAACCAACAAAACACACAGACTCAGAGTTGTGTACACAGTCAAGGACAACCAGGGTAGTCTGGACATCCTAAAGTCCACCAACTGGTTCTGCTGCAAAGATCCAGAGCGGAAATTAATGTGAAGCAATTTCCTGGACAGGAAATACTAGAAAAATTGGGTTGCACTGGTTTTAGTGCTGATGGCCTTACTTGTGACCAATTGTGATCATTTTAAGTATCCAGGGTTATTTATTTGTTTGTTTGTTTGTTGTTTAGCGCTGCTCTTAGCAATATTCCATGTCAATGACGGAAGCCTGTAAATAATCAAGTCTGGACCAGACAATCTATTGACTGATATTATACAGTATAATGACACCAAGTCACTGAGTCTGACTACCCTCTTATGACAAGCATTATAAGGTTGCTGCAGACCTACTCTGGCCCATAATCCCCTCGGTACAACCAGCATAGGTTGCTGGGGACCTATTCTAACCTGGAATCCCCATGGTACAATCGGCATTGGTTGTTGGAGACCTATTTTAACCCGGAATCCCCTCGGCACAATTGGCATAGGTTGTTGGGGACCTATTCTAACCCGGAATCCCCTTGGCACAATTGGCATAGGTTGTTGGGGACCTATTCTAACCCGGAATCCCCTCGGTACAATCAGCATAGGTTGTTGGGGTTTCTAACCCAGAATCCCTATGGTACGACCAGCATAGGTTGTTGGGGACCTATTCTAACCCGGAATCCCTATGGTACGACCAGCATAGGTTGTTTGGGACCTATTCTAACACGGAATCCCTATGGTACGACCAGCGTAGGCTGTTGGGGACCTATTCTAACCTGGAATCACTTCGGTACAATCGGCATAGGTTGTTGGAGACCTATTCTAAACCGGAATCCCCTCAGTACAATCGGCATAGGTTGTTGGGGACCTATTCTAACCTGGAATCCCTTCGGTACAATCGGCATAGTTTGTTGGGGACCTATTCTAACCCGGAATCCCTATGGTACGACCAGCGTAGGTTGCTGAGGACCTATTCTAACCCGGAATCCCCACGGCGTCAAGGTGACAGTAAATATGTATGTACAGCCAAACACTGTTGTGTCACAGTTGAAGTGACCTTCACGTACGTAACACAACCCAAAAATAAACTTGGCCTACAGTTACCGATTGGAATGAAGAATGAATTACAAGAAACATAAGCAACAAACGAGAAAAAAAATGTCCAACACTTCCACCTCACGTGCTCATATAAAACCTTGCATGAGATTAAACATTTATAAGGTGCTGAAACATCGGATGAAGTTTCCTCCCGGCAAAACCAGGCCCTTCACTAGATTGCTCAGTCATGTTGGCTGTTCTGATTCGTTCGGTATCCATCCATCATTTCATATCACAAATGAAACAAAAAGACCACCAACACAAATCCTAATCCGGAACACATTCCACAATTTGTAATCACATGATAAACAAATGACAATCACATGACTCCTATCGCCTTTGCCCATGGTGTTCACCAAATGGCCTGTTTATACCCCATAGACACATCAATTAAACGCTCCTTGAAGTTAAGTGTGACTGAGCATAACTAACAAGCCTTTGACACGCTGAACTCAATACTGTGCGGTCTCATTTCCCGCTTGTTAATCCTTGTAAATTGAACCGTGAAGATCAACGAGAAGAGTTGTTAGATAGGCGTTACTTAGAAGTTGACAGAGGACAAGGTAGACACAATTAATGGATAACAGTAAATATAGAAGTTGTTATCCATAACTTTTGTCTACATTGTCAATGAGCAGAGGCAAGATTGAGTAAATTTGTGATGGAGCTTAGTTTCATGTTGTTTAATGCCGCCTTCAGCAGTATTCCAGCTATATGATGGCGGTCTGTAAATAATCGAGTCTGGAACAGACAATCCAGTGATTGACATCATGCGCATCGATCCACGCAACTGGGATACAATGACATGCATCAACCAAGTCAGCAAGCCTAAACACCCGATTCCGTTAGTCGCCTCTTACGACAAGAAAAGTCGCCTTTTACGACAAGCATGGTTGCTAAAGACCTATTCTACCCCGGAATCTTCACGGGTCTTGTGCTGGAAGTACATGTTTGGGACTGGAAACAGACTTCAAGACTCCCGTAACTTTGACACATCCGATTTGACAATCTGAGGTTAAATAATGATGAATAAAGGAGGAATACGCAGGGACCAAGCTTTCAATTCCAGACAACCCAAGTTTGACACATCAAAGTTTGACGGCGTGTGACTGTATATGCAATAACAATATATACAACATTCAACTTTTATAATATCACGTTATAACAGAAGAGTCTGTCAGGACATGACCTTACAAGGGATTACACGCAGAGTGTGTATACATACCTTGGATACGATGACGTATTTACCACCAGACATATGGAAACATGTGTTGAGAGTGATGTCAGTTTCCAACAATCAACAGTTCATCAAAGGAAGTAATCTTTAGAGAAATAAATTCACCTTGGATAATTCATGACCACACACGCAAACAGTATGGCTGTTTAATGCTCACTCAATAAAATTAATATAGCCACAAAAAACTGTGGCTGAAACACAATCTAACTAAAGAAACTACCGTCATCATGTATTTGCATATTGTTATCGATGCGATAAACCGATCTGACAAACTTGGTATAACAATCCGATAAATATGCAAATGAGCTTAAATAGGAGCATGCGGATGTGTTGGTTGCTGAAGACAAACAAGGCAATGAATCATTTGGCACTATGATAAATGTTGCAGTTCATGCAAAAAATTGCATTCCAACGCTGTTTCTAAAGCAACATCATTGCGTGAAATTACATCTTAAACATCCATTATTTCAAGAAGGACATTTTACGATAAAGAGATTATTGCTGTGGTGTATTTCCGTATCATAAGGACTGCCAGTGAAAGTGATTATTCCTGCTCCTTCTGTCTATTGTCTGTCTTGGTGCCAGGAGACATCAAGGACACAATCCGTACAGTGCTGGGTTCAAACCCTGAACATTCTGCAGCCAGTAAGATGTACCTCTGACCACTGTCCAAAAGCCTGAAGCAAGTAAAACTGTTCAGCAATCTCATTAAACTCAGACCTTAGTTCTCGCTACCGCTAAACAAAGATCTAAGGACATCCCATTAGGGGTCACATCAGAACGACCTTTCATCCGACCAATCAGAGCATCGCTTACCAGATTATGAAAGTCGGAACTAACATCTAGTCTCTGAAATGAACATATCTTACAGTTCAATTATCTTAATAAAAATATAATAAAAAGGAGCCCAGTATCACTCTTCATTATCAGATACTGCAGTAACTAGACTTGCCAAACATTATAGACTTGCATGGGCTTTATTGGATATATTTGTTTCAGGGTCTGCCGGACAGACAATATCAAACTTGATTGGTTGGTTGGTTTGTTGTTTAACGCCGCACTCAGCAATAATCCAGCTATATGGCGGCGGTCTCGAAGAAATCAAGTCTGGACCAGACAATCCAGTGATTAATATCATTAGCAACGATCCACGCAATAGGGATCCATGACATGCATCAACCAAGTCAGCGAGCCTGACCACCAGATCCAATCAGTCGTCTCTTACTACTAGCTTAGTCACCTTTACAGCAAGCATGGGTTGCTGAAGACCTATTCTACCCCGTATCTTCACGGGTCCTATGTCAAACTGTGTACATCAGCTTATTCTCCCGGCACAAGTAGCCATATCTTGAACCTGTCAATATCTACTCCAGCTGTGTCCACAAGATAGCAGGAAGACCATTGTAGTCACAGTCACACGACCACTCCCCTGTGTACATTACGCAACATATGTCTGTTGTTGCTGCATATCAGCTACAGTATCTGAGACAATTAATCATGTGGGCCCCGGTTCACAAACTGATCTTAGCCGGACAACTTCTACTGCTGCCATGTACTTTAACACAGACTCTAGACATTGAAGGTTCTTTATTTCTTGCCTGACAACGGCATAAGGATCTTTATCATATAATGGGTAGGCTTAGTCGCCTTTTACAGCAAGCATGGGTTGCTGAAGACCTATTCTACCCCGTATCTTCACGGGTCCTATGTCAAACTGTGTACATCAGATTATTGTCCAGGCACAAGTAGCCATATCTTGAACCTGTCAATACCTGCTCCAGCTGTGTCCACGAGTCAGCAGGAAAACCATTGTTAGTCACAGTCACGCGACCACTCCCCTGTGTACATTACGCAACATACCGTATTCGACGTAATAAGCGCCCTGCTCTAATAAGCGCCCACGGCAATATTTGCTAATATATTGGCAAGTGAACAATCCAAATTAGCACCCCTTCCGAATGATCAATGTAAGCAAGACTTATTTATTCGTGTATAATACTCACTCGTGTGTTATATTCACCCTTAACTATGGGCAATTAAATTCTGGAAAAATGTATCTCACGTATATTAACAGTCAGCATAAACCACGAAATTTATCTTTCAACTCTGTTTTTTCCACCAAAATAATATTCTAACAAGAACCCCCTATTTCTAATTTTGAGATCGCCCTGGGCGCTTATTACGTCGAATACGGTATGTCTGTTGTTGCTTCATATCAGCTACAGTATCTGGGACAATTAATCATGTGGGCCCCGGTTCACAAACTGATCTTAGCCGGACAACTTCTGCAGCTGCCATGTACTTTAACACAGTGAGTGAGTGTGTTAAAGTTTAACGTCACATCGGCAATATTTCAGCCATATCGTGACGAACTTTAACACAGACTCTAGACATTGAAGAGCTAAAATCACTTCATGTATCCCAGCTTATCTGAATTGTTTGATAGACATTACTTAGAAGTTGACGGATGACAAAGTAGACACAAGTTATGGAAAACAACTTCTTTATTTCTTGCCTGACAACGGTGTAAGGATCTATAACGAAACGTTGCCTTTACAGTAAATAAAGAAGTTGTTGTCCATAAATTGTGTCTACTTTCACATCTAATCTGATGTCAAATTGAGTTTATAGTCTTGAAACAGGTGGGGTAGGCGAGTGGGTAGTGCCGAAGTCCGGGTTCGATGCTCCACATTTGTACAATGTGTGAAGCCCATTTCTGGTGTCCATCATTGCTTGAATATTGCTAAAAAATGGAGTAAAAAAACTCCCTCCCTCATTCATCTTAACCAGGAAAAAAACTTATCTATGACAAGGGACCAAATGAAAAGTTTGATGACAGAAAAAGTTGATTATTTACAGACCGCCAACATACAGCTAGACAATTGCCGAGTGCGGCGTTAAACAACAAAACAAGAGCTATCGGTGTTGGGGTTTGTCCTTATTTTCTGATGTTTTACATCATGGCTATGACGCCATCTCAGATCTCCTTGAATGTCAAGAATGTGGTTGAGTGACCACTGGAAGTGGCCCCGTTTAGTGGTGACCTGGTCAGGTTGCAGATCAAACAGCCCCAGCCCATCCATCACCCCACTGTGACATGTGAAGCATTAAGAGTCATCCCATCTGCCCAGTAATACAGTTTTAACATTTCACAATGAATTTGAAAACACTTGATTCATTATTCTAATTCTCACAACAGCCTCATTGGGTTCAGGTTTTGAGTGATTTTTATCACTGGATAGTATTTGTTTGTTTGTTTGTTTTTTGTTTAACGCCGCACTCAGCAATATTCCAGCTATATGACGGCGGTCTGTAAATAATCGAGTCTGGACCAGACAATCCAGTGATTAAAATCATGAGCATTGATCCATGCAATTGGGATCGATGACATGCATCAACCAAGTCAGCGAGCCTGACCACCCGATCCTGTTAGTCGCCTTCTACGACAAGCAGAGTAACCTTTTACGGCAAGCATGGGTTGCTGAAGACCTATTCTACCCCGGAATCATCACGGGTCTCACTGGATAGTAACTTAGTGAAGTGTTACCATGGTGAATAGCCCAAAATAAAATGTATCTGAATATTCTTCCTTTATAGTTTGGCATTTTATTGAAAGTGAAGAAAGAAATATTTTAATAATAGCAAAAGGTCAGAGACTTATAACAATGCTGCTATCACTCCAGCTTGATAGTTGCGAAAGAATCTACGTCAAAACGTCGCCAAATGCAATCATCCAGAAGTTGCTGTCTATAAAATTTTGTGTTCTGAACATGATTTAAATGATTTGCTGTTTGTAAAATGTTCACCTTCATGTCCTTTCAACCCATCCAATAGGTCGAGATGCTATGATAAATAGCAAATATATTCATTTTATATATTTGTTAACAAAACCATTAAAACAATATCCAGCCAGGCTGTCTCTGTTCAAAGAAAAGCAACAAAACCATTTCATATTCATAAGAAATCTCTCCTTAAGCAGAAACCATTGGCCAATTCTGACTACATCATAAGCCTGTGTGTATCAATCACTTGATGGCACCTGTCACAAACACATGCAAAGGCAAGTCAATTCTTCATCAGACCAAACACAGAAACATATAGCACAAGTCAAACTAGGGAACTGCATCGAACATCATCCTCATCAAACCTACCTTGCCAGAGAATGGAAAAACAATGCCACTCCTCTTCCAGCTGCACCAGGAAGTAGTCAGCTTCCTCTTCAAGCCGCTCATGGCTTTGTAGTCCACTCAGAATCTCACTGGGCCACTCAGTAAATGGGACTATGTAATATCACTGTCCTGTCATGTCAACTGAGTCCGATACAAAGCAGAAAACAAATTATCTTATCTCAAGTTCAACACTTCTGTTATCGACATCTCCGTCAGGTTCATTCAGGACAGACATTGCACCCTGACACGTGTCAGTAAAACTGTTTCCAGTCAATATATCAGATTGACTTGTAATGAATCTCAATTAAATGCATGAGGCTTCACATTTGATGGATGCTTGCAAGTTTCCTTTTCGAGGCTAGAATGACCAGGAAACATGGAGTGATAGAGATTTACACACAGAACAAGGCAAGCAGGGGAAAAAACTCACTGAACCCAGAATATGACACATCAGAGTTCAACATTGATGCACAACTGTAACATTATATTTTCAATTTCCTATTTAATTTTATTTTTTTCTCTTTAACTTCTTTAAAATAAACATAAATGCAAACGTATGTGCCTTCAAAACTACAAACCTTAAGCTTAATGTGACTGACATTAATTAAGCCTTGATCGGATGAAGTAAACCAATCAAAAGCCAGAGAATCTCTAGCAATTTATTTATTAGTTATTAACCAGAATTAGCATGTTTTCCCTATTAACATTCTTTAACTGACACAACACAAATTCAAAAGTAAATTACAAAATATTGAGCAAAATATTTTTTTTATCTTTATACTTAAACCTAACCCAGCTAATTGGTTATGAAACATAAACATAAACCATAAAATGTTAAAATTGTGGCCACTCTCACTTCCCAAATAATTTCACCCCAAAAATTGTGTTTTTTCGCATGCATGCTTTGTTTCTCAAAATAACATGGAGTTCGGTTTACAAGCCATCTGATCAGGACTTCCTGGTCGCCAAGTGAGGCTGTCTCTACCTGGCCTCGTATGTCTGAAGACAACTATTCTTGACAGCTCAAATGCTTTTGGCATAGATTACACTAAGCATCAGAAGTACCTGCCAATTGTTTGTTTGTTGTTTACCGCCGCACTTAGCAATAGTCTCATGCAATTGGCATACATTATATGCATCAAACAAGTCAGCAAGTCTGACCACCGGATCCTGTAAGTTGCCTCGAACAACGAGCATAGTCGCCTGTTACGGCCAGCAAGGGTTGATGAAGACCTATTCTCTACCCGGATCTTCACGGGACACCTGCCAATTGTCCCCGGGGCCCCGTATCACAAAGCGATCATGGCGCTACAATTTTCTAAAGGCTATGTTGAAGAATTGGAGTTACGACAGTCTTTGCACTAATATCACTCTGTGGAGCTTTCAGTGCCCAGGCTATTAAAATAAATATCAAACAAAATGCTGATCATGTCTGACAAAAACATTTTCTTGACTTATCAAAACAAGAGGAAACTATTCTATTTGCAATGCCATCAACACAATCATGATGACTTATGTTTATTGCTTCCCGTAACAAGTCAAGTTCTATTTTTCTCTCCAGTCATCATGGTCATGTCGACAGACATGATTCATCATAAATAATGGACAACAGGGACCCTAAATAATTCCCACAGATTTTACAAGCATGTGTATACACCTGCCCAATCTCATGGTCCTTGCTAGATGAACATATATACCTGCCCAATCTCATGGTCCTTGATAGACGAAAATATATACCTGCCCAATCTCACAATCTCATGGTCCTTGATAGACGAAAATATATACCTGCCCAATCTCATGGTCCTTGCTAGATGAAAACATATACCTCCCCAATCTCATGGTCCTTACTAGATGAAAATATATACCTCCCCAATCTCATGGTCCTGGCTAGATGAAAATATATAACTGCTTAAATTCATGGTCCTTGCTAGATGAAAACCAATCTCATTAAAATCAGATCTTAGTTCTCGCTATCGCTAGACAAAGATCTGAGGACATCCCATTATTGGTCACGTCAGACCGACCTTGTGCGAACTTTGACCGATCAATAGAATGACCAATCAGAAGGCAGCCTTCTCGAGCTTTATGGCACAAATTTCAAATTGGCGACTACGCTTCGAAACATATTTTGACAAATTCTCGATTACAAATTTGAAACCTGAACAAAAAAATCATTCTTTAATGGCTAATCGATGGTTTAGATTGTAAGGATTCAGTCGTTAAACCCGTAACTATGGTTCAGAATACCCCTTGTTAAAGTTTTCGAGATTGCATGATTAGAAATCACATTCCAACTGTCACCTTCATCTCATGGTCCTTGCTACATGAAAATATATACCTCCCAAATCTCATGGTCCTTGCTACATGAAAATATATACCTGCCCAATCTCAAGGTCCTTGCTAGATCAAAATATATACCTGCCCAATCTCATGGTCCTTGCTAGATGAAAATATAAACCTCCCCAATCTCATGGTCCTTACTAGTTGAAAATATATACCTCCCCAATCTCATGGTCCTCACTAGATGAAATATATACCTCCCCAATCTCATGGTCCATGCTAGATGAAAATATACACCTGCCTAATCTCATGGTCCATGCTAGATGAAAATATACACCTGCCTAATCTCATGGTCCTTACTAGATGAAAATATATACCTGCCCAATCTCATGGTCCTTGCTAGATGAAAACATATACCTCCCCAATCTCATGGTCCTTACTAGATGAAAATATATACCTCCCCAATCTCATGGTCCTGGCTAGATGAAAATATATAACTGCTTAAATTCATGGTCCTTGCTAGATGAAAACCAATCTCATTAAAATCAGATCTTAGTTCTCGCTATCGCTAGACAAAGATCTGAGGACATCCCATTATTGGTCACGTCAGACCGACCTTGTGCGAACTTTGACCGATCAATAGAATGACCAATCAGAAGGCAGCCTTCTCGAGCTTTATGGCACAAATTTCAAATTGGCGACTACGCTTCGAAACATATTTTGACAAATTCTCGATTACAAATTTGAAACCTGAACAAAAAAATCATTCTTTAATGGCTAATCGATGGTTTAGATTGTAAGGATTCAGTCGTTAAACCCGTAACTATGGTTCAGAATACCCCTTGTTAAAGTTTTCGAGATTGCATGATTAGAAATCACATTCCAACTGTCACCTTCATCTCATGGTCCTTGCTACATGAAAATATATACCTC
Source organism: Haliotis cracherodii (assembly GCF_022045235.1). Taxonomy (NCBI): domain Eukaryota; kingdom Metazoa; phylum Mollusca; class Gastropoda; order Lepetellida; family Haliotidae; genus Haliotis; species Haliotis cracherodii. The sequence continues at coordinate 61,296,922 of NW_027266330.1, forward strand.
CCAAATCTCATGGTCCTTGCTACATGAAAATATATACCTGCCCAATCTCAAGGTCCTTGCTAGATCAAAATATATACCTGCCCAATCTCATGGTCCTTGCTAGATGAAAATATAAACCTCCCCAATCTCATGGTCCTTACTAGTTGAAAATATATACCTCCCCAATCTCATGGTCCTCACTAGATGAAATATATACCTCCCCAATCTCATGGTCCATGCTAGATGAAAATATACACCTGCCTAATCTCATGGTCCATGCTAGATGAAAATATACACCTGCCTAATCTCATGGTCCTTACTAGATGAAAATATATACCTGCCTAATCTCATGGTCCTTGCTAGATGAAAATACATACCTCAATGATGGTGGTCAAAATGTTTTCAGTAAAAATTTCATCTTCCAATAAAGTACTGCTACTAATGAAGGAAAAACAAACTCTTGTTAGAATAAAGACTTTTATACATATTATAGTCATAAAAAGTTTTGTAAAATAAAAATGAATAAATGAGACCTAACCCTGATGATAAGAGTTAAAGATTTTCTTCACAGAAAGATTGAATAGCAGATGCTTACAATATAACTTCAGGAAATGTAAGTTTCACGCTCCTGCTGCTAAACAGATTTGAACAATAATAAATTTCACAATCATTTCCGCACTAAACATTTTGTCATTTTTCAAAGTTACACGAATACATGACTTTCTGCAGCATCATACACCTTGAAAGCTTTTTGTTGTTTTTTTGTTTCTCGCTGAACTCCGCACTCAGCAATATTCCAGCTATTTGACAGTGGTCTGTACATAATAGATTCTGGATCAGACAATTCAGTGATTGATATCATGAGAATCAATACACATAATTGGGATACAATGATATGCTTCTACCAAGTCAGCAAGCCTGACCACTCCATCCCGTTATTCACCTCATACAACAAGCATGGGTTGCTGAGGTCCTATTCTAAGCAAGATATTCACAGGGAGACAAGCATGAGTTGCTGAAGACCTATTCTAACCCGGATCTTCAAGGGGAGACAAGCATGAGTTGCTGAAGACCTATTCTAACCCTGATCTTCACGGGGAGACAAGCATGAGTTGCTGAAGACCTATTCTAACCCGGATCTTCACGTGGAGACAAGCATGGGTTGCTGAGGTCCTATTCTAACCCTGGTCTTCAAGGGGAGACAAGTATGGGTTGCTGAGGACCTATTCTAACCCAGATCTTCATGGGGAGACAAGTATGACTTGCTGAGGACCTATTCTAACCAAGAACTTCACGGGGAGACAAGCATGACTTGCTGAGGACCTATTCTAACCAAGAACTTCATGGGGAGACATGTATGACTTGCTGAGGACCTATTCTAACCAAGAACTTCACGGGGAGACAAGTATGACTTGCTGAGGACCTATTCTAACCAAGAACTTCACGGGGAGACAAGTATGACTTGCTGAGGACCTATTCTAACCAAGAATTTCACGGGGAGACAAGTATGGGTTGCTGAGGACCTATTCTAACCCAGATCTTCACGGGGAGACAAGTATGACTTGCTGAGGACCTATTCTAACCAAGAACTTCACGGGGAGACAAATATGACTTGCTGAGGACCTATTCTAACCAAGAATTTCACGGGGAGACAAGTATGGGTTGCTGAGGACCTATTATAACCCAGATCTTCACGGGGAGACAAGTATGACTTGCTGAGGACCTATTCTAACCAAGAACTTCACGGGGAGACAAGTATGACTTGCTGAGGACCTATTCTAACCAAGAACTTCACGGGGAGACAAGTATGACTTGCTGAGGACCTATTCTAACCAAGAACTTCACGGGGAGACAAGTATGACTTGCTGAGGACCTATTCTAACCAAGAATTTCACGGGGAGACAAGTATGGGTTGCTGAGGACCTATTCTAACCCAGATCTTCACGGGGAGACAAGTATGACTTGCTGAGGACCTATTCTAACCAAGAACTTCACGGGGAGACAAATATGACTTGCTGAGGACCTATTCTAACCAAGAATTTCACGGGGAGACAAGTATGGGTTGCTGAGGACCTATTATAACCCAGATCTTCACGGGGAGACAAGTATGACTTGCTGAGGACCTATTCTAACCAAGAACTTCACGGGGAGACAAGTATGACTTGCTGAGGACCTATTCTAACCAAGAACTTCACGGGGAGACAAGTATGACTTGCCGAGGACCTATTCTAACCAAGAATTTCATGGGGAGACAATTATGGGTTGCTGAGGACCTACATTAACCCAGATCTTCACAGGTGACCTTATGGAAGCATCTGACCAGCATCAAACATAGTCACCAAGGAGGTGCATCTGACAAGCTGCATAATATAGTGATTAAATATTTTACAAGGTTCTCTTATGGAAACGTTAATAAGTGAATGTTGTTTAACGCCACACATACATATACCAGCTAAATCACAGTGGCCTATAAACAACACAGTCTGGACCAAGTGCTCCAGTAACTGAAAACATCAATCTTAAATCAACCATGACCAACAGCAGAGGGCTAACCCAGTCCCCATTGTGTTCAACACACTATAAAGATGATGGTTCATGCATGGCTAGGTCTTAAATACAACTTGACCGAGTTCCATTAACCCACCATTTGTCACCTGGCTTTCTATAGCTCTTACCATGACCTTGTTCATCTTTAAGCCATGAATGGATTTCCCCACACAGACAGACTTCACTAGCTCATCAGGCCCTCGTGATTGAACTATATCAATTTGCGCTAACCATCCTGGAATAGACATGTGCATGAAAGTCAAGGAGTCCTTATCGTGGCCTTTGTGAAAGATTTAGGGGGTCCCTAAATCATAGCAGCCAAACTCAGGAACCCAGGAGCTTAATTTGGAACACTGACACACAACAGATGATGCCTGGAGCAGCGTTAGAAATTGGCACCAGTCCTGTAGTCCTAGCCAAACTGCCGAACAGTTAAGGTATCATAAGGACTAGTAGAAATTTGACATTTTTAAGGGGTTTGCTATATGTTATCATAGGATATAGGACTAGTAGACTGAAACTGTTAATGTCTACCGCTGCTGGAGATATTTTATTTTTCCAACAAATCACTGTTGCCATGGTTGCACAATCAGGAACCAGTACACTTCCACTATTTGGAGTTAAACCAATCACACCTTATGATGTCAGTCTACTGGCCCAAACATAGCTCTTGACATCATTTTCATTAGAATTAAAGGTTGTCACATGGACCATTATCAGCTGAGCTTTATCTAGACTGAACAGAGTTTTACTAAACTGTATACTCCCCAGGGAGCTGAAAATGAAAATGAGTGCACTGATCCATTGACCAGGGTAATAATGTGGCACTTTGAGCATGCTTTGCCGTGGCTTTGACGCATCATAATAATGCATAATATTCTAGCTGCATAACAGCGGTCTGTAAAAAATCAAGTCTAGACCAGACAATCCAGTGATTGACATCATGAGCATTGATCTACGCAATTGGGATATGATGACATGCATCAACGGAGTCAGCTAGTCTGACAACCCGATCCCGCTAGTCGCTTCTTACAACAAGCATAGTCGCCTCTTACAGCAAGCATAGTCGCCTCTTACAACAAGCATAGTCGCCTCTTACAACAAGCATAGTCGCCTCTTACAACAAGCATAGTCGCCTCTTACAACAAGCATAGTCGCCTCTTACAACAAGCATAGTCGCCTCTTACAACAAGCATAGTCGCCTCTTACAGCAAGCATAGTCGCCTCTTACAACAAGCATAGTCGCCTCTTACAACAAGCATAGTCGCCTCTTACAACAAGCATAGTCGCCTCTTACAACAAGCATAGTCGCCTCTTACAACAAGCATAGTCGCCTCTTACAACAAGCATAGTCGCCTCTTACAACAAGCATAGTCGCCTCTTACAACAAGCATAGTCGCCTCTTACAGCAAGCATAGTCGCCTCTTACAACAAGCATAGTCGCCTCTTACAACAAGCATAGTCGCCTCTTACAGCAAGCATAGTCGCCTCTTACAACAATCATAGTCGCCTCTTACAGCAAGCATAGTCGCCTCTTACAACAGCATAGTCGCCTCTTACAACAAGCATAGTCGCCTCTTACAACAAGCATAGTCGCCTCTTACAACAAGCATAGTCGCCTCTTACAACAAGCATAGTCGCCTCTTACAGCAAGCATAGTCGCCTCTTACAGCAAGCATGGGTACCTGAAGACCTAGATCTTCATGTGTCTTGTAAGTGAGTGAGTGAGTACCTGAATGACCTACCCACAGTTCTACAGCACTGATAACACAGGTCACATGTGACCTACCCAAAGTTCTACAGCACTGATAACACAGGTCACATGTGACCTACCCACAGTTCTACAGCACTGATAACACAGGTCACATGTGACCTACCCACAGTTCTACAGCACTGATAACACAGGTCACATGTGACCTACCCACAGTTCTACAGCACTGATAACACAGGTCACATGTGACCTACCCACAGTTCTACAGCACTGATAACACAGATCACATGTGACCTACCCACAGTTCTACAGCACTGATAACACAGGTCCGAGTGACCTACCCACAGTTCTACAGCACTGATAACACAGGTCACATGTGACCTACCCACAGTTCTACAGCACTGATAACACAGGTCACATGTGACCTACCCACAGTTCTACAGCACTGATAACACAGGTCCGAGTGACCTACCCACAGTTCTACAGCACTGATAACACAGGTCACATGTGACCTACCCACAGTTCTACAGCACTGATAACACAGGTCACATGTGACCTACCCAAAGTTTTACAGCACTAATAACACAGGTCACATGTGACCTACCCACAGTTCTACAGCACTGATAACACAGGTCACATGTGAACTACCCAAAGTTCTACAGCACTGATAACACAGGTCACATGTGACCTACCCAAAGTTTTACAGCACTAATAACACAGGTCACATGTGACCTACCCACAGTTCTACAGCACTGATAACACAGGTCACATGTGAACTACCCAAAGTTCTACAGCACTGATAACACAGGTCACATGTGACCTACCCAAAGTTCTACAGCACTGATAACACAGGTCACATGTGACCTACCCACAGTTCTACAGCACTGATAACACAGGTCACATGTGAACTACCCAAAGTTCTACAGCACTGATAACACAGGTCACATGTGACCTACCCAAAGTTTTACAGCACTAATAACACAGGTCACATGTGACCTACCCACAGTTCTACAGCACTGATAACACAGGTCACATGTGAACTACACAAAGTTCTACAGCACTGATAACACAGGTCACATGTGACCTACCCAAAGTTCTACAGCTCTGATAACACAAGTCACATGTGAGCTACCCACAGTTCTACAGCACTGATAACACAGGTCACATGTGACCTACCCAAAGTTCTACAGCTCTGATAACACAGGTCACATGCCAACCATGTCAATGAAGACATAAATCATTATCTTACCTGTAAAATACTTGAATTTTATTAGTCAGTGACGTTTTGATAACTTACCATGGGCTGACAGTTTAGATGTCTCAGTGACCATTAGAAAGGGAATATGTTTACACTGGATTGCTAACCTGTGACTGTATGCATAACCCCAGCCACATTCTACCATGAGTTTTGAAAAGATTTCATTCTGAAAGGTTTCAGAGGTTTCAAATCACAATAACCACCTCTAACAGGTTCTGTATCACTGCAAAAACTAAATTAGAATTTATTAATGGACTTCTTTCTCAAACATTGTGGGTAGACATTTTGAAATAACAACATATTCACTTGCTGGTAACGAAATGCAAAGATGCAGTTGCTGCTTCAAAGTATGTGTAGCAGTACGTCACTGATCCTGACAACCTGATGAACCTAGTTGCCATTGACAACCTGCATGTGTCACTGCAGTGCCAATTCTAACAGGGATGAACCTAGTTGCCATCGACAACCTGCATGTTTCACTGCAGTGCCAATTCTAACTTGGATGAACCTATTTGCCATCGACAACCTGCATGTGTCACTGCAGTGCCAATTCTAACAGGGATGAACCTAGTTGCCATCAACAACCTGCATGTGTCACTGCGGTGCCAATTCTAACAGGGATGAACCTAGTTGCCATCGACAACCTGCATGTGTCACTGCGGTGCCAATTCTAACCGAGATGAACCTAGTTGCCATCGACAACCTGCTTGTGTCACTGCAGTGCCAAGTCTAACTGGGATGAACCTAGTTGCCATCGACAACCTGCTAGTGTCACTGCAGTGCCAAGTCTAACTGGGATGAACCTAGTTGCCATTGACAACCTGCATGTGTCACTGCGGTGCCAATTCTAACTTGGATGAACCTAGTTGCCATCGACAACCTGCATGTGTCACTGCGGTGCCAATTCTAACTGGGATGAACCTAGTTGCCATCGACAACCTGCATGTGTCACTGCGGTGCCAATTCTAACAGGGATGAACCTAGTTGCCATCGACAACCTGCTTGTGTCACTGCAGTGCCAAGTCTAACTGGGATGAACCTAGTTGCCATTGACAACCTGCAAGTGTCACTGCGGTGCCAATTCTAACCGAGATGAACCTAGTTGCCATCGACAACCTGCTTGTGTCACTGCAGTGCCAAGTCTAACCGGGAAGGCCCCGGGGGTCAAAGATCTATATAATGATATCCTTGATGAGTGAGTGAGTGTATAACTTGGCATCTCCAACAATGTCTAAACCAAAGTCAAATCTTGATATTTACAATGAATACCTTTCATTACATCTTCGATCTTTCTGATCACTAAGGTTGTAATTTTCTAAATAATTTGTTCACAGAACTACCAACACAAAATTTCACAAATCCAAAACAATTTAAGAGTATTTTTACTGTATCTTAGTATTGACAAAATATTCAAAGTTGACCATAGAGGAAGGGAGGTAACTCAATCCATTGTCCTCAAAAACATCTTGTTACAAGTCCTGTTGAAAAAAGTACAAAATATGTTTAAGTTAGCTTAATATTTTTGAGGTAAATAATTTTATCAGTATTATAGGGAATAAAACACATATCACATTGATACATCAAATACAAGAAGAGGTCGATGAGGAGCAAGTTTCCTGCCATATGTGATGACTCCGAAATGCATAATTATCAGATGTTACTGCGGCAAGGAATTAAAACTTGATGCATGGCAAATCAAATGGGAGCAAATGTAGCTTAAAAATACTACACGGAGCTTCTGCATGGCAGAAGCGAACGGCATGAAACTGCATAATTTAATTATATTTACCACAAACGAGACAAGGCTGGTGTGCAAAATAATATTTATTACGAGTCTTTTTTAATTCAGTTGCTCCATTTGCAAAGGGGAGCTGTATTTTAAAAAAGTAAATCGTGTGACATGAATGCACTTCCTTGCACACAAATATTTTGAAATAAATGTGTGGAAAAAGCATCAAAACTGCCAACAATAATAGCAGATGCACACACTCAAATAATATATATCACATTGTTTTTGCACTTGTCAAAATGAGGAATTTGGCCATAATAATATAAATGCAGATTATAACAAGTGCTACATATGCTAAAATAAGTCGAACAAAATATTTTGGGCACTGCTATCGGTGAACATGGTATGTTGTGAAAATAGGTTACCGATTGTGATGTCATACGTCAACATGGCTGTACATTTTGGTATTTCCTTTGAGGTTCAGGACATACACAACAATTATTTCATTTCAGGAAAGTAGTTTACAGTTTCAATCTTGAATTAGAATTTGAATATCTCTTAAATATCTTTTCGCCAAGTACATTTCGATGCTACAATATAGGTACATGTATCTGTTACTGTTAAACATTATTTAAATGACATAATAGTAATATTTATGAAACTTTTGATATTCTTCTGTTCATTGGAACATAGAAATTTGCAGTCATCGTGTCAAGTAACCTATCTGCTTCTCATAGGACATTAAGTGAATGTAATTCACTGTAGCATATAAATATTTCCTTCGGAAAATCGAGAAATATTCATTATGGCATATATATACAAATTGTAAATAGGTTAATTAAAAAAAGCCATAATCTTTTCAATTAAAAGTAAATGTATACCAGAAGTAAAATTGTCACATTATATTTTTATCAATAGAAACACAAGTGTGGACAAACTGATTGTTTTACACGTGTATTTCATCATTTGATGGGCGGAACATTGATGTCTAAAGGTGGCACCAGCCGCCAGTCTATAGGGGCCGACCATTTGAGATTTATGGGTGGAGGTGAGTGTCTGTTTGGGTAAGGGCGTGTGGTTGTGCTGTTCTATTGATAAATAGATTATGTTCTATTACGGGAAGAAATATCAATGATTGTCGACTATTGATAATATCTTACATAAACAACTGTGAAGAAATAAAGTTAAAGTTTACCCAAACAGACTTGTTATTATCAGTAATGTCAATTGCTGAAGATGGAAAGCAACTGTTTTTGTTAAATTAAATGTCCACACACTAACATGGACTAATCCAGCCATAAATGTGTCACCACTCACCAGTGGCATGAAGTGTGTGGATTTCTTTCGGACTTTTATGCATATTTGCAAGTTGCTTCTCAATACTTATCGATAATTGGTCAATGGTTATAGATAGCCAGCCCTATATCATACTGCCAGTGACTGACGGACTAGTTGAGGAGCAGTTTGGATAGAGACAGATAGTCCATGTTGTGACACCTGTAGCGTGACTAACCCAGGCACTTAATTATAACTTGTGGTCAGCTTGTCACATTAAGTGTCGTCATCAGAGATGAGAGAGGGCGACCTTGTGGTCAGCTTGTCAAGTTAAGTTTTGTCATCAGAGATGAGAGTGGGTGACCTTGTGGTCAGCTTGTCACATTAAGTGTCATCATCAAAGATGAAAGAGGGCGACGTGGTGGTCAGCTTGTCAAGCCAAGTTTGTTTGTTCGTTTGTTGTTTAACACCACACTCAGCAATATCCCAACTATATGACAGCGGTATGTAAATAATCAAGTCTGGACCAGACAATCCAGTGATTGACATTATGAGCATCGATCCACACAACTGGAATACGATGACATGCATCAACCAAGTCAGCGAGCCTGACAACCCGATCCCATTAGTTGCCTCTTACAACAAGCATAGTCGCCTTTTACAGCAAGTATGGGTTGCTGAAGACCTGACACTTAACGTGACAAGCTGACAAGGTAAACCTCCCACACCTCTGATGATGACAGAGGTTCGTTTCACACTTAAAATGTATAATATCACAACTATGTGTACATTCACAGACCACTCAGCAGAATAAGAAATTACAATCACTTTTCATCTGGCCAATCAGAATTTAAAGGGAGCTCTGCATCTTTGATGTTGTCAGTGATAAGAAACTACTTACATTCAGCATGATGGTTTGAGAGAAATCCAGTATTCACATGACGTCGTCTACAAACATTCCCAATCAAGACATTGGACTTGTACCCTGGCCTGTACACTTCCCCGTCTTCTCCCAGCAATGACGTGGCAATGGTAGTCAGGTAATCGTGACTCAATAAAACTGATATTCCCCTTTTCTATTACATTAACCTCTCTTACTATGAAAACCCTTTCAACAAATATTATCATTCAAAATAGTTTCTTTACCAATAATACACATTTATCTATTCTACAATTATTCAAACTATTTCTTCTTAATCATGTACATCATTCCAAAAATTTCTAGTAATTCTGAAATGAAGGAACATGTGGAAGGGGTGGAATTAGACTATAAAAGGTTAACATTGATTCATTTCTTGCTAGTGTGCTGGAGAAACCTTGGTAACGTGGTGATATTGACAGAAACAAGCGTCCGACTACGATAAAACACGGGTGATAGCGCACTGGTCATGGAATGCATGAATGGTAGCACAAGGTTAGGTCATTCAAGTCAACAATGCTCAGTTCTACCATGATAATGGGTTAACCATCAGCGCTCCAGATAAACTTTTGGTTATTACCAGGGGTTTAATTTTAATTGGGTATCAACAATTTTTAGAGGGTTTTCAAATATTTTTTACTCACCTGTTTCTTGGCTTTTGGTATATAACTTAAAACCTGTTTCACAACAATACATTTAAATCATTAAATTCTATGTGAATAGTAGTAAAACCGTCTGCATCTGCTTGTGGCTCCCTCCCCGGGAAGCCGTTTTTGTTTGCAAAATTTATCATAGTAAGAAAGGCAATTTTTTAATCACTAATAAGCGACTGTTTAAAATACATGTACATTGACTAGGCACGAAGTGCTTTTCAATTGGCATCCGTCAGTATGGTTGTTGCACCAGCTTTTCTAAATGTAACTGTCGGTAAGTGAACTTCGCAATCGGCTGATACACAATCGTTTTTCAAACATTTGTAACATACGCAATCGAATGATCTAATAGTTGTAATATAAGCATTAATTTGATTTTTATATCGTATTTATAGTTCTTGCTGTGTATTTGATATGCTAGGATTACATAAAGAAATAATTTCTGTACAGATTTTCTTTTCTTAACTGCATTTTAACATTGTATTGTGACATTGAGTCAATGCAGTAATGTGGACTTTGGGGTCAAGGCCCATCCCCTCTATTTGTCCTGGTAACAGTAAAAGACACGTCACCTTTGAAAAGCCATCACAATGATGCAACTACATTTCCATAAAACTGGGAAATTTGTAATTCCCATTTGGAAATTTTTACTGGCATTTGACAAATGTAGGGGAATGGTGGGGAGGGGTAAGCATGATCACAGATACATGAGGGCGGATATAGTTATATTGTGTGACAAATGTAGGGGAATGGTGGGGAGGGGTAAGCATGATCACAGATACATGAGGGCGGATATAGTTATATTGTGTGACAAATGTAGGGGAATGGTGGGGAGGGGAGAGCATGATCACAGATACATGAGGGGGGATATTATTATATTGTGCGACAAATGGAGGGGAATATTGGGGAGGGGAAAGCATGATCACAGATACATGAGGGCGGATATAGTTATATTGTGTGACAAATGTAGGGGAATGGTAGGGAGGGAAGAGCATGATCAAAGATACATGAGGGCGGATATAGTTATATAGTGTGACAAATGTAGGGGAATGGTGGGGAGGGGTAAGCATGATCACAGATACATGAGGGCGGATATAGTTATATTGTGTAACAAATGTAGGGGAATGGTGGGGAGTGGTAATGATGATCACAGATACATGAGGGCGGATATAGTTATATTGTGTGATAAATGTAGGGGAATGGTGGGGAGGGGTAAGCATGATCTCAGATACATGAGGGCGGATATAGTTATATTGTGTGACAAATGTAGGGGAATGGTGGGGAGGGGAGAGCATGATCACAGATACATGAGGGCGGATATAGTTATATTGTGTGACAAATGTAGGGGAATATTGGGGAGAGCATGATCACAGATACATGATGGCGGATATAGTTATATTGTGTGGCAAATGTAGGGGAATATTGGGGAGGGGAGAGCATGATCTCAGATACATGAGGGCGGATGCAGATACAGTGAGATGGCGCTAAACATCACTTTCCGCTTAGTGACACCATATTGACTATTATTAGCTGAGGTTAAAGATCGAACAGAATTCTACTAGACTCAGGGTTTAAAACCTGGCTATTTTGTTTAAGACTGGGATGTTAATAAAAAGTTCTTATTTTGCTTAACACTGAGGTATTTGGAAATTAAACATTTTGTACCTATATTGCATTTGCATCATTGAGAGACTGTACTGCGTTACAATGGTTCATGAAGGGAGACACAGAGATGGCGACGGCTATAGTACCAGAAGGGTATCTATCAGCTCGGGCTGAAACCACACAGCAAGGTCACAATACGATACGTATCACGAGATGTAGATAACCATACGCTTGTTTGTTTGTTTATTGTTTTAAACGCAGCACCCAGCAATATTCCAGCTATATGACGGCGGTCTGTAAATAATCGAGTCTGGACCAGACAATCCAGTGATTGACAACACGGGCATCGATCCACGCATTGGGATATGATGACATGCATCAACCAAGTAAGCGAGTCTGATCACCGATCCTGTTAGTCCCCTTTAACCACAAGCATAGTTGCCTTTTACGACCTATTATATTATGTGCATATTTACGTCAAATCAAATGGAAACTTCTTGACAATGAATAATTCAGAGCAGTTTCAAAAGGGAAACTCAAAGGTAGCTGTAGCTTTGTTGTGGCTATTTTAAGCAGTGAACTTGAAATGCTGCACATGTTTCCATATATGACCGACAAAAACGCCAGGGGTCATTAAACGAATAGTGAGTAATTTATTTCAACAAGTGTATCATCTTGTACAGAAAAATATGTACGTGTATGATATCATCACATGAACACTCACAATGCACCTAGAATTGAGATGTATAATACACTGGATTATTGAGGATGAATGAGTCAGATGATCACAAATTCCATCACGAGCTATATGACAATGTTTGAATGTTTGAACATGCCCAAGGGGACCGTGGGTCCAGCAGCATCCGGAAAAGATGTCCCGAAAGTGACAACAAGGATTTTATTTGCTGGGACACCAGCAGCTGTTGCAGGTTCTACCACTGTTTACATACCACCCCTGTCAGACAATAGATATGATCTGCATTGATTCAAAATGAATTAAATCACCAAGTTGTGTGCAGAATAGGAATTTACCAATATTACTGCCACAGATATTATTACTTCAAACACTACAAGTCCAGTGTTGGAGTAATTATCTCTTTATCGCATAGCCGGTTCAATATGACTGTTATTACCTACCATCTGTGCACTGCATACTATCATGTTTCTGGATATAAAATTGCTGATGTTTTTCCATGGATATGTTAAATGTTGCTTATCCATCAAACAAGCTCATCTGCTCTCTTGTATCATGTATGTACCAGTATTGTGCCTTTACAGGCAAAACATTGTCTCGTATTTGTTAAACGTGACTTGATGGACAAAGGAATTGAAATTGAACTGTCTGCTCATAGTTCATTTTGTACTGTACTGTAGGATTTAATAATTACTTTAATTACAGGAACATTATATTTCTTGTCAAGAATTAGGTACAACGAATATTATTGTGCATTATATATACGCATGTTTTTATTCAAAGTATTGAAATACGAATAAATACATTATTTAGTAAAACAATTATTATGAACATTAAAAATAATAATCATAAAATTTCCATAAACCATAACGTGTAAATGCATGGTCGTCATTTATTTGGGGGAGCTTTACGTAAAATCCTGAATATATCCTTCATGTTTTCGTTTCGTTGCTACAACAAAGGATGTTATGACAACCATTTCAAAACACAGAAATGCGGGAACTTTCAAAAACGCATAGACGGGAAATAAGAATAATGAAGAATGTTTCAAAAAGCAATTGTTTATATATATTCACTGGGTATTAATTTTTTAAAATCTTTTTAAAAGTTTGAATTTTCTTTTTGCTATTTATGGGATATTTTGCAAAAAATTCAAATGTTTCATCATGTATATTTGCTTGTTTGATGAATACTTGTATTTTATTTTTTTCTTTTAAACTCTGATATTTAACCGCTCGTCCCCGTCCCATTGATTTTAGATTTAAACATGTATTATTTGCTCTTCAGCTGGTATTTATTTGTAGATTAATGTAGACGAATGTGACTCAAAAGAAATATAGGGGAAGCTCAGCGATTCAACAACATTGATACACTGGGTAAGGTAGATTGTACTCTACGGGCTTATACAAAGGGAAACCACTCCCACCTAGAGTATAAACTAAGATTAGCTGCCCTTGTTTTATCGAAAAGGTCACAGACGTTACACATCGCTTTCGGGACGACTTAGGTTTTTATCCTTCCCTTGTTTAGCAAAAAGGTATGTTGTTTCACATTTCTTTCAGTATTGAGTCGGATGGGAATATTCCTCTTAGCTATCGAATCGATAGTTATATGGTTAACTATGGTAATTCTGACATTAAATCTGTGGTGCGTTCTTCATGTTGATAAAGTGTCGATTCAAATTATAAAGTTTAACGAAAAAAGAGGCAATGTTTGAACGTAAAGCAGATTATTTATGTGAAACAGACCAAGCCTTGCATGCCATTTTGTCAAGTTTATTCAGGGATCTTAGCTACTGAGATTTGTCCGGACTAATTGTTAGTTTCGATTGTAGCTTACAATGATCTTAGCCTACAATCGCTTTGTGCAAGTGGATGACGATTGTAGCCGAAGCCTAAGATCACGATCTTAAGGATTTACAATAATTGTAGCGCTAAGATCGCTTTGTGCAAGTGGACCCAGGTGCTTCATCAAGATAGCTACTAGCGTGTTCAAGGGCACTGGTTGACCCTGCACCTGTTCCAGGAATAACGGTACTTCGGTAACAGGGGAGCTACCAGCTTAACGATGGACTCATTCGGGGCACTCACAATGCAGTATTGAAATCCTTTAGTGGTAACTTTGAAAAGCTGTATAGCATTACCAAAACAGTTTGTACTAAATTTGTAACCAGAAAGGCATTCACCAACTGTCCTTTGTCATTCACCAACTGTCAAACCAACTGTCCTTTGTCATTTGAACATGCAGGGAAGCTATATATGCAAGCATGCTTCTTGATCACGTGATGAGGCACAAAGACATGGTTCGCATTACAACTGAAAGAAATGACAAACAAAACCACTACTAGTCTGCCAGAAACAAGAAATGCACCTCAAGACAATGTTAAATCATTTTGTTGAAACCAAAATATCATGTATCTTTGCTGTGGCTAGCATGGATTTAACTCAACCTCCTCAGTGGCCGATATTAGGCCCCAAGGCAACTGTCATTACAATTTTATGTTCTTGTTGAGGAAATCTTATTTCACTGATGACAGAACCAGTAAAGTAGGAAGTGATTTTAATGCTTAGTATTGTTATTGAATTGAATGCAATCTCAAAATACAAGGCTTAAATACCTCTGGATTTAAGAACGTGTGAACTTTCAAAATCCCAATTTTGAAAAAAAACAATGTTTTTCCCAATTTGCGAGCCAGGGGCACTCATAGTTTAGAATCCGGATAAATCCTCAAATATGTCGAAGCCCATATTACACTTTATTGCTCACATCTCAATACCAGGATATACATCTTCTCTGCAGCAGCTGCAAGCAATTAAACTTACACCAGAAAGGGTCTCATCCTTAAATAAAAAACAGCTCAATAAAATAGGGCTGGGACGGGTAATTCGGGTACTCGGGTCGGGTGGGTACTGTGGAGGACCCGGGTACCCACAGGACTACCCGGACCCATGGTTAATCATGTGATATATTGTTTAATGACAAAAATTATCTAGAACACTATGATTACACGAAAAGTGACTTATGTTTGCATTCCTTGTGACTTCATATATTTGCATAAAGATGAAACTTCAGTCAACTTCAGTTTATGCATGACCAGATCGGTTTATAAGAGAATCTAAATACATTTTGCCAGGGCTACTGTCAAACTATTCCCAGTCAGACATTTGGACCCATCTCTTGAGACCTACTGTGGGTACCCAGGTAGGGTCGGGTAATAGGGGAGTGGGTACCCAGGTACTTAATGTGGACTCGTCCCATCCCTAGTAGACTCTACCTACAATAAAATATCATGGCTAGGATTATGCAACTTCCTTGCAACCATTCATCCATGTCATGAGTTTTCCTTATATGGGTGCATCTTGATTGTTGATGGTATTAGTGGTATCCGACCGCCCTGATCTTATCAGTAAATGAATAAACATGATTGCACAACGGATCTAGATGTCTGGTAGAAATTGCAAAAAAAAGATGAAATTCGTATAGGACCTAGAGGCCTACATGATCATGCATTCTAAGAAAGTTTAGTCAAGCCTGGTGCGTTCCGAGATCCCCAAGGCTCAGTGAGTGTCATATCACTTGTTTACATTTCGGCCTAAAAGATGTCGCCTCTTTCAACATTGCCACACGATAGAGACATAATAAGCGCCCCGCTCTAATAAGCGATTCAATTCTGGAAAAATTTATCTGTCGTACATTAACATTTCAGGCTGTCAGCATAAACCACGAAATTTATCTTTCAACTCTGTTTTTTTTTCACCAAAGTAATATTCTAATAAGAGCCCCCTATTTCTAATTTTGAGAGCGCCCTGAGCGCTTATTACGTCGAATACGGTATATGAATAGTTTCTGTTGAATATAGCTTATATTGGCAATATAACTTGTAATTAATGCGTTGATTTAGCACTAACACTTTGACTATAATTGGTGAAATTAAAGTTTCCTACCAAAAGGAAAGAGGGCCTCCCACCAAATCTTCGATATCCCTGGGAAGACATCTTGTTCTGTTCCGTAGTTTTAGACGAATCTTCAGTAAATTCCAGATGAACATCACCGATTGTGTTAAACGAATGGAAAAGCACTGTCGTTGACCACACTTTAATGTTTACACTCAGCGAAGTTCGCCACACTTTCGGCCCAGATAGTCGAGGTCATATTCTATGCACAACTAACAACATGTAACTTAGTTCTGTTCAATATATTATTTTTAATGTTAAATACTTTAAATTAGTTTTCATCGAATATTAATCTATTCTAACATCTAATTAATTTCGCACATATTTTAGTAAATAGTTTACGATAGAGCGAGATATACAGGTATATCTCTAATTGCTTTAATAATAGTTGTAAGTAAAATACTACACAGCAACAGGTGATTTACATTTGTCGGCTGCTAGGCCATATGGTCTAACACCTTCAAGTCGTGGAATGACAACACTGATTAAAGCCTCGTGATTTTGTATTTTACTGACATCGGATGGTCTAATTAACATGCTTAACCATCATCATGCATTATCAGAGTGTTATAGATTTACATATAATAGAATAACTTGTCAACAGCGTTCATTGAATAATGTACGTGGAACTGACGATACCGTATACAGTTTTACAATGCGTAAGCTTGTCTAGTATGATCGCCGACCAAATAATTAAAAATTCAGTTTGACCCAGATCTAATTCATATTTATGTTACGACACCGCGCTGAGTGCAAAAAAAATTAACAAATCATTTATAGGGCCCATTAAATCAACTGCATTTAGACTCTATATAAAGTCTGACCACTGCAAACATATCTAACAAACATAATAAAAACGTCTCTGACAATATTTAATTTATACATGCATCATTAAAAATAGTAGACACCCGGCCTTCTACTAATCAAGCGGCCCGTGAAGATCCGGGGTAGAATAGGTCTTCAGCAACCCATGCTTGCCGTAAAGGTGACTATACTTGTCGTAAAAGGCGACTAACGGGATCGGGTGGTCAGGCTCGCTGACTTGGTTGATGCATGTCATCGATCCCAATGTGCGTGGATCGATGCTCATGATATTAATCACTGGGTTGTCTGGTCCAGACTCGATTATGTACAGACCACGGTCTTATAGCTGGAATATTGCTGAGTGCGGCGTTAAACAACAAACCAACCAACCAACCAACCCATGAAGGACAACATAGATTTAATTAAACTATTCAATTTACATGTATTGAGGAGACAAACATATATATTAATTATGCTTTCACTATAGATCGTACGGGCATCGCTTACCTAGCTGCGGATTTAATCGTGCTAATATAAGCAGAACTTATAACCGGATGTGCGGTGTGTTTATATCCATTGTACCATGACTTATTAAAGCGTGGTGTTAGCAAATATACTGAGAAGCGGCACATGGGTTGAGTCCATTGTTTTGAGTGGGTATCCGTTGTTTGTGTGAATTACAGAATCACCAGCAACATTCGGCTGTATTTTCTCAAGCATTTTTTTACACGGGAATACTTTAATCGAACATATGAGAGGCATTGACAACACGTGGCACAGCAACTTCGTAAGCTAAGGTGAAGTAGACACTTTTAGAGTGCGGCGTTCAACAACAAAAGACTAAGGACAGAAACGGACTTTCAGATGAACATTTCTTTCTGACTGCCGTGAACAGTCTGTTCCTGCCTCTTTGAAAGCTCCAGTCAGTGTGATATTGACTGATATAAAGGAGTGAGTGGGTGATTTGGGTTTAACGCCGCTTTTAACATTATTCCAGTTATATCACGGCGTGTCAGCTCTATGTGGGAGGTAAGCCCGAAGTGATGCAGGTCTCAGACGTTTACCACTTCGGTGAAACCCACGAGTACGGGTATGGTGCTGACAAACCTAGAAACATAATCGGGGTGAATCGGGATTCGAACCCACAATAATACGTTTCTGGCGTGTCCAGGGGACGCAACTCTGCAAAGCGAATCGCGGCACCTTAGACAACTGCGCCACCCGTGCCCCCGAATGTTATAAAGGAAGTGTTGAGTGGCTGACGTGATGGTTTAGAGCTAAGGGACGTTACTGAACTTCCAACTTCCAGGCGCGAGTGCTATCCATGCAGCAAAACCCAATAATCGCGACAATACCGTCCCATTCAGCTTTACGAATAACTATCAGGTGGACGTTGGTGCGGATCCTTGTTTCTGATATGAATAACGGCTTTGTCTGGTTCAGAGTAGATTACCGGTGTGATAAATAGCCGGAACATGTTGTCCATCAAACATCACTTACTTACCCCAATAAGTAGGTCACGGTGACCTGGCATGTTTTATCCAAATGTTTACTGAGGGTCACCGTGAGCTGCTTTCTTAGCTTCGTCCACTCTTCAACTGTATTTCAAGTTAGAGGCCACAGGCCCATGGAACATAACATTACAGGAATACAATTACTGATAAAGTGACTTATACAATTTCATGGCATTCAATATGAATGTTGATAGCTGTACAATAGTAGGTTTATAATTAGATGACATCAAGCGAACAAAAGATGCCAGTGACGGACTTACAAAGTCTTTAGAATCAATGTATCCGGCGATATCTTAAATCAGTAAAAGCAGGGCATACACGTGCAAAATGATATTCATTTTCACTAAACTAATATTTAATCGAAGGCAATATCTACACAAGCGACATTCTGAATCGATGCCTTTGCGTCTTCCCATTTCGATCATCAATTGATGACAGCCACATCTAAATCTTGACAGCGCTTGTTTCAGTAGTGTAGAGTCGCCTTGTGTAAGATATACCTCGGCCTGTAAAACCGATTTGTAGGTTGAATATGCCATTAGCTTTGGTTTGATGATATTGATGAATGCCATCGTTGGATATTGTAATCCCATACACGTTGCTTCAACTGAGATATAAAAAGATAAACATTTCCAACACCTTGCATGATCAAGGCGTGGCCAAAGCCAAACTGGAATAAGATATGTTTTTTTTTAGTTGCCTAGGAAGTTCTGTTTTCGTAATCCAATCAATACAGCATCAGATATGTTTGCTTCGGTAGTCGGCCATTATTCATAGTGACTAGTTTAGCTCAATATTTTACACGTGTTGTTACATCGGTGAGAAATAATAAAGGTCGACCACTTTCTCCGCATCTTTACAACCATGCAGATACAGAATTCTTTTATATACTAGTACTTAGTCTGAACTCTCTCAATTTCATCCACGATTTTGTATCCCCAAAGTTCGGAGCAGTGTGTTAGGATGGGCAGAACCATCTTATCAAACATGTTTAGTGCAGTCGTAATTGGTAAGCCACCACACATAGAGTGCAATCTGTGTATGAGTGTGCATACTTTCTCAGCCTGCTTTGCCAACACCTGTTTCGATCTCGTCCAAACTATTTTAGGTGTAAAATAAAGACCAAGATATTTATAAAAAGAGACGGTTTCGATCTGAGAGCAACTGTAATACCATTTTTACAAACTGTCGTAGGTATCCACCATTTCGGAATACAACAATCTTCGATTTTTGTATATTTAGGTTTATACCCTATTTTCACAGAAGTTGCTAACGTAATTTATTTGTTCATGGAGTTTGCCTGCGGAGTCTGCAGAGTTATCGATAACATCAGCATAGAGAAGTGAATATATGTTAGGATAATCTTCAGATATGAAAACGCCTCTACAGTTTTAAGAAGTCATCTCAGTAGCCAATTCGTTCACGGGTTGATGTAAAATGGAAATAACAGCCGGCTGACCATACATCCTTGGCGAGCACCAACCCCCCACTGAAACAAGTCTGTGAAACCTTGGTCTGTCCGTACACAAGTCTGTAGTTTGGAATACATATTTCTTAAAACAGTTAAAATATGTCAATGTATTCCATAGCTAATAAGTGGATGCCAAAGTGAGATGTGATTTACACAATCAAAGGCTTTTGTATGGAATACTGTTAGGGACATTCTCGCGATCTCGCATTCTCGCGATCTCGACCTATGGAAACGAGCTAAATATGCCCTAAACACGAGAATGCGAGATCGCGAGAACGCGAGATTTGGCCAAAATATCGCATTCTCGTGTGTTTGGTGCATAGCACGTTTTGTCAAAAGTCGAGAACGCGAGAATGCGACATTTGGACATGATGCAAAATCTCGCAATCTCGCTTTCTCGACTTGTCAAATTAGGCCACAAAAACACTAAATCACGAGAACGCGAGAATGCGACATTTCATTTTCTCGCGATCTTGCGTTCTCATGTACCCGCGCTTTAGGTGCTGTCCGTACTCATGCGTAATATCATATGGTCATATGTGACCTGGTGTATTGGCTTTATCAAGATGTGGAGTGTAGGTCACTGTGACCTGGTACATAGGCTTTATCAAGATGTGGAGTGTAGGTCACTGTGACCTGGTATATAGGCTTTATCAAAATGTGTCGTGTAGGTCAATGTGGCCTGGTGTATTGGCTTTATCAAGATGTGTAGTGTAGATCACTGTGACCTGGAATATAGGCTTTATCAAGATGTATGATATAGATCACCGTGACCTGGTATATAGACTTTATCAAGATGTGTAGTGTAGGTCACCGTGTATTGGTATATATAGGCTTTATAAAGTTGTGTAGTGTAGGTCACCGTGACCTGATATATAGGCTTCGTTCAGGTGTTTAGTGTAGTTCACCGTGACCTGCTATGCCGGCTTCATCCAAATGTTTTCCATTCCATTGTTAAATACCCGCCATACACGTGATCACTTTTCCACTAACGTACCCCTTTCCTTCATTATTTTTCAACTTCAACACGAAACAAATACTGACCTATATTGTCTTAGAGTTATTGTATAAGAATATTTCTCAGATTCTAACAAGCTTTAATATTATTTGTACAAATAGGACTGTGTTCTAAGTTCGAGTTTCGTGAAAACTGTTAACTAATTCATTTTAAAATCCTTTTAGAAAAAAAACCCAGCTGTATCCCCAACCATTTGGGACAACTATACAAAAAAAAAGGAATATAACAAAGTTGAAATATGTGTGGCCCATGTACTATGTGTCCGGCATTATCAAGACTACGAGGAATTACAGATTTCTTTCCCAAGGGAATTGTGTTAATTCCGAGCATTTGGCGAGGGATTTACAACATTCATTCACGAATGTTTGTTTGTTTGTTGTTTAACGCTGTACTCAAAAATATCCAAGCTCAATGACGGCGGTCTGTAAATAATCGAGTCTGGACCAGACAATCCAGTGTTTGACATCATGTTGCGAGTAGGTTATGCAATGTATTAGTCATTGACATTTTAAGAGACAAAATGAAGAAAAAAACTTTCGAAAAGTTACCCTTCATATAAACATCACTGACGACATCCACTTGTTCAGATGACGTAATGTAATTGTACGACGTCATAAACAATGTATTGTTGATTATATTCCCAATATGTGAGATCAGGTTCTAAGTCGTAATTTTCTTTTCTGTCCAAGGTGGCTTTAATTGAACCAATGCTATTTTACAGTGCACTACTTTGGTTGCTGGACATCTATAGTCCGTTTAGATATTGAGTTGTTGAGTAAATATTTCCTCTTTTAATTGTTCTCAAACTTATGAATACACAATGCCATTTAGAAAGTGGTCAAATGTAACAAATGTTATATTATTTACACTTGTCAGAGGGGTACTCAAAGTACGTGATCTAGACTACCAGTTGTCGGACTTTCATTTTTGTGGAAGCTTCGGTGGCCGAGTGGGTTAGATAGCTGACTTTGTGTGCTGGCGATTTGGTGCCTCACTCTGGCAGTGTGGGTTCGAATCCCAGATAGGACTCAACCTAAAAAAGTACGAGAATCTGTTCCTTACTAATAAAGTGTTGTCCAAAATATAACATTTGTTACGTTCTCAAACTTGTTTGAGAAATAAAATTTGAGGTATTGGTAGTTCTTGTTCTGTCTTTCGAAGACAGAAATTTATAGGCCATGAATGTTTAACTTGTTCAAGTCACGATATGGCTGATTTTTTGCCGATGTGACTTGAAATCGTTAAATTGACGCTTGCGAAACATCAATATGCATCTTTTTAATATGTCCCAGTAGAATTTAACGTGACACCAGGTCCTTGTTGACTTCCACATCTCAGCGAAGACCCTTGTGAATTCCGGGTAAGATTCCCGAAGATCCGAATCGTCTCGGTCCAATTGGACCCCGGAGTATTGTGTATTATGCCCTTGGATCGGAGTCGTTCAAACATATTTATACTTATACACTCTGGGTAGATCGATAGTCTGGTTTTAATGTTTGTTTGTTTGTAGTTTAACGCTGCAGTGCTCGTGTTGGTGGAATATTGCTGCTTGCGGGGTTAAAGAAGAAAGAAAAGCAATTAAAAGCAGCAAGATGGGGTTGGGGTGACATAACATTTGCTATTTTGATTGGTTTGTTTGGTTGTTGTTTAACGCCGCACTCAGCAAGATTCCAGCTATATGATGCCGGATGTAGCAAATGTCCATGCTTGTCGTAAGAGGCGACTAACGGGATCGGGTGGTCAGGCTAACTTGGTTGATGCATGTCATTGATCTAAATTGCGTGGAACGATGCTCATGATATTAATCACTGGATTGTCTGGCCCAGACTTGATTATTTACAGACCGCCGTCATATAGCTGGAGTCCCCCGACAGTCCTGGGCCCCGTTCCACAAAGCGATCTTAGCGCTACGACTATCGTAAGCCAGTGTGAAAGTATTGCGCCAATGAGTAGTTTTTCATTCAAACCATCACACAATATACCAGTTTATACACACACATATATACTTAGAGTGAGAAAGTGAGTTGGGTTTAACGCCGCTTTTACCAGTATTCCAGTTATATCACCGCGTGTCAGCTTTATGTTGGAGGAAAGCCCCAAGTGATGCAAGTCTCAGATGTTTACCATTACGGTGAAACCCACGAGCACAGACATGGTTCTGACAAACCTAGAAACATAATCGGGGCGAACCGGGATTCGAACCCACACTCATAGGTTTCTGGCGTGCCCAAGCGACGCAACTCTGCACAGTGAATCGCGGCGCCTTAGACGACTGGGCCACCCGTGCCCCCTCCTATACTAAGAAGCATGAAACAACACCACTGTACAGGTGATTAGGTTGGGATCAATGATTAACGCCAAACAGAACACACGACAAACACCTTAAACTCAAGAAACACTTACACACATTTAATCCAATAGCAGATGGGCCACAGGTATTTTCTTTAGTTTATACGTGATTATCTCCCTTGAAGTGAAGCCATTATTTTATCAACGCTTCACTAAGTAGATCATCAATTCCCCCGGAAACTGCAACAATGCATTTATCTTGTCCGTTCGGGCTTTTAATTCTTACCTACCCAATCTTGTTGAGGTGAGTGGAACTGGCTACGACTTTTAATCACTCTGCTAACCTCAGTGCCATACGTCATTTCACGGTGAGGACAAACAGACGCTGTGAAATAGACCCGAACACGAGTATTGTCTGGGAACATGCCTGTCTTTTCTGGATTAACACTCGTCTTTTTAACTCCGACCTATGAAAAAAACATCGCCGTTTTCCACATTTTCTCCAAAATAATGTAACTTGAATTAAAATTGATAACTGTGTTATTTTGAATTCTTAACAACAACAACAACAACAACAACAACAACAATAATAATCATAATAATAATATTTTCTGTTCCCGAGAGGAGGAAAAGAAAAACATAAAAACAGATAAATGTTTTCTTTGCTTTTTGTACAAAGTTTATTTTGTAACATATGAATGTCATTTTGTAACGTATTCGGAAGATTGGGTATTACAATTGTTCATCAATCGTCCGTTTGTAGACCCTCACTGTATCACTCCTGTGCCCTGGAAGTGTAAATTTCAGTTTTATATATTTCGGTATTAATTTGTTCAGGAGCAAATTTTATTTTAATTCAAATGGAGATGCAAGTGTCGTCGTATCGGTATTTAAACTTTTGACAGCGATAAAATATAATCAGAAATTTTATTATTTCATACTTCTCAGAATTAAGATTCGTGTCATAATTAGACATAGATTTCTTACCATCAGTTAGCATTACCATACTATTTCATACAGCACAGACTGGATAATGGTTTTATCCGACATGAATACCATTTATCTTCCACTACATACCTGTTTGTTCACATATCTGCTGCTCACTGATGTTAGCTTCGTACAGCCGGGTGACAGCACTTAATCATGACCAAAGTGAATGATTGGTGTTCTTCCCTGTAAATCCGGCCATAGCACAGATCCGCTTCACTGTTGTCTGTATGGGACTGTGTCCCATGGGCGATTCAAGATACCATTTTCCATCCTTCGTCTTCTTCAAGGGAGTGAAGTAGAAAGTGTTTGCTCGTGTTGAAGAGGGTGAACTGAAATATTCATCAATACATGTAGTTCTGCACATAGTGTCAACATGAAAGTGGTAGATTTAGGAATGATTGATGAATCTAGAATTATATCAGGTGATCTCTTTAAGTTTTATGATGGTGTTTTTAATTATAGTAACATGCATTTTCTGATTATTCACAAATAGGCTACAGGTACTTCTTGATACTGTGGTTATGAGCAAATATGATAAACTGGCATAAATCGAAAACTTACCAAAGAGATTTGTATTTTTCAAACAGTCGAAGGTAGCATCTTCCTGGGTGTTCAACATTTACGATCTTTGATCTCTCCTGGATTGGTTTTAGAAACATCCTCTGTGTACTGCAAATATCTGCGCCCGTTCTGGTCAGTATGTGGTCCTGTAATCTGTGGATTCTGGTGTAGTCTCAGACTGCGGTGTTCCTTCCCACCACGCAATGCAAAGTTTAGTCCTAGTAAAACAGAAATGTCATTTTAGTCTGTTGCAGAAAATGCCCAAGTAACATATCATGCAATATTGTTATATTATAATGAACTAAATGACAAACTTCTTTGCTGAAGGGTTACAATTTATTAGGCGAATCTACTCAAAGAAAGTTAAATTATAGCGTTTTCAATATGGTTTATAGCATGTAAATGTACTCACCAGTAAGATAAAGCATGTTTTTGAGTAGTTGTGGATTATCTTCGCCAAATGCTCCCTTGTCCCAGAGAGTATTCTCTCCGGCTCTGGATATCACCTCTGTTGGTTTTGGACAGTCTGCACCGTGACGCAATCACGAAAATCTCGTGCAGTTTCAGCTCTTGAGCCAGCTACCTATGTTCGCGCGAGCATTCGCCAGTTCGCGTTAAAAAGGTTTCGTAAATACTTCGTTATAACGCAATGTTTTTAAATAACGTTCTAAACGGTTTATAAGCGGGAGAAAACACTTCTCCTCGGTTTTGGTAGAAAATGTAAAGCCTCGGGATCGTTTTACCTTTTCTCCTATACATATAAACTTTCAACAGGGAAATGCACGCAGACACAATCTAAGACCTTGATGGTGAATGGTGTTAAGTTCTTGAATGTATGATTGTCGGGCTGAACCATATATGAAACAACCGTAATCCAGTTTAGATCGAATCAATGTTCTATATAGATGTAACAGAGTTTGATGGTCTCCACCCCATTTTGCATTTGATACCACCTTAAGGATATCAAGTGCTTTCAAACATTTAGCCTTTAGATTTTTTATATGAGGCATAAAAGACAACTTATAATCAAAGGTAAGACCCAAAAACTTGGTTTCTTTGCCCACTTTTATAGGAATATTATTCAAAATCAATTCTGGATCTTTATGTAATTTCCGTTTATTGCAAAAATAAAAAACAACAGGTTTTAGGTTCAGAGAACTTAAAACCATTTTCTAGAGACCATTTTTGTATTTTATTAAGGTAAAGTTGTAACTGCCTTTCAGTGGTATTCATATTTCTACCAGGGCAATATACATTGAAATCATCAACAAATAACGAGCCATCAATATTTTCATTTAAAACCTCTGCAAGGCTATTGATTTTTATGTTAAAAAGTGTCACTCATAAAATACTGCCCTGATGGAACCCCATTTCTTGATCATATATCTCAGATAATGTGGAGCCCACTCTAACTTTAAATTGTCTATGTTCTAAAAATCGTGTAATTAAATCAGGCATACGGCCACGAAGACACATATCATGGAGATCTTTTAAGATGCCATATTTCCATGTTGTATCGTATGCCTTCTCCAAATAAAAAGGATTCATAGAACATGTTGTTTAGTTATAAAACCATTGTGTATAAATGACTCTAATCTAACCAAATGATCAATGGTGCTCCTCTGGTGCCTGAAACCGGACTGAATATCAGTTATCAGGTTATTACATTCCAAATACCAGACAAGACGCCTGTTGATCATTCGATCCATGGTTTTACAGTTGCAACTTGTTAAAGCTATTGGACGGTAATTAGAAGGATTCGTGTGATCCTTCCCTGGTTTTGGCACAGGAATGATATTAGCCTCATGCCAAGAAGATGGAAAATTACCCGATTCCCAAATATTATTCTACAAGAGTGTTAACAGAAATGACTCAGGTAGATGTTTCAATAATTGATAATGAATATCATCTGGTCCAGATGCTGTTTAGAGCTTTGTTTAGAGTCTCTTGCAGTTCAGTTAACGAAAAAGATTCATTGTAGTCTTCAGAATTATCGGATTTGAAATTAAGAATCTTCTTTTCCTGCTTATTTTGATACCTTTGAAATTTAGGATAATTTTTGGCAGACGATAAATATTTACTGATTGTATCTGCCAACTTATTAGCGATGTCCTTTTTGGATGTTAGTGTATCAATATCAGTTTTCAAGTGTTGAGCACTGCTGGTAGACCCTTTACATTTTATCCTTTGAACCATGTTCGACTTACTTCTGTTGCACGAGGGGAAACGTCGATGTCTACCAGTAACTGAAATTTATTATATAGCTGCACAGGGTCACGTAAACCCATGGAGATTCGATGAGATTGTTTTGAGTAATCAACTTTCTTACTGGCATTTTTTTACTTTTGGAGATGACACTCTTGGTGCTGGATCAGTCTGTGATTCTGATGATACAAACTATTCTCTACATTTGAATTTGGTATGATGACTGAAAAGGTCTCTGTATTTACCCAGGTTATATCGGTCTGACATGTAACAGACATTACCGATTTGGTTAAGGGGAGAGAAAAACTGCAGAGTATGGCATACCGGCTGTTGGAGCAGAGGTTGCTAATAATGCAAGTTTTGCTTCATGATATGTGATATTTTTTTAAGTTTGAGTTTGACAATCTCATACTCATGCTTCCAGATGGGACAGGACTTCGATGAAGACATATGCTCTCCAAAGCAATTGACACATTTTGGAGATGTCATGTGATTTCTACAAGACTGGCCACATGGCCAAACTTTTGACATTTGAAACACTGAAGTGGATTTGGAATATATTGTTCCACTTCGACATAACAGTATCCTGCTTTGATTAATTTAGGGTGTTTGGGCTGTGAAAAAGAAAGTAAGTAGGTATTTGTTTTCAAAATATCGCCATTTCTCTTTGATGTAAACCGTGTGACGTTCGTTACACCTTGACTTTGTAACTCAGCTTCAAGTTCTGTTTCACTCACATCAGACAGCCAACTGTCCCTGTCTCTAACGATGCCTTTACTGCTGTTTTGTGGCGAATAGAGTAGCAGTTTGCTTTGCTGTTTTACATTCTATGAGAAGGAAACCCGATCTAAATTTTTCACAGCTTGCACATCACCAACGATACCATGAATTGCTTGTGATGTTGCAAATGGGTTTAGTTTTAGCCGTTCACCATCAGTTGAGGATACGACCAAAAATCTACTCCAACTATCAGACAATCTGTTCAATGTACTGTCTTCATCAGAGGACAAACATTCATCCAATGCACGTTTGTGTATTTTTGGTTGAGCCATGGTTGAAAAACAAGCCAGCACCGGGTTCATTATTCAAAGGCTGTATATTCAACAACTGCAGTACTTCGGATGTCAATGTACAGTTCACAAGAGGACAATACCTCGTAATAGAGAATGGATGATCTTCACACCGAGGCGATGGTTTCCCCACAGAGTTGAGGGTACCTGCGTTACTAGGATGTCACGGCTGTGTTCATCCTATAATACGCACTGCCTCGGAGATACTTATCTCCTTACATAGTGTTGGAAAAACTTTTCACCTCACATAAAATCAGAGAACGTTCTCCTTAAGTAGTGTTAGAGGTTCTTCTTTCCTCCTAACTACTATCGGAAATACCTCTCTCCTCCTTACTTGAATATAAGGATAACCAGCCAGTTCATGGACACTACACTATAATATTAGCAACTATAGTCACTCAGGTACGTGTCAATACCTTACACTACATACAACAATGCATCAATACTCCGATTTAGTTGTTCAGAAAGCAGGTGATTCTAAATGAAATAACGTTAATATCTATACACATGCACAAACGTTAAGCGCCACCATATTCATAGTCTCTTGATTTCACGTGTGGGAATCAGAAATACGAAGTATGATGAAGTATGACTGAATTAGGCTTCCATAGATTCATGAACCCAAATGTGTCCAGATACCACAAGTAAAGCGTGCTTTACGTGTTGCTGCAGTTCCAAAACCCTTTAAATAATGAAATTCAAGTTTCAGACACGTGGTTGCATTTTGCTCCTGTGTGAGATTCCCCTTCCAATAGAGATTGAAAATCAGCCATGGTGAGGAGTATGTTAACGAACGCTGAAAGATGGCAATTGATAGGCATGAAAAATGCTGGCATGTCACGCAGGGCCATTGCAAGACAAATGGGTCGTCATCACAGTGTTATCACTCGTTTGATTGTCAAACATGGTCAAACCAATGATGTCAATGACAGGCATAGGTCTGGAAGCCCAAGAAAGACCTCTAACAGAGAGGATAGACGTCTTTTCAGGATAGTCAGACGAAATCCATTTGCCACTTCAACAGATTTAAGACTGCAGTGGATTACCCATCAGAGACTCTCGACGATGACCGTAAGGCATCGCCTCAGAACGGCTCGTTATACAGCTAGAAGACCAGTAAAACGTACTCATCTGACTGAGAGGCACATGCGGAATCGTCTGATATGGTGTCGTGCCCGTAGTCGATGGAACTGGAGAAGGGTCCATTGGTCTGACGAGTGTCGAATGCTGCTACGAACTGTTGATGGTCGAATACGTGTTTGGAGGCACCGTAACACTAGTTTTGCACCAAGGAACATCCAGAAGACCTTAGCATGTGGCGGGGGGTCTGTCATGATATGGGGTTGTGTTTCCTTCGGCTGCAAACTTCCGCTGGTGACAGTTCGTGGAAACCTGAATGGCCAACAATACCAAGATGCCGTTCTTCGTCCAGTGGTAGTCCCTCATTTTGACAACCATCCTCTTCAGACAAGACCTGTTTACATGGACGACAATGCTAGACCACACAGATCTCAGGCAGTTTTAGCTTATATGCGTCAAGAAGCTATTACCACTCTTCTTTGGCCGGCCTGTAGTCCGGATCTTAATCCAATTGAGCATCTCTGTGACATTCTTGGCCGGAAAATCAGACATAGTGATCCCCCAGTTAAAAACCTCGCTGGACTTGAAGCTGCACTTTACGAAGAATGGATCCGTTTGCCTCAGAGAGGCATTCAACGACTAGTAATGAACATGAGGCGTAGGGTTGAAGCTGTGGTCAGTGTCCGTGGATCATACACACGTTACTGACGTTTCTGTCTTGCAATAGACTCTGCACTTCCTAGGGTGTCTTTGTGACACCTGATATGGTCTGCTGATATCATGACAGTTACATGACAAAAAAAGGTTTTTCAATGTTTTCTAATCCTTCAATTTCTGGTCTTCAGTAAAATTCCATTCTGCTCATATTCTTTTCGAACACAAGATAAACTTGCTATGGGACAACTTTTGCATCACATGAGGTTTACATTTACGGCTTTTAACAATCGTACATCTC
This sequence comes from Haliotis cracherodii, assembly GCF_022045235.1. Lineage (NCBI taxonomy): Eukaryota > Metazoa > Mollusca > Gastropoda > Lepetellida > Haliotidae > Haliotis > Haliotis cracherodii. The sequence continues at coordinate 61,327,202 of NW_027266330.1, forward strand.
GTTATAATAGTCATCATTAAGTGCCAAAAGTAACAGCTCACAAATATGGGAAGTGGCGCTTAACTTTTGTGCATGTGTATATCTGGACATACAGCACTCTTGTATACGTTTGCAATCAAACTTATAAATGAGTGGCTCAAAGTCAATCTATTTCATGCACGTATTACGTCAAACATATTTCATAACAGTTTGTTTTGTCACATGTTTACACTGCACCAGGTCGGTAATAAATAATACATATGCTTTTATTGACGTACATATATTAACGTTTATCTACATTTGTTTTACATCAAAACAGTTATGTTTACATTACTATTTTACCGAACATGATTTTATGGGAGATGTGTACCTTGTTATCGTCTCTACCTGGCAATGATATTGCCAGTGGGGTGTTGTATTGTACTCACTCACAGATGTCACGTAATGTCCTCTGACTTTTCACTACGTGTTGCGAGAGGACGTACTTTGCCAAGTCCAAATGTCCATTATCACAAGCCATATCAAGGATGTCGTTGCCATAGTCATCTTTCCCTGAAGCATTCCCTCCTTTACCCACAAGTAAGTCAAACACTTCTTTATGTTCACGGGGCGGTCGGGTAGCCTAGAGGTTAAAGCGTTCGCTCGTCACGCCGAAGACCCGGGTTCGATTCCCGACATGGGTACAATGTGTGAAGCCCATTTCTGGTGTCCCCCGCCGTGATATTGCTGAAATATTGCTAAAAGCGGCGTAAAACCATACTCACTCACTCTTTATGTTCACAGCTTTCAGTACAGATGTCCTCCCGTTGTGTCCTCTGCTGTTGATGTCCACGATATGTTGTGAGAGTACATACTTTACCATTTTAACGTGTCTTCCTTCACAGGCCAGATGGAGGACATTGTCATCGCTATCATCTACTTAGGAAGCATTCCCTCCTTTACCGACAAGTAAGTATAACACTTCTTCATGTTCACTTTTGCCGCTTTCAGTACAGGTGTCCTCCCGTATCGTCCCCTGCTGTTGACGTCCACGATATGTTGTGAGAGTAAATAATTTACCATTTTAACGTGTCCTCCCTTACAGGCCAGATGAAGGACATTGTCATCATCATCATCTACTGAGGAAGCATTAGCTCCTTCACCAACAAGGAAGTCAAACACTTCTTTACGTCCACAGTATGCCGCTTTCAGTACAGGTGTCCTCCCGTGTCGTCCTCTGCTGTTGATGTCCGCGATATGTTGTGAGAGTATATGCTTTATCATTTTAACGTGTCCTTTTCTACAGGCCATATGAAGGATATTATCATCATTATCATCTACTGAGGAAGCATCAGCTCCTTTACCAACAAGCAAGTCAAACACTTCTTTATGTCCCCAGTATGCCGCTTTCATTACAGGTGTCCTCCCGTGTCGTCCTCTGCTGTTGATGTCCACGATATGTTGTGAGAGTATATGCTTTATCATTTTAACGTGTCCTTTTCTACAGGCCATATGAAGGATATTATCATCATTATCATCTACTGAGGAAGCATTAGCTCCTTTACCAACAAGTAAGTCAAACACTTCTTTATATCCCCAGTATGCCGCTTTCAGTACAGGTGTCCTCCCGTCGTGTCCTCTACTGTTGATGTCCACGATATGTTGCGATAGGACATGTTTTACCATTTCAATGTGTCCCCCGGAACAGCCGACATGAAGGATATTGTCATCATTATCATCTACTACGGAAGCATTGGCTCCTTTATCCACAAGTAAGTCATACACTTCTTTCTGTCCGGAGTATGTTGCGCTCACCAAAGGTGTTCTTCCATATTGTGCTCTGCTGTTGATGCTCACGATACCCTGTGATAGAACATACTTCACTGTCGCAATGTCTCCTCCAACATAGGCCAAATGAAGAATGGTGTTTCCAACAGTGTCAACAGGTGACAAATCACATCCTTTACTCACAAGAAAGTCAAACACGATCCCATTTCCTTTATGTGCTGCCTCCATCACTGGTGTCCTATTGTACTTACCTCCCCTGCTGTTTATTTCTACCTTTCCTCCAGACAAGATGTTCCCCACCTGGCACATGTCCCCCACCAAGCAGGCATCATGAAACGCTTTGTCCACTTGCTTTCCATTCTTGGGAGGTTTCTTTAGCGGACATCTCTCAGGATAGGACTGCTTCCCAACTATAAATATGTCAGCTCTTATTAGCAATAGCACACCAAGGAAACATAACATCAATCACACGTTTGTTTTGTATGATTACCAACAAACCATGTATATCGCTAGGCATGGGAGGTGGAGGCGAGTGGCCTGGTTCAATTGACATGCCACTAATGGTGGCTCAGTGTACCAGGTATGGGGGGGGGGGGGGGGGGGGGGGGGTGAGATATTTTTGTCTGTTTGTTAGCACCTCACTCAGCATTATTCCAGCTATATCAGGGTGGCCTGTATGTAAACGAGTTTGGACCAGCCAATTCGCTGAACGTTTGTTTTCCCTTTACAAACGGGGATTTAACAATTATGTGATTTTTACTGAAAGTATTGATATACAATGATGGCAGTGATTATTGACTGATGTCAATAATGATGATAACAAAACCTTGAAATGTATAATTTGGGCATTAGCCTTAATCGCTTACAGAGAGTATCTTTCCCGTCACCTTTGTAATATTCCAGTTCAGATAAATCACCTTCAAGGAGATTAACTGAAACAATGATACTGCTTACCTTTTACACAAACATATTTTCCTGACCGAGTCCTCAAACATTCCGAACCTTGATCGCAAGACGTGGATGCACAGGCCTCAGTCAAGATCTGCAAACAGAAGTAGCTAAGAAAATGTTGATTTCTGATTATTAATACTGGAGTCAAAAACATCAGGCAGAAACTCTACTCCATGCTTTTGTGAATGTCATGTCATGGTCTATTTCTGATGTCATTAACCCTGAGGAGGAGCATGTTTGTAGTGTGCAGCTTCATAAGTACTTGGCTTATATTTTGAAAGGTTTTTAGTGTCTAAGTCTAGTGAAAGAATTGATTGCGATTTCGTGGATTGTCGTGGAGAAGGTATGTATCCAAAATCAATTCCCGAATCCGGATTTGAAACAGAAAATCAAAGGTAAAGGTTCAAAATATGCCTTTCATCATCTTGAAGATGGTAATCTAAAGGCGACTATGCTTGTCGTAAGAGGCGACTAACGGGATCAGGTGGTCAGGCTCGCTGACTTGGTTGATGCATGGCATCGTGTCCTAATTGCGTGGATCGATGGTTATGATGTCAATCACTGGATTGTCTGGTCCAGACTCGAATATTTACAGACCGCCGTCATATAGCTGGAATATTGCTGAGTGCGGCGTTAAACAACGGACAACAACAACAGCTTACTGACAAAGCTGCCATTGCAAATAAACTTGGCAAAGCTTTGGCTAAACACTCTTCATAATCTAATTACGTATCTAAATTACAACAACAAGTACAAACATCAAGCCCCCGATACTGCAACAGGTGCTGACAACATCAATTATCAAGTCTTTGAAAGGAATTTAGAATTGATACACATCAATTGTATTCAATTTTGTCCAAATATTCTCTCCCTTATCCATTATCAACTTCTGAAACACTTGCCTGAATCGTGTTTAGAAGTTCTGCTTAGTATCTTTGATGACATATGGACTTCAGGGAATTATCCTTCTTTGGGGCATATTTCCATTGTAATCCCTATACCAAAGCCTGGCCGGGATAATTCAGATCCTTTAAATTATCGACCTATATAATTCACCAGCTGTGTCTGTAAAACGTGGAACGTATGTTCGAAACCAACAATATAATCACTAACATTCAATGTGGTTTCCGGAAAAAATACAACAGAAGTACCATTGATCATTTAGTACGTTCGGATTATTAAAAATGCCATTGTAAACGAACAGCATCCGGTATCAATATACTTATATCAAGATTCCGTCCGTCCGTCTGTCCATCTGTCCGTCCGTCCGAAAACTTTGTCCGAGCGATTTCTCTTAAACTACTCAGTGGATTCATCTCAAACTTAGTACATATAATCTGTGTCATATGGAGGGGTGCAGTCAAAAGAAAAAAAATGTTTTTATTAATTTTCCATTTTTTAATGAATTTTTCAAACCCTAACGCCGTCTGAAAACTTTGTCCGGGCGATTTCTCTTAAACTATTCAGTGGGTTCATCTCAAACTTAGTACATATAATCTGTGTCATATGGAGGGGTGCAGTCAAAAGAAATAAATTGTTTTTATTAATTTTCCATTTTTTTATGAATTTTTCAAACCCTAACCAGGGTTTCCCCTGAAACAGAATTCTTGCGTATATGACTCTCATTTAAGGAAAAATATGTCCAGAAATAAATGACTGTGTCATGACTGACGCAATTTCAAAATATCTATGTTGTTGTTTACCAGCTTTGGAATGAAACGATGCACGTGATGTAAACAAAGGAAAACTACGCAAATGGACGAGGTTTTTCACGTTTCGGCATATTTTCTCACTAAAAGTGATGGCATAAATCCTGTGGAGGAATCATGCAGGAAGGAAATGTATTGCAAGTCCCCATGATCCCCAGTAAGGTTGGTCTAACTTCGGTTATTATTTGTGTGTAGCCTTTTTTTAATTGATAAGACTTAATCTATGTATAGCATTAGATATTGAAAATCTAATACCTAGTTTCCTTTCCTATATGGCTAAATTATTGCCGATGCGATGTAAACTTTAAGTCGAACAGTCACTATTTGTTTTCACATGGACTTTAATTTATGTATTTTGTTTGCACTCACTCACACTCAGTATCATACAGTAATAACATCGAGATAAATCAACACATTTTCATCAATTTACTTACATTTGGCTGATTCTTTAGGAGAAAAATAGACCATGGTTTCTCCGTAGTTTTCTTTGATTCACCAGCTGGTAGACGGCAGGTTAAAGTTTCAAAATTGTATTCAAAACCCAAACAGCCACCTGTTTCAATACATTTTACTTGACACATTTTGATGCCAATGCTACTGATAGTGACAGCCCTGTCAACCAAAAGGCTACTTTGTTTAGTGCTGCACGTGGAAAGTACAATCATCAAGTAAAATGATAACATCAAGAGCAGGTTCCTTAAGTCACACAGCAGTATCATCTTAGAAGATCTATACAATAAGAAATCAAAACTCACTCCACCACTAGGGATCAGAATAAAATCTGCAATATTAGCTTCTGATATTAAACTCCAAGCTATAGCTCCTACTAAACTTTTCTCCTCTCCTCCTTGGCAAATGGTAAAGCCAGAGGTAGACCTGACATTAACCAAACTTAAGAAATCCGATACTAACCAATTAATATACCAACAAGAATACCATCAACTAAGAAACAATTATGACACTTATAAATCTATATTTACAGATGGATCCAAGGATGGTGGCGCAGTTGCTAGTGCCACTGTCATTGGATCCAGAACAATCTCTTCACGTTTACCTGATAATAGTTCCATATTCACTGCAGAAGCAAACGCCATTTTTACAGCACTTAAATATATCAGTAATCAAGCTAAACATAAACAATTCATACTGTTTTCAGATTCTCTTTCATGCCTCCAGGTAATTAAAAATATGTCATCAAAACATCCACTTTTAATCCAAATTCTAGAATTATTTAATGATCTTGCTACTGGCCAATATGACATCGTCTTTTGTTGGTTACCAAGCCATGTTGGTATCAAAGGTAACACAATGGCCGATGCTGCTGCTAAAGCAGCACTCAACAAATCTGTGACACCACTTCTGATCCCATACACTGATTTTAAACCCATGATTCGATCTTACATCCGAGATCTTATGCAACAGAAGAGGGACGCCCAAGTAGGTATCAATAAATTACATGAAATTAAACCAAATATCGGATATACCTTCTTGGGCTGTCAGTCCAGATTTGAAGAGGTCATCATGCGACGATGTCGTATTGGCCATTCTCGTTATACGCACGAATATTTGTTAAAAGCTGAAGATCCTCTATTCTGTATCCCTTGTGATGAGAGAATCACCGTCAAGCATGTTTTGCTTGATTGTGTCGATTTCTCTCTCACAAGGGATAAATATTATCATTCATCTTCATTAAAGGATCTTTTTAATAATGTCAGTACTCATTTAATTCTTGGTTTTTTAAGAGAAATTGAGTTAATAGATAAATTTTGATTGTATGTATTGTAAAAATAAGTGGTTTTAATTTGGTAGAATGATTCGATAACTGTGATTGTTTGTGGCTGTACCTTCAAAGGGGGTTAAAGTATCGTAAAATGATTGTCCTCCTGAGAGGGTGCGTAAGTCCCACTTCCTTCAAAGTATGTTTCATTTTCCTGGATTTTAATCGTAGTATGCTTGTTATTTTTAAATATTTTGGCTTCAACTGTCTAACTATCACCAGTAGCCAGAGGGATGGTGAAAATCCTGCTGGGGTCCCATGCAGGAAGCAGATGTACCGTAAGTCCCCATGGCCCCTAGTATGGTGTTCTAGCATTGGTTGCTGGTGATCTCTAGCCCAGTTTATATAATGTATTGTTCAGAGTAGTCACATTTTTATGATAACATGCTAGTTTTAAATCTATATCTGTGATAAACTAGTACTTTTACTGTCCTTTCCTGACAGATTTTAATATCTATGTGAATGTATTATTACTGTATAACTTGATTTAGTCACTATATGGCTGAAATATTGCCGATGTGACTTTAAATCTTAACTCACTCACTCACTTACTCAACGGTTGTAAAATCATGTAAATGTGTTTAGTAGCAATGTATAACTTTTAATAATCACGATAAACTGAGATACTGCCGATGTGACTTTATTGTAAACTCACTCGGGTCTGAAAGGTAAACTGACGTTAGGCCAGACGCTTTTAAAACTTGCTTTTACGATCCGCGGGCTCCAAACAATGTGAAAATTAAATAAATAAAGAGCACCCACTGAAGTAACTTTTATTCTGCTGTGCCGGGACAAGACATAAGGAAAAAGTAGAAAGAAACCAAACTCATTTACTGCCACTGTCAATGTAAATAAAGTATTTAAAATACTAATTAAAACCCGTTGAAAAAACTGACCTTTAAAAGTTCCAAAGAACGTTTTATGACGAACGGCGACAGATCCAAACTAACCTTCGAGGAAATAAGGAAATATATTTGAAATTTGAATGGTTTTATTCATAAATTATCCTACCTACCAGCATGATTGTTTGGGCTAAAATGCTTACACCCTTAAACAATAAAATAGGAAAAAAAGATAGAAACACCCTCCTGGTATTACCGCTGTCGCATTCATTTCTGCGGTGTACCGTGTTTTGAATAGATTTCTTCAGAGAGACATCTTCAATTGAGGAAAGAATACTTTATCACTCGCTAAATTTCATACATTGACATTCTCGGCCAGATATTAGAAAGCGTGGGAAAAATAATCTCCACTTTTTGAACATATAAATACTTCAGAGCAAGTCCCATTAACTACATGTAGCTTTATCGCTCAAACAGCAACCCTAAGGAGATTGATTTAGTGTTAGTCATGAGGGGGCAGGCACTCGTGAAGAGCAATCTCCCCGTGGTGACTGCTGTGTAACGCTTAAAGCTCTTCCCCCGTTTGGACCCGGGGTAGAATGTGTCCTCAGTACCCTATTGTTGGTCGTATGAGGCGACTAAATTAGGCAACCTGTTTGCCGTGGGTTGCGTCCCTGTGTCAGTGGAGGAAGGGATTCTGGTGGTTGAGGGCACTGGAGCCAGGATCAGTGTTCCTTTTGCCCAACACACCACTTTGACCCTAACTTCACCTAGTCGGGGGGTAGAGTAGGTTTGTACTGATGTTGAGTTGAACGCTTTGTTCTCAACTGATTTATTGAGTAGCTGAGTAAGACAATAATCTAGACAGATAAATTCATTGACAGAAATTGGTAAGGAAGTGGATGTGTGTATGTATCTGCATGTGGTCGGATGTATGCAGCATGTATCTGTATGTGGATGGGTGTATCCACGTATCTGCATGTGGGTGGATGTAGGATGTATCTGTATGTTGGTGGATGTAGCATGTATCTGTATGTGGGTGGATGTAGCACGTATCTGTATGTGGGTGGATGTAGCATGTATCTGTATGTTGGTGGATGTAGCACGTATCTGTATGTGGGTGGATGTAGCACGTATCTGTATGTGGGTGGATGTAGCATGTATCTGTATGTGGGTGGATGTAGCATGTATCTGTATGTGGGTGGATGTAGCATGTATCTGTATGTGGGTGGATGAAGCATGTATCTGTATGTGGGTGGATGTAGCACGTATCTATTTGTGGGTGGATGTAGCACGTATCTGTATGTGGGTGGATGTAGCATGTATCTGTATGTGGGTGGATGAAGCATGTATCTGTATGTGGGTGGATGTAGCATGTATCTGTATGTGGGTGGATGTAGCATGTATGTGTATGTGGGTGGATGTAGCACGTATCTGTATGTGGGTGGATGTAGCATGTATCTGTATGTTGGTGGATGAAGTATGTATCTGTATGTGGGTGGCTGTAGCATGTATCTGCATGTGGGTGGATGCAGCATGTATCTGTATGTGGGTGGATGTAGCATGTATCTGTATGTGGGTGGATGTAGCATGTATCTGTATGTGGGTGGATGTAGCACGTATCTGTATGTGGGTGGATGTAGCACGTATCTGTATGTGGGTGGATGTAGCATGTATCTGTATGTGGGTGGATGTAGCATGTATCTGTATGTGGGTGGATGTAGCATGTATCTGTATGTTGGTGGATGTAGCATGTATCTGTATGTGGGTGTATGTTTGTATCTGTATGTGGGTGGATGTAGCATGTATGTGTATGTGGGTGGATGTAGCATGTATCTGTATGTGGGTGGATGAAGCATGTATCTGCATGTGGGTGGATGTAGCATGTATCTGTATGTGGGTGGATGTAGCATGTATCTGTATGTGGGTGGATGTAGCATGTATCTGTATGTGGGTGGATGTAGCATGTATCTGCATGTGGGTGGATGTAGCATGTATCTGTATGTGGGTGGATGAAGCATGTATCTGCATGTGGGTGGATGTAGCATGTATCTGTATGTGGGTGGATGTAGCATGTATCTGTATGTGGGTGGATGTAGCATGTATCTGTATGTGGGTGGATGTAGCATGTATCTGTATGTGGGTGGATGTAGCACGTATCTGTATGTGGGTGGATGTAGCACGTATCTGTATGTGGGTGGATGTAGCATGTATCTGTATGTGGGTGGATGTAGCATGTATTTGCATGTGGGTGGATGTAGCACGTATCTGTATGTGGGTGGATGTAGCACGTATCTGTATGTGGGTGGATGTAGCACGTATCTGTATGTGGGTGGATGTAGCATGTATCTGCATGTTGGTGGATGTAGCATGTATCTGTATGTGGGTGGATGTAACACGTATCTGTATGTGGGTGGATGTAGCACGTATCTGTATGTGGGTGGATGTAGCACGTATCTGTATGTGGGTGGATGTAGCACGTATCTGTATGTGGGTGGATGTAGCACGTATCTGTATGTGGGTGGATGTAGCATGTATCTGTATGTGGGTGGATGTAGCATGTATCTGTATGTTGGTGGATGTAGCATGTATCTGTATGTGGGTGGATGTAGCATGTATCTGTATGTGGGTGGATGTAGCACGTATCTGTATGTGGGTTTTATGTAGCATGTATCTGTATGTGGGTGGATGTAGCATGTATCTGTATGTTGGTGGATGTAGCATGTATCTGTATGTGGGTGGATGTAGCACGTATCTGTATGTGGGTTTTATGTAGCATGTATCTGTAAGTGGGTGCATGTAGCATGTATCTGTATGTGGGTGGATGTAGCATGTATCTGTATGTGGGTGGATGTAGCATGTATCTGTATGTGGGTGGATGTAGCACGTATCTGTATGTGGGTGGGTGTAGCACGTATCTGTAAGTGGGTGGATGTAGCACGTATCTGTATGTGGGTGGATGTAGCACGTATCTGTATGTGGGTGTATGTAGCATGTATCTGTATGTGGGTGGATGTAGCACGTATCTGTATGTGGGTTTTATGTAGCATGTATCTGTAAGTGGGTGCATGTAGCATGTATCTGTATGTTGGTGGATGTAGCATGTATCTGTATGTGGGTGGATGTAGCATGTATCTGTATGTGGGTGGATGTAGCACGTATCTGTATGTGGGTGGATGTAGCACGTATCTGTATGTGGGTGGATGTAGCATGTATCTGTATGTGGGTGGATGTAGCATGTATTTGCATGTGGGTTGATGTAGCACGTATCTGTATGTGGGTGGATGTAGCACGTATCTGTATGTGGGTGGATGTAGCACGTATCTGTATGTGGGTGGATGTAGCATGTATCTGTATGTGGGTGGATGTAGCATGTATCTGTATGTGGGTGGATGTAGCATGTATCTGTATGTGGGTGGATGTATCATGTATCTGTATGTGGGTGGATGTATCATGTATCTGTATGTGGGTGGATGTAGCATGTATCTGTATGTGGGTGGATGTAGCATGTATCTGTATGTGGGTGGATGTAGCATGTATCTGTATGTGGGTGGATGTAGCATGTATCTGTATGTGGGTGGATGTATCATGTATCTGTATGTGGGTGGATGTAGCATGTATCTGTATGTGGGTGGATGTAGCATGTATCTGTATGTGGGTGGATGTAGCACGTATCTGTATGTGGGTGGATGTAGCACGTATCTGTATGTGGGTGGATGTAGCACGTATCTGTATGTGGGTGGATGTAGCATGTATCTGTATGTGGGTGGATGTAGCATGTATCTGTATGTGGGTGGATGTAGCATGTATCTGTATGTGGGTGGATGTATCATGTATCTGTATGTGGGTGGATGTATCATGTATCTGTATGTGGGTGGATGTAGCATGTATCTGTATGTGGGTGGATGTAGCATGTATCTGTATGTGGGTGGATGTAGCATGTATTTGCATGTGGGTGGATGAAGCATGTATCTGTATGTGGGTGGATGTAGCACGTATCTGTATGTGGGTGGATGTAGCATGTATCTGTATGTGGGTGGATGTAGCATGTATCTGTATGTGGGTGGATGTAGCATGTATCTGCATGTTGGTGGATGTAGCATGTATCTGTATGTGGGTGGATCTAGGTAACATGTAAAAGAGCAATCGTTAAACGAAAGAGGATTTGACACGTATCAAATACTTCTAGCTTACGTGATACAAATTTCCATCTGTTGGCATATTGTTTATATTTATAGGATAGTACTATACCTAAGTAAATGCCACTTTATAATGTCATTGTTCATCGTATTTAAAGCAGACACGTTGGTTAAAGTAGTCCTCTTCTCCCTATACTCTCAAAAGTCACATAAGTGTTCAGTCCGACTTGGCCCGGGCTGTCAAAATCAACTTTAAACTCACATATGTATCATCAAATGGATTCACGTCTATAAACTATTTTAATATCTACCAAAATACCACTTTATACTGTCTCAGATCGCAGTATTTAAAGAAAACAAGGTGCTCAAAGTGAAGCCCTTTTCCCTCTACCTTCTCAACATAGTCTTTATCAGAAGCGTTGGGCTTGTGTTGGGTCCGACTTGGCCCGGGCGGTCAAAATCAACTGAGATCTCACAGATCTATCATCAATGGATTCTTGTCTAAAAATTAGTATTATATCTACCTATATAACACTTTATACTGTCTCAGATCGCAGTATTTATAGAAAACAAGGGGCTCAAAGTGAAGCCCTTTTCCCTCTACATTCTCAACATAGTCTGTATCAGAAGTGTTTGGCTTGTGTTGGGTCCGACTTGGCCCGGGCTGTCAAAATCTACTTTAAACACACAGATGTATCTTCAAATGTATTTACATCTATAGATTGGTGTTATATCTACCTATACACCACTTTATAATGTCACAGTGTGTCGCATTTAAAGAAAAATTGGGCGTTAAAGTCAAGCACTTTTACTGTCTTTTCTTAAGAAAATCCAAGTCAGAAGTGTTTGGCCTGACTTTGCCCGCGCTGTCAAAATCAACTTTAAACACTCAGATGTCTCTTCAAATGTGTTTTGCGCGGAGGCTGTCAATTGGGACTGGAAATTGAAAACAACTCCTGGTTTTTATGAACAAATATACATTAAAGGGAGAGTCTTTATCATTCTCTGGAAATTAATGAAATGAAGAAAATATGGTTTTCGTATTAAGAATACATTTATTTAGCATCAAACAAGAATTTAATATTTTAGAGATGGTTGTAATTATAGGGTTAGGGTTTGTTTTACAGTCGTGATGTTTAAGATTATTAACCACCCGGGTCAAGTCGATCCGACAGGTAGAATGATACGCAGGATGCAAAAGGAGGTAGGCCCAAGTACCGTACTATTGGTAAAATGGCTCCCGGTCGGATCTATGTATTATCGATCTCATCTCATCACCAATTGCAAGTGATATGAGAGGTGAAATTGGAGGGAAATAGAAGGGACATAACTCGAGTCTGTAAATTCCAGCCTAGTATGGCAAGGGTGGAAACTGGACTTTTAAGGTCAGTTAACGTCCTTGCCTCATGAAAATGTAAAAAAGAACCTTTGGTGAATAAACGAATAAGATGGATATACCAACATAGTCCAATCTTAGAAATAAACATAATAATATAGTAATTCAGATTTCCTATCACCAGCATTCAAAGAGACGATAAAGTTTAAATTAAACTCTCTCTTCCAGGAAACTCTTCATATGCTAATGCAACCAAAGACACAGGAAACAACCTAAGGACGTAGAGGGTAGTTAAAAATGAAACCAAATTAGAACCTTACCCAAGTTACTGTAAAATAAGGAAATATCGAGTGCAGTTTTCTAAACTAAGATTAAGTAACCATAAATCAACTGCAGAAGTTGGAAGACATAAAAACCACCCCACCGATTGTGCTCTACGTGTTCAACCTACCGGCTGTGTGGGTCAAGCAATGGTGAAAACCTTGTTTGTTCATAGTAGTAACTTGATACATTGTATGGCTAGTGGGGCACGGGTGGCCAAGTCGTCTAAGGCGCCGCGATTCGCTGTGCAGAGTTGCGTCCCTTAGCCACGCCAGAAACCTATGATTGGGGGTTCGAACCCCGGTTCGGCCCGATTATGTTTCTAGGTTTGTCAGCACCATACCCGTGCTCGTGGGTTTCACCGAAGTGGTAAACGTCTGAAACCTGCATCACTTGGGGCTTTCCTCCCACATTAAGCTAACACGCCGTGATATAACTGGAATACTGGTAAAAGTGGCGTTAAACCCAACTCACTCACTCACTTGTATGGCTAGTTCTATAATGAGAGGAATTTGTGTAGGGTGGGAGGTGTCATACAAGTTACTGGATAACACTTTTACTGCTAAAAGATTACATTTGGCCAAGGACTATGATGACAACATTCCGGCAAAAGAAAATATTTATTCAGATCTTCATCTTTAATGTTGACAAGTAACATGTTGCGGTTCCTACATTATTTACAGCAAGTGTCGCAATATATTTCAGGCATAATAATAGCCTCGGAGTTTTCCCACTTTTATCAACTCGTGTTGATATATTTGATATCAAAAGACACTCGGGTGAGATTCTCTATTTACCACGGTTTTTAAGGTGAACAAGTGACGACTTGCCTGTGCATGTGTCTGTGACAGGTACCACCAGTGGAGTAAGATAGGCTTACCGTTTCGCGAACACCTGGTATGATCACTATTTGATAATGATTCACAAACAGATGCTTATGATAAAGTCACATTCGTACAATTTACTTTGCTTTTAGCAGATATTTCTTATGATTGTGGAAATGTTTTGGTCTGTTTTATCATTCAATAACGACAAATTGCGCGAAATATGTATACTGGCAGATGCAGAGTATTATTTGTATTGGAACCAGGAAATGTTTATTATATTGGTTGCATCCATGGTACAGCTGCAGTTCTGGTATTAACGCGTTAACTCAGATTGACCAAATCTTCTTCAGTACATGATGATTTCAATACAAAATGAAACACAGTTAAGTTTGTGAGTTTTATTCTCATAACCGTCCGCGGCAGCAGGTGGCGTAGGCTACGGCCCCCATCTCCCCGTACAGTTTCTCGGCTCCATTCACTGCCTCGCACTGTTCCGGGTTACCTGCAAGAACATTACCTTGGAGCGTCTGCACTACAAGTGAGTGGTACCACCAACAATTCTACACAGTCCTAAGTCTTCAGTTCAAAACGGGAGTATTTGTGACATAAATGTGAAAGATTATTAACATTCTTTGAAGTATATTTTGGCATTAAATTTATTTAATTTAATTAAATTTTAATTTTTTAATTTTATTTATTAAGGAACATTCAAATACATGTTCCAATATGTTTATTAATATATTTTTTGTGCGTCATCATAAAAGTGAATGTTTTTCGATAAACTGACGTATGTGCATTCAATGAAAGGTCATGGACCCATAATACAATTATCATACAAGTAATATAATGAAGTTAACAATCAACCCACATCATTATCAAACCTATATGTAACAAATGTTTCTCAGTTTCTAAACTTTATAGAAAGGTAACACTAATGTAGGGATTTTTGGAATAAAACGCTTTGTTGGAGGAGGTTTCGAAGGTTTTAAAGTTCACTGAAATGTAGTGCAATGCTATGTACCTCTTATATAGGCCCCACTCAGTTTAGCATCCTCTGAGTAGGCTGAGCATCCCAAGAGGTGCCAGCCAGAGTCACATGACACAGACGTTGCATCCCCCAGCTTGTGACCCGAGGGAGGGGAGACCTTTACGCGACACGTGAGATAAGGGGCCGAGCAACACACTGCCGAGGACTGCAACCCTGCAGTGTAGTATGTGGAAAAGATTGGAGGGATCAGTTCTTTCCAATTTAGAATTTGTACATCTATGTAAACCATTTTTTTAATTAGTTAAATATTACGTTTATGTGGCTTACGACCAGACTGGGTCAGCTTATTTATAATTGCTATTTATTATATTACAATGTCGACATTCTTACCTCCTTTGTTTTCAAAATTCTGAGCAATACAGGAGTGTGCTGATGGGAAGGCTCCATCAGATAACCGGAAGAAGGTGTGCGCACCACAACCTGATATGGAAGAGGTACAGACACTTTAAAGTGCTCTTGAGGTGACTCCAAATGAGAACGATGAATTGCAAAATAACTCGAAATCCAGAAAAGTGTATGAAACATCAATACGGTACTTGACCATGAATACCCTGTACCCAACAAAATCTGAATTTTGTTTATTTTAAGACCCATGACGGATGAAGTTCTTTAAGAAACTATCATGTAATTTTGTATAGAAATGTGTACATGACACGTAGGGGGGGACAAACCATGGAAGGAACAGCGCAAGCACGGTCTGCACGTGCTACACAGTGACCGTGTTCATTCAATGACAAGATGCGCTACTCAGCAGATGTTAAACAGTTGATGTTGAATGTGTATGATTTCTTTAGAAGTGAAGCAGAAAGAGCAAAGCCTTTTCATGCAATTAATAAATTCTTGAAACGAGCTTCAAAAGCTCTTGGTATGTCCTCTCAGAAACTGAAAAATGAAGTCAGACGTGCAATTGTTAAACAGCACTCAGAAAATAAGTACCTGTCCCTAAGAATTTTGAAGAAACACCTTGAAACTGACCACGATTTACGTGTTACAAAGTACTATGGCAGCTGTTGCATACATTTGGTTACAAATACAAAAAGATAACTGGAGAAAATAGGGCTGTGTTGTGTGAACGGTCTGACATTGTTCGTCTCCGAAATCATTACCTTCGTACCATCAAGCAGAAACGTGAAGAAGGATATGAGCCCGTCTTCTTAGATGAGACATGGGTAAATGCGTCACACAGAGCCAGCAGTCAGTGGGTACCCAGTGGTGACTGTAAGGAGTCTGGTAGAAAGTTACCAATGGGAAAGGGTGAAAGACTCATAGTTCTCCATGCTGGTTCTGCTAGTCAGGGTTTTCTCCCAGACTGTGACCTCGTCTTTAGAGCCAAGGCCAAAGACAAAAGGGACTACCACACAGAAATGAACGGCAATGTATTTCTTGAGTGGGTGAAAGATAAATTAGTCCCTGCTTTGCTTACCAAGTCTCTCATTGTCATGGACAATGCACCGTATCATAGTGTGCAGGATCCAGAAAGCAAGACTCCAACCGCTAATAACCGTAAAGGTGACATGGTTACTTGGCTGCAACGGAGGAACATTACCTTTCCTTCTCGAGCGACGAAACCACAGCCCTATGATATCATCAAAACTATGAAACCTGACCACGTGTATAAAGTTGACAGTTACATCAAGGGTCAGGGTCACGCTGTCTTACGACTGCCACCTTATCACTGCGACCTGAATCCAATCGAGTTGGTATGGGGCATCGTCAAGGGTGACGTTGGACGATCGAACACAACGTTCAAATTACGAGACGTTGAACAACTCGGAAAGGAATCCCTTGGTCGGGTAACAGTAGAAACATGGAAGCGTTGACGAGCCAGCAACAGTCTAACCTATAATAGTGGCAGTCGGTTCAGACACCAGCAGTTCCAACGACGAGATCTATGGCATGAGCGAGTCAGATTGCGACTGAAATTATCATGAGACGGCCCCTCTAACACTCTGTCATTTCCCCTACCACAGAATGTGCAGTGCATGCATGCTTGCGCTGTGCCTTCCACGGTTTGTCCCCCCTTCGTGTCATGTACACAGTTCTATATGTCAAACGGACTGTAAATGTTGT
The DNA here is from genome assembly GCF_022045235.1 of Haliotis cracherodii. NCBI lineage: Eukaryota > Metazoa > Mollusca > Gastropoda > Lepetellida > Haliotidae > Haliotis > Haliotis cracherodii. The sequence continues at coordinate 61,343,968 of NW_027266330.1, forward strand.
TGATATTCCTGGCCATATTAAATCAGTTTGAGTCGGTGATTGTAGTCTGTATTCCTTATTAAAGTAAGATTCACACGTCAAAGATGACAACATACATCCTCTGGATTCTTGCTGTATGTACGACATTTGGGATTGTTTATGTAAACTCTAACACTAACACTTGAAACTTAGACACCGATAATTGGGGGTAACGACATTTATCACTCGAGACGCCACCCCAGTGTCCCGCATTGTGGCCACTGACGTAGCCTTTTGTTTAACAAAATGGTTCCCTACTGCGAATTGACTGCCGACTCCTTCTTCTGCCTGTGCCCCTTCTATTAAGACCATGAACTACTCCTGTCTGTTTGCATTTTGCTGCAGCCTCAGGATTTATTGGATTATAAGTGAATACTGAATCCGTGAATTTGAAGGATTAGAGTGGTAACGTCATTTTGTAGAGAATCGTAAGATTTCTACATATTCATGGGTGAAGTACTTACCAAAGTTACCAAAAACACCTATGTACTTCTATTTCACAGGATATTGAGACAAGCTTTTTCTTACCAGTGGCATACATGTTGTTCTGACACCTAGTCTCAATTCTCTGGCCGAGGACATCCAGTGAAGGGCCGGACGTCCGGTAGTCACACGTGAGACCCGTCAACATGCAACATCTTGCCACCGCCTGGAGAGCTGTGACAGAGATAAGCAACGTACCCTGAGAGACGACAAACAGTCATAGCCAACTGAAACGAGGATCGGGTGGGCAGGCTCAGCATTTGTATACATTTTTTTTTATCATACCTCCATGTCAGGATTGTGAGATCCGTTCGTACAGAAGATATAGTAGACAGAAAATCACTGGAATGAAATATCTTTTCTTCTCAAAATTCATCCCAGTGGACACAGGGTCACCAAAGATCGATCTCAATTACCTCCAATCTCATTAAAATCAGATCTTAGTTCTCGCTATCGCTCAAAAGGATCTGAGGACATACCATAACGGGTTCGGTCAGAACGACCTTTAATCCGACCAATCAAAAGGTCGCTTGCCAGAGTGACAGTTGGAATGTGTTTATTAATCATGCAACCTCGAAAACGTTAACACGGGGTATTCTGAACGAAAGTTACGGCACGTGCGACTGATTCCGTCTACCTCTCGCTACCGTGCTATATACAATTGAATCGAGGAGGTGTTGCACAGTACGTTGGAAGCACTGCCATACAATCTCAACCATATATTGGACGTTTGTTTAGTTTTGAAAATTTTAATCGAGAACTGTGTCAACATATTTTTCAAGAGTTAGCCTAAAATGGAAGTCGACAGGTTGAAACGAGTGCCGTAAAGTTCGAGAAAGCTGCTTTCTAATTGGCTGCTGTCGACTTCTTGTTAGTCATTTCGGTGGTCGGTCAAAATTCGCGAAAGGTCGTTCTGACGTGACCCATAATGGGATGTACTCAGATCTATATTTAGCGGGGGCGAGAACCTAGATCTGATTTAAATGAGATTGAATTACCTCAAGCTTTTCGCAAGAGTCGATTTGGCATTGAGTTAAAAGATAAAGTGATGTTCATAATAGCACACGTTTTAAACACTATTAAAGCATGTTTACTATGAAGAGGTATCAGAAATGTCTATACTTCCTCACGTCAGAATGATGAGCGATAATTTGCAGCTTGACTCACGTGCCGTAGGTGACCCTCCTTCATAGGCCCCACATGTGGCTCCAGTGTGGAAGAATATTTTCTCCCCATCAGTTTGATCACGATTGTCCTTAAATCAGAAATAGTTGCATGAACTCTCTGTTTAACCAACTCAGAGATGTGATACCTTAATAAGTTAACATTATGAGCAGGTGAATGAAGATGAATGCTAGAAGGGGAGTGGTATCAATACACTCATGCTTCAGCTATAACTTGGGGTTGTGCGAGGAATCAAACTCCGTGTAATCTGGCTGCTAATCTCACCTTCACCTTTCCTGAGCATCCTGTCAGGACGTACCCGGAAGGACATCCTACTTCAGCCATCTTGTCATTTGCGACTTCAGAAAACCCAGAGTACCTGGTTAAACATTTAAGCTGACTGGAAGAGCCAGAAGTCATGTGTCCAATTGTTTGTTCGTTGATGTGTGTCACAGGATGGAGTACTGAAAGATGGTTATCAAGCGGGGATGTCGCCGTGGGGATATTGATGATATCTGTGAAAGAACCAAATCTGACGTTACCTGAAAGCCTGGCCAGGTATCAAATAGGTTGTTCATTGTATCACAAATACATGCATTTGGCAAATACAAAAGTAAAGCAACAAAAAAAATAAAATAATTTCTTTAATTAATTTTTTAAAATTCAATAATATTCTGCTTTCTAAAATAAACTGCCTACTACATCACCAGGTTTGCCATGGTTATTGACCATACAGTGTTGAATTACATACAGTGTATATTATATGTATTATGACATTGATTCATAATAGTAGAATGTAACGGAACTCACGGTTGACGTTGGTGATCTGGATGCTAACTTGTTTGTCTTGTTTCCCGAGGGTAAAAGTCTGCTGCATCACTGGGTTGCCATGGTATTTGACGACCACCCTGTAGTCTCCATGGAAACCTCTGACGTTAAACTGTGTCCCTGATGACACCTTGTGCGTCAAATGCGTACTCCATTCTTTGTAGAGGAGGTCGATGTATCTCTTTCCTGCTGCGTTAATCTAAACCATGCATGTTTATTCTACATTCCACCAGGAAATTGGAAAATACTCGATTCTGACCACGCTAATGCTGCTTTCAAAATTCAAATTTACACGGTTAAATCTACAGGTTACCTACCACCGCCATATTAAAAGCATGTACTCAGTATGTTTAATCTCTTAATTATATAATCCAGGTTCAACATCAAAGAAATAGCAGTCAAAACAAATTCAGTTGTGTAATAAAACTTACATGGAACTGGGGTCCATCAACAAGAGCTGCATCCGGGCCTCTCCAGTGATGTTCATCCCAGAATCCCCAGAGTATGATGCCCTCCACATCCGGGTGACTGAACATAATGCGCAATGCCGTGTCGTACCAGTCAGCTCGGATATTTTCGTCACCGGCCGCAAGGTCCATCTCGGTGACCCACAGAGGTAGGCCAGTTGTGGCCAACATGTCCAGACGTCTCTGAAATATAGCTCAGAAATATGTACCAAACTTGTTGAAGTGGTGAAATCAAAATGAAGCACAAGCGTAAATAACTTAACAATTAAATGAATCAATATGTATGTCATCCACCTAAACAAATATATACTACCATCCATGACTGACGGAACTCTAGTCATATGAAAAACTCGGGTGTTGTTTCTATCGGAAAGTATATAATTATCGCTGCCATTAAATATAACACCACTTTCTGTCTCGGGGATTGTGAGTCAACAGGAGGAAAACAAACTCTGATAACTTGCTAATATTTTCTAACATGTGTGTCTTTATTTATTTGCTTGTTGTTTAACCCCGCACTATATGGTGGCTATATGCCGGCGGTCTGGAAATACTTGAGTCTTGGTCAGACAAGCCAGTGACTGACATCATGAGAAGCGTGCCTGACACCCGATCACATACTCGCCTCTTATGAGCAGCATAAGTGGCTGCAGACCAATTCTAACCTGTATCTTGTGCTTACTGTATTAGTTGAAGACATGTTAAATAAGAACAAATGGTGTAATTCGATTGTTTGTTCAACTAGGCTGGTAGGATAATTGTTGACGTTGGTGAAGACATGGCGGAGGTGGCTGAATTCAGTTTGTAGCTGTTGTGGCGTGGAACAGATGTTGACAGCATGTCGGGCTAAGGTGGCGATAATTCCTCTCTTGATTTGTAGTGGATGGTTAGAGGAATTGTGCAGATACTGATCAGTATGGGTTAGTTTATGGTAGACACTGGTGTGAAGTCTTTCTGTACATCTAGGAATGGTAGTTGTCTGTCAGCTTCTTCTTCCATAGTGAACTGCATCCTTGGGTGTTGGGCATTCAGGTGGTTGAGGAGGGTCTTGGGGTCATGGTCAGGTGATGTAAGGAGGGTGGTTTCTTCTAGGTCCGTCATGTAGATTTCTGTGATGATAGGAGACAGCAGGGATCCCATGGGAAGGCCATGTGTCTGTTGGTAGATCTTGTCTTGTTTGTGGACCTTGATTGTGGCCCTGGCATAGGGTGGCTTGGGGTGAGGGTCAGTCATCTTCTTGTGGAGGGTTGGGCCATGTCATTCTTTTCTAGGAGCTCTTTCAGCAGGGTTTTATGCTCTCTCTGGAGTCGGGTGGTGGGGTCTTTCTTCAGCTCTTGGTATGTTGTCTGGTCATCTAGGATGTTGCTGGTGATGGCATTGAAGTCACTGGTGTCCATGATGACAGTTGCTCTGCCTTTATCTGCTGGGGCTATGGTGATGGATGGGCCAACTTTCAAAGTTTTAAGAGTTTTCCTTTCAGCAATGTTTAAGTTATCTTTTTGTGGTTTGTTGTTTTCTAAAATGTTTTCGATCCGATGCCTCAAATAGTCAACTTTGCCCCCTGGGACTAGTTCTTGAAGCCCTTTCTCAACATTGGCTATGAATATGTCATGGTTTGGTCGAGAGGTGGTTGAAAACCTCAATCCTTTGGAAAGAACTGCAGTTTATCCATGTTTTAGAGTTCTGCTGCTGAGGTTGATAACGGTCTTCTTGGGGTACTCTTCAGTAGATCGTGGTTTCCTGGGGTTGTTGGATGGTTTCAGTTTTTGGAGTTTGGCAATCTGTGTTGTCTTGGTTGCTGCATCTAGTTTGTGGTTGGCTTCGGTCTGGATGCTTCTAAGGGTAGAGTAGGTGTCGGCGTGTAGGAGATTCTGGATATGCTCTTGTTGTTTGGTGATACTGTGAAGAGTCAGAGTCTTGGTCTTGCGGTGATGTCGGATTCTCTCTCTTTGACGAGTAGTTCAGATGCTTTGTGTAGGATGTTGCGGGCTGCCACAGAGTTGACTTGGCTCCTTAGTCTGAGGCCATTCGGGATGAGCTGGTGGTCCCTGCATCTCATGAGGAAGGTAAGATGGTTGGAGGACCGGATGTACTTCTTATCTAGGTTGCTGAGTTTGTTGATAGCTGAGATTGCCACTTCACCGTGTAGACGACGTATAACTTCTTTCATTGGCATTTAGAAGTTGGTGTGATGAAGTAAGACGAGTTCTATGGATGAGCAACTTCCTTATTACAATTAGTGTGACGTTTCTTCCAATTACCCTAATCATCTCTCTGTGTCCATCAATCAATTTACTGTATAAACGTTGATGTTAATAAGTATATATACCTATGTCGTTTAGCACTATTCATCACTTGCTTGATAAAGGTGTTAGGATCTACACCGAAACGTCGCACTAATTGTAATAAAGAAGTTGTTCTTCCATAGAACTCGTCTTACTTCAATATATTTCATTTCCACATGCATACCGAAAGTGATGATGTTAGTTGCTGTTTTATTGATAAGTATTGATTCAGAAACACTGTATGAAGTGAAGCGACTGACTGGCCTGCTTACCTGGACATGCGTTGAAGGTCCATGTAGTGTGCAAGTGTCTGTAAGTTATTCTTGATTTTCTTATTACCTTGATAAGTGTTGGATCAGGGGCCTCGTACGCAGTGAAGTGGCTCTCGACACCCAGTCCATATAGACCGACATTGGCCGATTTGAACTCCTTAGCCTCGTCCATGTATGCCTGATGAGATAATTATCACCGGAACAGTTGTACCTCACAGAACCCTATACAATATCACTATTTTCCAGACTGATTAAATAATAAGTTTATAACTCTGGAAAACCAATGACCCAACAACCACTATGCTAGAGACAAAGTGTTTCAACTTAAATAAGGTTTTCAAAACACAGTTAATATTGTAACGATCATGAAAATTACCCGTCTCGAATAACCCCGGTTTTTGTATTCACCGTTGTCAATGTGCCTGTCGCCACAACACGGCCGTGATTGAGGAAGAGTTTGACACTGGGATCTGCCTGGTGCACCTTGGCGAAGATCTTGTGAGTGAAGAATCTGTCTCCGGTGCGTTCCTCGAACAAGTGCCCGGTAAGAAGCTCGTTGTTGACATCCCAATGTTGCAACCTTTTTTTTATTAACAAGGTAAAGGAGATTTGATTTGTTTATGCGCAGAAAAAATTAAGGCTTCTAAGTAGGAATTTTGTTTTGAAGCTTACCACTTTTACTCACTAATTTGTGACTTACTTCCCCTTGGTGTCCTTGACGATGTACTGTATCCTTTCATCCACTGCCTGCTTCACCTGGTCAGGACTCAGATCCTGCACCCACGCTGGTGTTCGACGAGGTTGACCCCAGAATATGTTGTGACCCCGTATAGATATTCTAATATCAAGGCAAAATAAACCAAATTAAGATAGGAAAGATGTGACCCAAGTGCAATATCAGGACTTTTAAAGCATATCGACAGGGTTTGGAATGTATTGTGAATTTAGAACAGGTGCATGGAATAGCTAAATAAATGGAAAGACAACCAAACCATTCATATACTCAATTGAACTCAATCGTTATGATGAAACAAACATGCATGGCCCCATTAAATAGGTATCAATCGCATTTATCATCAATCATGTACAGACAAAGGCATTAATGATTCCTCAATGGAACTTTTCACAAACTTCTGCTCGGGACGCTTCATCATACGAACTGGTAATTGGCAGCTGAAATGTGTCATATGATATGTAGATTCATGTTGTTTGTCAACACTTAACTCAATTAAGAAAATATCTTCTAATACATGTTATCGATGCATGAAACATGCATCCCAAGATGCCTAGCCTAACAGAAATACATGTACATGTAAATAATATTGCTCACACCATTACCACGAGTGTCATTTAATTATTTACCCCCTGTGATCACGCCGAATAGACCTACCCATGCTGGTGAAGTAGATTCAGTGCTTTTGTAACGTTCCCGTAGTCAGGGTCGTGCTAGAAATACAGAAGTGCAGAATGTTCTCACTTGGCCCTGATTATGATCCTTGGGTGGCTGTACAATGCCAAAAGTGGCAAACGTCTAAAATGTACTGGGGTATTACTGTTATGGGTGCACACCCTCAAGCAATCACCCCCTGTCTCCGTGGCATGTGCTGAACTTGGAGTTATTATCCTCAACGCCATTGGCACTAATTGCACTCCTTGCATTGTCTTGGTTCAAGGCCGTGACGGAAGTGCTGCGTCTTTTATGAAGGGTTGTGAGAGTTACGATAGTCACAGATGTAGGATCGTTCTGTCATACAGGTCCATGTTTTTATAAAGTCGCACGACTGCCGTTAGTCTCTTAAAGATATGCACTTGATTTAGATTAAAAGTACATAAGATTAAGTCTGGTCCACACTTTACTTTTCATAGAACAATTGAATATAACAAGTGAAAGGACAATATACATTCAACAACAAGAATAGAGAAATACAGACTTGACTTGAGGTTATCGAAGGTCTGGCGCCGCACCCATCAATATTTCAGCTGTATAATGATGAGGAAGAGAATGTATGGATGTCAACTTCTTTATTATGAGGAACACAACATATATGCTTACTCCTTCATCGTGTGAATGAATGATATGAGGCAGAGGGCGTATATATATGTACATGTAAGAACAACAAAAGTAATGAGATAAGAAAAGGTGGAAACTTAACAAGGGAGACCAACAGATAATTGGCATTGATAGGCGATGAGCAATAGACAATAGAAGCCAACACTTTACAGTAATTAGCGCTGATAGTTATGGACAACTGGAATTACCTAGCAGTGATAATTTAGTCCTGGCTTCCGGTTGTCCATAACTATCAGCGCACATTAAATAATATTCTATACGACTATACAAAACTATCGGACCAAGGGCAACAGGTGGAGCTGTGTTGGATCCCCTCTCACATAGATATTCATCGAAATGAAAACGCAGACACACTGGCGAAGCTAGCTCTAGACAAAGCAGAGATACAGCCTATTCCCTAAACTAGAGATAAAAAGCTAAAATCAAAGCCTCCATAGCCCAAAGATGGCAAACCCAGTCGGACGCAAGTAAGATCGGCAGATGGCTATACAAAATTTAACCGATCCACCAAAAGCCATACTCATACTCAAATGAAAGGACAGTTAAAATTGCAATCTCACGCCTCAGACTCGGTCACAAAAAGCACTATGAAAAGGTATGCCCATCTTGTAATCAACCTGAATCCATTGCTTACTTGTTATTGGAATGTCAAGACCAAACCCCAGCCCGGACTTGGTTAAAACAAGAATTGCTGTTAGATCCGCTATCTATCGTAGATCTCTTAATGTCAAACTAACACTATTTATGAGTGATGGACAGCTATTCGAACTTATATAAACAGAGCAGCCCAAGATAAAAATGAACACTTAGTGATATCAATATACGAAAATAGAAATCATATCAATTCAAAAACAGAAATTCTGTGAATACGAAACTCGCAATAGATATGTGTACCCTACTCACACACATGAGTCACAAAGAGGGAAAGGTCAGCAAAAATTGCTAAGGCAGAAGGCGACCTCTTAACAACGTAAAGCAACAACAACATGTTGTTCATTCACTTGATGAAGGAGTAAGCATATACTCCGAAACGTTGTGTTCCTCATGATAAAGAGTGAGTGAGTGAGTTGGGTTTAACGCCGCTTTTAACAGTATTCCAGTTATATCGCGGCGTTCATGATAAAGAAGTTGACATCCATAAATTCTCCTCCTTTTGTGTATCACTTCAAAATGCCTTTCAAAGACTTGACTAATGATGACCTGTAAACAATCAAGTCTGGACGAGACAAACCAGTGATTGATAATAGGAGCAACGATCCAAGTCTACCGGGTACAATGGCACAATCAACCGAGGTATTCAGTCTGGCCAGCCTTTTAATTCAACTCTTCCGATAGACATAGTTTGATGGGCATCTATTCTAACCTGGAATCCCCACATAGTTTCTGAAGTAAGGACGTGGTTGGAAGGTTTACCCGTGGTGGAAGATTCCGAAACCAGTAGTAGTCGTTCACGGTGGCCCAGTTGAACATGTAGTAGAACAAGTCGTCGTAGTGCGGGTATGTAAACATCTCATGAGATGCCGTCTGGGATCCGAATGGGAAGCTGTGTTTCACCAAGTCCACCTTTGTATGAGAGTATATAAATGTTCTTGCACAAGTTTATATGTGGTTCTGAACACTCAATTGTGGACACAACTATCGGGTAAAAGAAAGTATTAGCTTGAAATAGGAAATGACCAAAAAATTAAAAACAATATCAAAACGTTAACGCACTGACAACAGTCGCAGAAACACTGCAAACACAAGGTCCAAACTACAACTATGATACCCGTATCGATATATTTACTTTTGTCTACCCGAAGCGATTTTTTTTATCATCCAAAACTAGTTTCCAAAGGAGATATTCAGTTTATCTCACTCGGGTGGATAGCATCACAATGCTTTGCAAGCCATTGCGACGTCACAACCAAATGATATCCCTTATCTTTCTGCTGGTTAGGTGTACACTCAATGCACTGGTTATTATTGTTTACAAACTGAAAAACAAGTTATAAAGCCTAGGAGTTATGACTTTTTGTCGACTCGTGTTGATATATTTGATACAACAAAACCCACTTACGTGAGATTCTCTATGTGCACCCCTATTCCCCTATGGGTATAGCGTCATGTCAATTTACCTGAATGTCAAGGTCAGCGTTGGATACATGTGGCGGAGCATGGACGCTGTAACAGACATGTCCGAAATGGCGTCATTGAAATGCTGTTGAATTGTTTTACGCTGAACGAAATACCAAACGTTTTGGGTATGTGAGTCTGGTTTTACGCAAAGTATAGCAATAATGTTCCAATACAAACAGAAATTGGGTTCTTGAATTGTACCTTCGCCTTCGGTGTGACGAAGCAGCGCATTAACCATATGATGTCATACAGGTATCTATTTTTTATTCTTTGAGAGAGTGTGTGATTGAGTGATTGATTGAGTGAGTGAGTGAGTGAGTGAGTGGAGGGAAGCCATCTGACCAGGCCCCGCCCTTGCACCAGCTCTGTGTACAACATAATAACATACATGTTAGTGAGTGAGTGAGTGAGTGAGTGAGTGAGTGAGTGAGTGAGTGAGTGAGTTGGGTTTAACGTCGCTTTTAACAGTATTCCACTTATATCCTGACGTGTCAGCTTAATGTGGGAGGAAAGCCCGAAGTGATGCAGGTCTTAGACGTTTACCACTTCTGTGAAACCCACGAGCACAGGTATGGTCCTGAAAAAACTAGAAACATAATCGGGGCAAACCGGGTTTCGAACCCACAATCATAGGTTTCTGGCGTACCAAAGGGACGCAACTCTGCACAGCGAATTGCGGCGCCTTAGACGACTGGGCCACCCGTGTCCCTGTTATTCTTTGAACCCTTGTGTGGATTCCGGGTTAGAATTGGTGAGAGACGAACAAATGGTTCGAGTGCACAGGCTCTGTGACTTGTTTGATTGCGTGTCATCGTTCACCTTCGGCGTGGATCATTTCTCACAATATCAGTCACTGGATTATCTGGTCCAGGGCTGATTATTTACAGTCTGTCGTCATGGAGCTGGAAAATTGCTGAACAGAACTGTACCTGCCATTATCACTATCTGATAGCGTTTCATGAAAACAAGTTCATGACAGTCGGTGACGTGCAATAGTTTTCTTATAAGTAGGGAAAGAGGTGTGTGCACGTGCAGGATTGGGATCTGAGGAGACACATGTGTAATTGGGATCTGAACACATGTGATGAGGAGACACGTGTGTGATTTGGATCTGAACTCACGTGATGAGGAGACACATGTGTGTTTGGGATCTGAACCCACGTGATGAGGAGACACGTGTGTGTTTGGGATCTGAACTCATGTGATGAGGAGACACATGTGTGATTTGGATCTGAACTGACGTGATGAGGAGATACGTGTGTGTTTGGGATCTGAACTCATGTGATGAGGAGACACATGTGTGATTTGGATCTGAACTGACGTGATGAGGAGACACATGTGTGATTGAGATCTGAACTCACGTGATGAAGAGACACGTGTGTAATTGGGATCTGAACTCGTGTGATGAGGAGATACGTGTGTGTTTGGGAACTGAACTCACGTGATGAGGAGACACGCGTGTGATTAGGATCACATGTGATGAGGAGATACGTGTGTGATTGGGATCTGAACACATGTGATGAAGAGACACATGTGTGTTTGGGATCTGAACCCACGTGATGAGGAGACACGTGTGTGTTTGGGATCTGAACTCATGTGATGAGGAGACACGTGTGTGATTTGGATCTGAACTCACGTGATGAGGAGACACATGTGTGTTTGGGATCTGAACCCACGTGATGAGGAGACACGTGTGTGTTTGGGATCTGAACTCATGTGATGAGGAGACACATGTGTGATTTGGATCTGAACTGACGTGATGAGGAGATACGTGTGTGTTTGGGATCTGAACTCATGTGATGAGGAGACACATGTGTGTTTGGGATCTGAACCCACGTGATGAGGAGACACGTGTGTGTTTGGGATCTGAACTCATGTGATGAGGAGACACGTGTGTGATTTGGATCTGAACTCACGTGATGAGGAGACACATGTGTGTTTGGGATCTGAACCCACGTGATGAAGAGACACGTGTGTAATTGGGATCTGAACTCGTGTGATGAGGAGATACGTGTGTGTTTGGGAACTGAACTCACGTGATGAGGAGACACGCGTGTGATTAGGATCACATGTGATGAGGAGATACGTGTGTGATTAGGATCTGAACACATGTGATGAGGAGATACGTGTGTGTTTGGGATCTGAACACATGTGATGAAGAGACACATGTGTGTTTGGGATCTGAACCCACGTGATGAGGAGACACGTGTGTGTTTGGGATCTGAACTCATGTGATGAGGAGACACGTGTGTGATTTGGATCTGAACTCACGTGATGAGGAGACACATGTGTGTTTGGGATCTGAACCCACGTGATGAGGAGACACGTGTGTGTTTGGGATCTGAACTCATGTGATGAGGAGACACATGTGTGATTTGGATCTGAACTGACGTGATGAGGAGATACGTGTGTGTTTGGGATCTGAACTCATGTGATGAGGAGACACATGTGTGATTTGGATCTGAACTGACGTGATGAGGAGACACATGTGTGATTGAGATCTGAACTCACGTGATGAAGAGACACGTGTGTAATTGGGATCTGAACTCGTGTGATGAGGAGATACGTGTGTGTTTGGGAACTGAACTCACGTGATGAGGAGACACGCGTGTGATTAGGATCTGAACACATGTGATGAAGAGACACGTGTGTGTTTGGGATCTGAACACATGTGATGAAGAGACACGTGTGTGTTTGGGATCTAAACACACGTGATGAGGAGACACTTGTGTGTTTGGGATCTGAACACATGTGATGAGGAGATACGTGTGTGATTAGGATCTGAACACATGTGATGAGGAGATACGTGTGTGTTTGGGATCTGAACACATGTGATGAAGAGACACGTGTGTGTTTGGGATCTAAACACACGTGATGAGGAGACACGTGTGTGTTTGGGATCTGAACTCACGTGATGAGGAGACACGTGTGTGTTTGGGATCTGAACACATGTGATGAGGAGGCACGTGTGTGTGTTTGGGATCTGAACTCATATGATGAAGAGACACGTGTGTGTTTGGGATCTGAACACTCATGTGATCAAGAGCCACGTGAACATATAGAACAAATATCGAGAAATAAGGAGTTTCATTGAACCTCATTAAACATACTTTTTAAAATTTAGAAAACAGTACTGTTGAATATTTAAGTTTTATAAGAGTATAACAGTAATTCATTTCACTACTCGGCAATACTGTAGAAGGATTTGAAGTACAGTTCATCCTTTACTTCGAACAATTAAATACAAATGACCATGTGCAAAACTATCAGACAAACAGGATTCTATACCTAAAGTTTATGTTGTTCTTCCTGAGCTGATCAATCCTCTTGTCGGCCTCAGACTTCCAGTTCTTGTCCTCGGGTATTTCCGTCAGTGACATGTCATCCACTCGGTAATTGACGGTTCTGTCTGGCCCGGACACTCTCAGTTCTACGGTCTTGTGATCTGAACCAGGAATATCGGCATCAAGTACATACCAATGGATCTGAGTACTGTATACTACACAAAATAAATAAAGGATAATCTTAATTAACAAAAGGTGTAGGCGTCCGACTGTGGCAGTGCGTTGCTTCGGCTTCGTACTGAACTGGAGACTTAACAGGCTCTATGTTACTATCACCCTTATAACACACAGTCAACGTAAATCTTACAATTCGTGACAATATAACAGTTGCATTAAGCGTGTTACGCTTTTGTCTGGGCCCCATGGGGCTTCAGGATTAGAACAGCCCCCCAGCAACCTGTACATGTCCTAAGAGATGACCAAAATCGATGTCTTTGTTAGTGAGAGTGAATATGGTTTTACGCCGCTTTAAGCAATATTCCAGAAATATCACGGCGGGGGACACCAGAAATGGGCTTCACACATTGTACCCATGTCGGGAATCGAACCCGGGTCTTCGGCGTGACGAGCGAACGCTTTAACCACTAGGCTACCCGACTGCCCCATGTCTTTGTTAAAAGCGTGTCATCGTACCTCGACGGTATGGGTCGTTGTTCACAATATCAATCACTTTATTGTCTGGCCCGGACTCGATTATTGACATATAAATGGAATATTGCTGAGCTTGGCTCTAACCAACCAACCAATCAACAAACAAACAAACCTGTCTCCTGGAACATGAAGAAGCCGGAGATTGAGGTCCAGCCCTTTTGGCTGTACATGCCATTGTTCTCCACCACGTCCACGTAGCTGTGGGAACCTGGGATAAACAGAGTCCTACAAAGTTTGCTTTAATGCCATAAACAAACATAATTTCAGTTCTATCACGACAATAACAGCGTAATAATCGGGCGAAGCCATGAGTGATGCAGGTCATACACATTCACCACTCCATGAAAGCCACAAGGGTACTATGATGAAAAATCAAGGATCATACAGGCGAATGTTGGCTTCCAACCCAAAATCAGCGGATCCTGGCACGGCCAAGGGGAGTAACGTAGCACCAAGATCAGTGTCGTCCTCTGGCCATTACTATGTTCTATCCCAAGAGACAATTGTCATCCCAAGCAAATATGTACAGCAGGGTAGATGTGGGGGATCTGTGAAAACTGCATTGGCTATCATCCGGTGTCATTGCTTCGACATTGGTGCAACGTCAATATATGTTTAGAATGTACCAGTCTATTACCTCGAGTACATTATATATTCAGGTAAGGTATAGTACTGCCATTTTACTCCGTGGACATCTCTTGTTTTTTCATGCAATGAAGACTTCGTTTGTTGACAGAAAAGACGACTTTACAACACTGATCTATGTGAAGAAATTTGGTTATTTTAAGTTACCATCATGAAGCACAATGTCCATAACAATGGTGAACCTCTGGAAGATCTTTCCAGTCACATCGTTCAGCTGTTTGACACGGGCCTGGACGAAGTAACGGGTGTTGACTTGGAGGGAAGCCATCTGTCCAGGGCCCGCCCTTGCCCCAGCTCTGTGTTCAACAATTATAACATACATGTGAGTGAGTGAGTGAGTGAGTGAGTGAGTGAGTGAGTGAGTGAGTGAGTGAGTGAGTGAGTGAGTGAGGTTGGCGTAACGCCGCTCTGAACAATATTTCTGTTTCTGCGTGTCAGCTTAGTGTGGGAAGACAGTGACGTAGATATTTATCACTTTGAGGAAATTCACGAACACGGGAACGGTGCTGACAACCTGGACAGTGACGGCGGCGGCTGTCACATAATCAGAGGGAATTTTGGATTCGAACTCACTGTCATTGTTTCCACTAGAGCCTAGTGGGTGCAACTGATATAAAGCGAAATCGGTGACCTGGTGAACTAGGCCACGATGCCTTCCCTCCCTCCCTATGCAGTTCCAGAGGACAACAGTCGATGGCTGTTTTGTATTTTTAAAAGGTACATATATGATAGCACCTAAAATAATTCAAGGTTCAATACGTTATCACTATTATCGCTGACTAACAGACACACATTTTCCAACTATACCTCAGCCAATCGCGCAGGGAATAGCGAAACGTACCGATTATGCCAGGGTCAGAGGTGGACCCAGCATGATGATCAGCGTTGCCCTTACCGTGATGAGATTTCCACCGAGTGCTTTCCCTCCACATGACCAGCATTGCCCTTACCGTGATGAGATTTCCACCGAGTGCTTTCCCTCTACATGATCAGTGTTGCCCTTACCGTGATGAGATTTCCACCGAGTGCTTTCCCTCCACATGATAAGCGTTGCCCTTACCGTGATGAGATTTCCACCGAGTGCTTTCCCTCCACATGATCAGCGTTGCCCTTACCGTGATGATATTTCCACCGAGTGCTTTCCCCCCACATGATCAGCGTTGCCCTTACCGTGATGAGATTTCCACCGAGTGCTTTCCCTCCACATGACCAGCGTTGCCCTTACCGTGATGAGATTTCCACCGAGTGCTTTCCCTCCACATGATCAGTGTTGCCCTTACCGTGATGAGATTTCCACCGAGTGCTTTCCCTCCACATGATCAGCGTTGCCCTTACCGTGATGAGATTTCCACCTAGTGCTTTCCCTCCACATGATCAGCGTTGCCCTTACCGTGATGAGATTTCCACCGAGTGCTTTCCCTCCACATGATCAGCGTTGCCCTTACCGTGATGAGATTTCCACCGAGTGCTTTCCCTCCACATGACCAGCGTGGCCCTTACCGTGATGAGATTTCCACCGAGTGCTCTCCCTCCACAT
Source organism: Haliotis cracherodii (assembly GCF_022045235.1). Taxonomy (NCBI): domain Eukaryota; kingdom Metazoa; phylum Mollusca; class Gastropoda; order Lepetellida; family Haliotidae; genus Haliotis; species Haliotis cracherodii. Next base: position 61,359,851 of record NW_027266330.1, read on the forward strand.
GATCAGTGGACGAACGCATCTGACATCCCCTGGCTGTCCAACTAGAGTTGATGTCGGGATTCTCGAAACCAGGGTCTTTGAACATTTCCGCCGCACACCCCACCAGAAGCAGGCAATAGGATAGTCCGAGCACTGCCGGCAAAACACGTTCCGACATCGTGTGTGTCTTCAGGTGAACGTTACATCACCATCTACACTCTATATATTACCTGCCTGGACTGTGATCGAAACATCTGCATACTGATAAGATAAATGTTTTTGATTTGAAGTTTACATAACGATAAACAGCTGTGTGACCGACGAAATTTGACGTTAACACATAATAATGTTGTTTTTTTAATTTCAAGTTTACATAACGATAAACAGCTGTATGACCGACGAAATTTGACGTCAACACATAATAATGTTTTTTTAAATTTCAAGTTTACATAACGATAAAAAGCGGGATGAACGACGCAATTTGACGTCCATGCGTTTTTCACGAGACCGTGTTCTTTAAATGACGTAAACACTGACGGACTACTTCCACTCTCCACCTGCATTCTTTGAAGGTTCATAATCCAACACAAAGTGAAAGTCAATTCTTAATTATAACCTAAATAGTGCATACTCAATGAAATTTCTTCAGAAGATATCGTAGGACTATATCCAGGAACAATATGGATTAGTGTTTCCATGACAATAGCCTCAGCAGATTAATCATTGGCAAATGCATAGTTACATAAGTGAGTGAGTATGGTTTTAAGCCACTTTTTAGCAATATTCTAGCTAACATCACAGTGGACAGCAGAAATGGGCTTTACGTAATATACCCATGGGAGGAGACGAACCCGGGCCTTCGGCGTGATGAGTCTACGCTTTAACCACTTAGCTACACAACCCCTCCCCCCAACCCCCCCCCCCCCACCCCCAATCCAAGTTTCTTGTGTTTTTGAGCAAAGTTTCATTATGTGACGTCCTGTGACCTTGTACCTATATGGAGTGTTTTGAGTGGGTTGTCAATCACTGACATCAGGCTTTGAAACAAAATATGCTCAAGCTGTTTATTTGCCCCGCAATAATTCCCTCGAAAAATATTTGAAGGTTTACTCTCTACACCAACTCCATCAGTAAACCACTCAATCTTTACACACAACCCATATCTACTCCTTGCCCCGTCTCCGCGTATCTCCATCTCTCCACAACTCCTTATATACATCTCCATCTCTCCACAACTCCTTATATACATCTCCATCTCTCCACAACTCCTTATATACATCTCCATCTCTCCACAACTCCTTATATACATCTCCATCTCTACACAACTCCTTATATACATCTCCATCTCTACACAACTCCTTATATACATCTCCATCTCTCCACAACTCCTTATATACATCTCCATCTCTCCACAACTCCTTATATACATCTCCATCTCTACACAACTCCTTATATACATCTCCATCTCTCCACAACTCCTTATATACATCTCCATCTCTACACCCCTATTGAACTGGCTACATGACTTCAGGAACTACCCCGAGAAGCATAGAGGAAAGACTGACAAATGTTCAGCAGGAAAGACCTGATCCTTCTTTATGGTCATTCATAATTGAGTCACTTGATTATCAGGTTTGTTTACAGGCCGCCGTCGCGTCAAGTATACTGCTGTGCGGCGTCAGGTAATAAATACTATTTTTTGCACATTATGTGAATAGCGGGAGCTACCGGTAGGGCAGGACATGATTACCCTTTTCGAGAACACTCGGTGTCACCAGTGGTCCATTCATACAATTTTCACAGCTATTTTACCCTTTTCGCAAAATGGAATATGTTTCGGTGTACAATCAAGACTGTTCACACTCTTGCATTGAGATTTTATATTTATTAAATGAAAGAAAAAGCGCATTTACAGATAGGGTATGGGGCGAGATGTAACAACACATATACACGAAGCTAATCAACAACAAAGAATACTGTTTTCTGAGCGTCAAGACAAAGAGAAACACTTCCTTTCGACCAAGCATTCGACTAAATCATTTAAAACATAATGACAAGTTTCGGAGCAGAATACATTTGTCCTTTTTTGTTTTATATGGTACATTTACTTAAGGAAACATACACTTAAAACAGCACTCTCCTCTTGCTGAATATGTATAGAAAGAAGCCATTGAGATATGTTCCGTTAAATTTGGGAAAATTGGAAAATGTCAGTTAGCTGCATTTGTAAAACAATATCATCAATATACAATACAATAACACCTCGGTCGTTATCAGTTCTTTATTTTGCTTTAGAGGCAATGGTTTTGATGCACTGCACATATGTGAGGTACATATGTCAGGCCAATGTGAAAGTCCAAAAAAGCGAATACGCATTCAAAATCTATCAGTAATTTTCTTAACTTATTGCAAAATGTAAGCACAAAGATTGTTGCTAAGTTGGTTTCTTTGTTACTGGGTCAGAGAGGCATTTTAAACCCTATTATAACACCAAGAATGCACAACATCTCTAAATCATACTGCCATGTCTAAATGATGAGATCTGATTGGTTCACGTGATTTTGATAAAATTCCATGTTTCCAGCCATGGAGGGGAGAGAATATATCCCTTATACTCCGCCACGAAGAAAACAGGCTGCACGTGGATTTTCTCTGCGGGAGAATAAATCCCTTATACCCGCTTCGAAGCAATGAGCCGCAGGCTTTTTACCGAGTTAATGAAGGTCACGCGACATAGCACACGGTAACCCCATCCTTAATCGAACAGCTGTTTTCTATCAATCTTGAATTTCTTTTAACCTCTCCTACAACGTCATTTTAAAACATGTCGGTAAAATGAATTCGTTGTAGCAGTATCCCTCGGGGTACATGTGGTTTTATGCCTCTAGCTCGTGGTACAAAACCTCCCGCGGGATACTGGTACAACTTATTTTGTCCAAAGCGTCTTCAACATCAGCAGATGTTATCACGATAGTTACTGAAGAAGAGAGGATTTTATCCAGAAATTTAATCTTGACCAATTCAAAATGTTAAAGTATTTCACAAAAGAAGAAAAATACGTATAGGTCACATTCAGAAAGCTAATCCATAAAAATCGTTGATATATCGGTGTTTCTCTAAGCACTACTACTCCTTGTAATACAGAGTTAATGATGTCCGCCCATCAGCAACATACGTAGAATACGGTAGTTCGGCCAGGCCTCTCCACGTGGCATGTGGGGGTACCGCTTCGTCTGAAAGTATTAAAAGTGCAAGGTAGTACTTAAGTTAGAGGCTTAAGTGGAGGCTTCCAGAAGCGAGTATTTTGCAGTGCTCTGACTTCTAGGTAATGCATGGTTATGACTGTAAGCGAATTTCTTCTCTTACCTGATATCGAATGCGGCTGATATAACCAACTGTCAGTTCTCAACTGACTACGTCCATTGTTTCTGTTGTTTTCATTGTACCTGCTATATATGAGCCTCGTGCTTCTTTCCATGGAGGGGGCACGGGTGGCCCAGTCGTCTAAGGCGCCACGATTCGCTGTGCAGAGTTGCGTCCCTTGGGCACGCCAGAAACCTATGATTGTAGGTTCGAATCCCGGTTCGCCCCAATTATGTTTCTAGATTTTGTCAGCACCATACCCGTGCTCGTGGGTTTCACCGAAGTGGTAAACGTCTGAGACCTGCATCACTTCGGGCTTTCCTCCCACATTAAGCTGACACGCCGCGATATAACTGGAATACTGTTAAAAGCGGCGTTAAACCCAACTCACTCACTCACTCTTTCCATGGATTGTGTCCTCCACAACCAGTGAGTGTGAAGCCGTCAGGACACGTCGCCTTCAGCAGTCCGCTCACAGGTTGAGGCTTTGCAGAGTGTACGCTACACGAGAGAGCCCTGCAGCAGGTGGCATAGGAATACATGCCTGCAATAAGAACACGTTGGCGCTCAGACTTTGGATTTTTCATTATTTTCTCCAGACCATGACTGGCAAGGATGGGCATGGAGGCCAAAAATGTAAAAAAAAGGAGTAACGTCTTGAAACTCGACAGGCGGGTCGGCCTAGACCCTCCGACCACGTTGGCTCTCAGACTTTGGATTTTTCAGGATTTTTTCGAGGCCTTAGGGCTATGTTCTGTCAAGCCATGACTTGCCAAACTACGTACGAAGGCCGAAAATTAAAAAAAAGACATAACGTCTTGAAACTCGACAAGCAGGTTGGCCTGGACCACGTTGGCGATCAGACTTTGGATTTTTTACTATTTTCTCCAGGCCTCAGGAGCTTCGTTGTGTCAAACCATGACTGGCCAGAATACGCATGGATGCCAAAAATTAATAAAAGGAGTAACGTCTTGAAACTCAACAAGCGGGTCGGCCCGGACCCTCCGACCACGTTGGCGCTCAGACTTTGGATTTTTCACTATTTTCTCTAGGCCTCTACGATGGTTATGGCTATGCAAGTATAATGTAACTTATAACATGGGAGCAATGTTTACAAAACAAACGCAGCGTCATTTTGTTATTCTAGAAGATGCACATCTAGAATTTTCTCAAAATGATTTTTGTTTGTGGATTAGATGTATTATGAAGACTACATGATAACGGAGTCACGTTTCATATTTCTATATGTCTTCAGCACCCCATGTCTGCCGTCAAAGGCGACTATGCTTGTCGAAAGAGGCGAATAACGGGATCTGGTGGTCAGCTAGATGACTTGGTTGATGCATGTCATCGATCCTAATTGATGGATCGGTGCTCTTGTTGTCAATCACTGGATTGTCTGGTCCAGACTCAATTATTTACTGACCGCAGTTATATAGCTTGAATATTGTTGAGTGAGGCGTTAAACAACAAACAAATCATGTGAGGATCGCTCATCATCAAGTATTGCAGCTGCATGGCGGTGGTCTGTACATAGTCTGTGTTGATAATCCAGTATTACAGCTGCATGACGGCGGTCCGTTCATAGTCTGTGCTGATAATCCAGTATTACAGCTGCATGACGTTGGTCCGTTCATATTCTGTGCTGATAATCCAGTATTACAGCTGCATGACGGCGGTCCGTTCATAGTCTGTACTGATAATCCAGTATTACAGCTGCATGACGGTGGTCCGTTCATAGTCTGTGCTGATTATCAAGCGATTGACGTGATTGGCATCGATCCCAGCAATACGGATTAAATGCAATCATTTCTCGAGCTTGACTACCCGATCCGTTTATTCGTCTCTTGCAAGGAGCACGGTATGTTTTTTCAGTTATATTTATATTAAGTATTTTGTTTCAGAGGAAAGTGAGCGATTTACAATATCGAGTCACACCGGTAGTATTTCAGCCATATTCAAGAACCTTGAAACAAGGGACAGTAACACAACTGAACTATCACGGATTTATTTTTGAACTATTGTGTAACCTTTAAAAGATATCAGGGGGGTGACCCAGTCGATTCGCTGTGCAGAGTTGCGTCCCTTGGGCACGCCAGAAACCTATGATTGTGGGTTCGAATCCCTGTTCGCCACGATTATGTTGCTAGGTTTGTCAGCAACATACCCTTGCTCGTTGGTTTAACCGAAGTTGTAAACGTCTTAGACCTGCATCACTTCGGGCTTTCCTCCCACATTAAGCTGACACGCCGTGATGTAACTGGAATACTGTTAAAAGCGGCGTTAAACCCAACTCACTCACTCACTTTAAAAGATATCGCAATATCAAACAACACATGATTAAAACGAGATAAAGATCAACATCTACCAAAGTGAGGCAGCCATACTAAGGTCCATGGGAACTTCCGTTACATCTGCTACCTACATGATTTCCCAACAGGATTGACATCATCCCTTTAGTTCTAGCCAAAAAATATAATATGACACATATACTACGTTTAGGGGCGGTCGGGTAGCCAAGTGGTTAAAGCGTTCGCTCGTCACGCCGAAGACCCGGGTTCGATTCCCGAAATGGATACAATGTGTGGAGCCCATTTCTGGTGTCCCCCGCCGTGATATTGCTAAAAGCGGCGTAAAACCATACTCACTCACTCACTATACTACGTTTAAGATTAAGACATAATACTTTGAATGACGTGTAACTTGCATACCCTCTTAGGGGGACAATACATTTACGCTGCTTCAATCCCCCTCGAGAGTACAGCCACTAACAATCTTAGTTACTAATTTGACACTACCAATTTATAACATAACACAGTGCACATAACAAAATTATCAATTCAGTCAATTAAATAATATATTACATTAAAAGGTTCCTTTGTGGATGAAACTTTGAAATAAATTATCCCTTGTGATCGAAAATACAACAGAATCAAGCAAGATCAGTGTTTGATCGTGATTGTTTTTTGGCTAGTATTATGCACAACCACCAGTAGCTAAAGTGATGACGTAAATCCTGCTGGGGAATTATGCAGGAAGCAGAGGTACTGTAAGTCCCCATGGTCCCCTACGAGGTGGCCTAGCTTTGGTTTCTGGTGGCATGTTGCCCGTGTTTTTTAAACTGTATACATGATATTGTTATGCTCAAATAAATTGTTTTTAAATATAGTATGCCCAAACATGTTTCATGAATTGTTTTTAAATTTTGCTTTGGATAAATAACTCAATAGTAAACATATTAAACTTGGTCTCGTCGCAATATGGCTGAAATAATGCCGATGCGACGTTAAATTTTAACTCACTCACGCATCACAAGGTTTACATAACGGATGAACTTCATATTTCAATAAATATTCATTTGAATGTCGCGAATGGCCGATACGACATTGTCTTAAGCCCGGGTTATGGTAGAGACCTAGGTTCATAATCAGGTCGGATCTGGGATTCGAACACACAATCTTGTCAATCGACGCAACAGTGGGTAGGTAATTATGTCGGTCCTCAGTCGACCTTACCCCTCGTACACCCCGTGTAGTCTATATATCCTGTTAAATATAAACATATCCTATTACAGCTGACTGTCTGCAAATGACATATGAGAATCTGGAACAATGTTCTCACACACTAAACTATGCACCGCGCGAACAATGACTGACTGACTTCTCCGCGGAGATAAGCAAGCCCTTGTTCCGTACACGATCACGTCACACCCGTACACTCCGAAACTTCAAATAAGCGTTAAAAACAAAATACAAGGCTTTTGCCTGTTTACCCAGTTACCAAATTAGCGGGCACCTGTCAGTAGTTATACCATCACTCTCAACGCAGTTGGGCCCATGTATATACACAGCTTTGGGACAGGCTTAGTTCGTGCTCGTTATTGACACAACGGCGGGCGGGACGGCTGTGTTTTGGCTGTTTAATGAGGACAGTGAAGCTCATTTACCTTTAATGATAGGGAGTCGCATATGTGCATTGTCCTTGGTGTACATTCATGTTCAGTTGGTGAGCGCTGTTCAGGGCCTTGTGGAGGCTCTTAGGTTGGTCAGCGTGGTCAGGAAGCTCTGGTCACCGCGATGGACGTCCGTCTGTCCGTGATGTTGGTGTTGGGATGTGTGGGGGTGACGTGGGCAACGGTGTGGATGAAGGTGTCCGAGGAAGGGGCTAACACAAGTAAGTTTGTTTGTTTGTTTGTTTGTTGTTTAAGGCCGCCCTCAACAATATTCCAGCTATATGACGGCGGTCAGTGAATAATCGAGTCTGGACCAGACAAACCAGTAATTGACATCATGAGCATCGATCCACACAATTGGGATACATCAACCAAGTCAGCGAGCCTGACCACCCGATCCCGTTAGTCGCCTCTTACGACAAGCATAGTCACCTTTTACGGCAAGCATGGGTTGCTGAAGACCTGTTCGCTGGCTTGGTTGATGCATGTCATCGTATCTCCATTGGGTAGATCGATGCTCATGTTATCAATCACCGGATTGTCTGGTTCAGACTCAATTATTTACAGACCGCCGTCATATAGCTGGGATATTGGTGAGTGCGGCGTTAAACATCGCCAAATACACCAGCACATATCTACAGATCGCAGGAGAACATGATGGGCTGGTAGGCTTCAATTTTGCCTTCCGCCGCCGACATTTCAGTTAATCTCACTGACGTGGTACTTTTTAAATAGTTTAAGACCCCTTAACTGTCTCCATGGTGATACAGGGTGTGTGGTTTACCCGACATCTGCTGCTGTATATATGCATTGACATTTCTAAAACTGTTTTGTTTCTATGTTGTTTAAGGCTGCACTCAGCAATATTCACACTGGGGATAAAAATGGTCAAGACTTTCCGATGGCTCAGGACGAATTTTGTGTTTGTTGTTTAACGCAATATTCCAGCCAAATGATGGTGGTCTGTAAATAATGGAGTCTGGACGAGACATTCCAGTGATTGATATTTTGAGCAAGGATCCATGCCGTCGGGGTACGGTGACCCGCTATCAACAAAGCCTGACCACCCGATCCATTTTGTCGCCTCTCAAGACCAACCTACGTTGTTAGGGACCTATCGTCAACCGAAATCCCAACGGGTGTGAAAACTACCTCAAACCTCATAAACGTCCTTTCTCCTTAACATGAACATCAGTGTAACATTAATACAGGGAAGAACATCAGTGTAACATTAATACAGGGAAGAACACCATTGTAACATTAATACAGGGAAGAACACCATTGTAACATTAATACAGGGAAGAACACCATTGTAACATTAATACAGGGAAGAACACCATTGTAACATTAAACAGGGAAGAACACCAGTGTAACATTAATACAGGGAAGAACACCATTGTAACATTAGATCAGGGAAGAACACCAGTGTAACACTAATACAGGGAAGAACACCATTGTAACATTAATACAGGGAAGAACATCAGTGTAACATTAATACAGGGAAGAACACCATTGTAACATTAATACAGGGAAGAACACCATTGTAACAATAATACAGGGAAGAACACCAGTGTAACATTAATACAGGGAAGAACACCATTGTAACATTAATACAGGGAAGAACACCATTGTAACATTAATACAGGGAAGAACATCAGTGTAACATTAATATCAGGGAAGAACACCAGTGTAACATTAATACAGGGAAGAACACCATTGTAACATTAATACAGGGAAGAACACCATTGTAACATCGGCACAGTGAAGAACATTACTGTAACATTAGTGGCGGAAGAACATCTCTGTAACATTAACCGTTAAACATTTACATGACAGACCAACCCTGTCTCGTTTTCATAAGGCCTATTAGAATATGCTTCAGAGGTAAGGGATAACTGCAGTCAAGACAATTCCGAAAAACTTGAAATGATTCAACTCGAAGCCGCTCGCACAGTAACAGGTCTACCTAAATTCTCTCAAGATAGGGGTTTATATTTTGAAACCGGATGGGAATCACTATCTTATAGAAGAAAAAATATAAAGCTTTGGACAATTTACAGTATTGATAATAATGTATGTCCATCGTATTTACAAGACACGTTACCACCCAAAACATCAACTAATAGTAGATTTGAGTTACAACAAAAGAACAACATGAACATGCAGCATGCACAAACAGCAATCAAACTATGGAATGAGTTACCCCCTGAATACAGAAGGGCAAGATCATTGTCAAATTTTAAACAGATGATTAAATCAACCATTGCAGCTCCACCTCCATACTTCTTAACCGGCAACCGAAGAGCTAACATTTTACATACACGTCTAAGACACTCTTAAAGTTCCCTAAATGCAGATCTCTTCAAAGTAAACCCGTGAAGATCCGGGGTAAAGTAGGTCTTCAGCAACCCATGCTTGCCGTAAAAGGCGACAATGCTTGTCGTAAGAGGCGACTATAACGGGATCGGGTGGTCAGGCTCGCTGACTTGGTTGATGCATGTCATCGATCTCAATCGCGTGGATCGATGCTCATGATATTAATCACTGGACTGTCAGGCCCAGACTCGATTAAAACAACATGATGACACACATTCAGTTGGATTAGGACCATACCTCCACCTTTATATCTTGAAAGAATTCCACCATTTTACACACAACTTTCGTCTTAGCTAGCTTTACTGACAACTTGTAATCAAAGCAACACTTTTCCAAAATATCTATTAGTATCTGCAGACCACGCACCCTATCAGAAATAACATGAGCGTACTCTTTTGTACATAGACTGTAACCATCCTGACATCTTTGGTGAAACCATGTTATTAAGAACCATCAATAACATAGAACTGTTAATGGAGTCGATCCGGGGTAGAAAAGGTCTTCAGCAAACCGTAAAAGGTGACTATGCTTGTCGTAAAAGGCGACTAACGGGATCGCGTGGTCATTCTCGCTGACTTGGTTGATGCATGTCACCGTATCCTAATTGCGTGGATGATGCTATTGATGTCAATCACTGGATTGTCTGGTCCAGACACGATTATTTACAGACCGCAGTCATATAGGTGGAATATTGTTCAGTGCGGCGTAAAACAATAAAGAATCAAATTATAAGGATCAAGAGATGATAGTTGACGGCCTTATATATAACGACATTTGCCCCCTTGTGCAACTGGTTAACACATCCTTTGTACAATTGAGCTGTCATACCCCAGCGCAGAATGGAGTAGAACGGAATAATAACAATAGAGTAGAATGATTCAGGCAAATCTCAATTCAATATATGTTTCAGTGTTAATAGAACCTTCAACAACAGTATACGTCCTACTAAAATGAAAACATATATCCGAAAACTATTTCTGAATAAATTGATCTTCAAAACATATTATTCATTTAATTGTAGATGATTTGCATTTTGCATTCTCCTGCCACCATCATTTACAATGATATACGAACCCCTCCTTGGTCTAGTGGTAGAGCGTCCGCCCGGAGAGCGGAAGATCCGGGGTTCGATCCCCGGCCGCGTCATACCAAAAGACGTTAAAAGATGGTACTTGTTGTTACCCCGTCTGGCACTCGGCATTAAGGGGCTAAAACAAGGACTGGTCGGCTCGGAGTCAGTATACTGTGTCTGAGTGGGGTATTCATGTTAAACTGCGGCATGGTATCTCAGTGTGCTAGCACTATAAATCGTCATCATTCCGGACTAAAGTATTCACGGAAATGAAAAAAACCCTTTTTTTCGATCTCAGATTTTAAATAAATGCAGTTGGCATACAAAATATATAAATATTCAATCAACTCAATTAGAACTAATTGGGCCTTGGCATAAATACAGCGTATCAAAGGTTTTTATGTCTTTTTACACGTAAAAGTGTGCAAAAATATGAACAAGACTATTGTGAAACTGAGCATAACCAGGTGTTAGTAGATCAAGGTGAATGTCCATGACCTATGACACCTTGACGACAGGTGAAAACAGGTGCTTGAAACCCATGTGCATGTGACTTGTCAGTAGTTAGTGATTTGTGAGTGGCCTTGTGGGATAGTGAATCATCGTCAAAATATCAGAACGTAAAAGTAATATATTCCCTTCACAAACAACAACTTACATGTCATTATTATTATGTACATAAACATAGCTGTTATTTTTATTGTTGTTTTGATGACTTTTTTTCCAGGCGAATTTGCATAATGCCTATAACCTGTTTCTGCCTTGTCAATTTGGACTTAGTTTTATTTTTGAATGTTGAAAGTGCCTACAAATTACCTCCTGTAAAGTACATTTTGTATTGAGCACTGAGATAAAACTAGCATATCCAGACTAGTACTTTTCCAGTTGTTTTGTTATTTCGTATTTACATCTACGTATTGCTTTGTGTCGATGATTAAATCCAGCAAAACAGTTTTTTTTCATTTCCATGAGTACTTTAGTACAAGCAGCCACACACACACGCACAACCACACGTGCATGCACCCAGCTATATACGTGCAGTAATGTTGGACGCGACGTTGAACCCCATTTCACCTCATCTCGCCTACACCAATATAATTTACAATGATAGTTACACGAAGAGCATTCAACAGTTGGAACTACCAAGCAACGAATATTTTGCCATTTGGCAACTGAAGCCATGTATTGTATTATTCTCTCTTCAGCAAGAGAGAATAATACAATTCATGGCTTCAGTTGCCAAATGGCAAAGGGTCTTTCTTGTTCACTATTTACAGACTCGAGACTCTCTCAGCTCACTTGCTCATTCCTTCTGTGTTTCGCGTTGCTGTATTTTCCTGCAATTTCATAGAATTATAATAAAAAAAACCTTTATTTTCAGTCAGCAAACAAGTGGTGGAGATGTATCCTCAGCGTGTATTTGACCTCTCTGACCTCATCCAAAACTCCTCACAGCTTCAGATATATGGGTGAGTAGGTACAGCTTCCGTTCTTTCCAGCTATTATATCAAAGTGACGATTTCGCCCTGTGAAAATCAGTTTTATATTCCTGCAGGCTTGATAGCTCTACATAAACGTAAGTACCAAGGAGTACAAATATTTGTTTGTATGATTGAGAAACTCATCGAGTTGTTTTAATGTCTATTCCAAGTCTCGCTGTTTACACGTGAAGATCCGGGGTAGAATAGGTCTTCAGCAACCCATGCTTGCCGTAAAAGGCGACTATGCCTGCCGTATGAGGCGACTATCGGGATCGGGTGGTCAGGCTCGCTGACTTGGTTTGATGCATGTCATCGTATCCCAGCTGCGTGGAACGATGCTCATGATGCCAATCACTGGACTGTCTCCAGACTCGATTATTGATAGACCTCCGTCATATTGCTGGAATATTGCTGAGTACGGCGGTAAACAACAACAGCAACAACGACAACTAACTGATATTTTATTGAGTTATTCCTGACGGATGTAATTTATGTATTTATGAATTACCCTCAAGTAATATTTCTTCAAAGAAAAGAGACCGTCGTCCTTATGAAATGAACAAAATAAAAAGGATCTTGACATACTTTTTCTTATTCAATCTCATCAAAATCAAATCTTTGTTCTCGCTTCCGCTAAACAAAGATCTGAGGACATCCCATTACGGGTCACGTCAGGCCGACCTTGCGCGAACTTTAACCGGCCAATGGATTGACCAATCAGAAGGGAGCTTTCTCGTGCTTTACGGCACTAATTTCAAATTGGCGACTACACTTCGAAACATATTTTGACAAATTCGCGATTACAAATTTGAAACCTGAAGAAAAGAACATTTTGGAATGGCTAATAGATGGTCTAGACTGTATGGATTCTGTCGTTAATCCTGTAACTATCGTTCAGAATACCCCGTGTTAAAGTTTTCGAGGTTGCATGATTAGAAATCACACTCCGATTGTCACTTTCATGATCTGGTAAGCGAAGCTCTGATTAGTCGGATTAAATGTCGTTCTGACGTAAACCCTAATGGGATGTCTTCAGATCTTTGTTTAGCCGTAGTGAGAACTAATATTTGATTTTAATGAGATTGTGTCTTTTTCACTGTGAATCTTCGCACGGCGCTTAGTATTTCAGAACTAGTAATCAGCCTTTTCGCGGACACCTGATGTCATCGCTGATTTTTAGTGATCCATTTACATAATCTTCACCGTTATTTTGCCTTTTACGCCTCATGGAATATGTTTCGGGGGATACTCGAGACTGAGTGAGTGAGTGGGGTTTAACGGCGCATTTAACAGTATTCCAGTTAAATCGCGGCGTGTCAGCTTAATGTGGGAGGAAAGCCCGAAGTGATGCAGGTCTCAGACGTTTACCACTTCGGTGAAACCCACGAGCACGGGTATGGTGCTGACAAACCTAGAAACATAATTGGGGTGAACCGGGATTCGAACACACAATCATAGGTTTCTGGCGTGTCCAAGGGACGCAACTCTGCACAGCGAATTGCGGCGCCTTAGACGACTGGGCCACCCGTGCCCCCTACTCGAGGCTGATTAATCTGGTGTTGACGTCTTTTATTATAAGCCAGTTTTCGAGCCATGGGCCTAACCTAAAATAACCGGGCATATTTAGAAGACGCTTATTATTGGCAACGAACATGAGATGCATTACCGAGGTGAATAATTCTAATGGTTGATTTCCAGCGTTGAAGTCCATTCCCCGGGTGGTGTGACGTCACGTGTGGAGGTGTCAAAGGTCAGCAATGGAGGCTTCAACGCGGAGTGGGCGGTGCAGTCTCTGGTGATTGACGTGAGGGGACAGGCCTCTGTGGGAGTGTAAGTAGCGACCATTAACAGTAACGAAACACGGCAGTATCATTAACCTGTCAAGAGAGGCAATGCATTTAATTATACCTGTCATAAGGAAACGTTTTTTTTTCGCAGAAATATGTTTGTGGTAATATATCTATAATTATACTGAACATTCACATCAAGATCCGGGTTAGAATAGGTCTTCAGCAACCCATGCTTGCCGTAAATTCTACTAACGGGATCGGTTGGTCAAGCTCACTGACTTGGTTGATGCATGTCATCGTATCCTAATTGCGTGGATCGGTGCTCATGATGTCAAAAACTGGATTGTCTGGTCCAGAATCAATTATTTACAGACCGCCGTCATATAGCTGAACTATTGCTGAGTGCGGCGTTAAACAACAAACAAACAAAAACACACCAAAAAAGATGTCTGGACCCTCCGACTACCACAGATGTCCGGGGATACCCGACCTGCATAGATGACTTGGACGTCCAAGCAGTCAGGAGATCTCCCAATCTATGCTGGTCAGATGTCCCATACATTTGTGCTAGTCAGAGGTCCCAGATATTTATGCTGGGTGGAGGTCCTAGACATCTATGTTGGTTTGGGGTCCCAACACATCTATGTTGGTCGGAGGTCCCCATACATCTATGCTGGTCGGAGGTCCCCAGATATATATGCTGGTCGGGGGTCCCCATACATCTATGCTGGTCGGAGGTCCTCAGATGTATATGCTGGTCGGGGGTCCCCATACATCTATGCTGGTCGGGGGTCCCAAGACATCTATGTTGATTTGGGGTCCCCACACATCTATGTTGGTCGGAGGTCCCCATACATCTATGCTGGTCGGAGGTCCCCAGATATATATGCTGGTCGGGGGTCCCCATACATCTATGCTGGTCGGGGGTCCCAAGACATCTATGTTGGTCGGGGGTCCCAAGACATCTATGTTGGTCAGGGGGTCCCCGTACATCTATGTTGGTCGGTGACCCCATACATCTATTCTTGTCGGAGGTCCCCATACATCTATGCTGGTCGGCGGAGGCGACACACATGGATCAGGTGGTCAAGCTCGGGTGGTCTGAGAGGGGTCCTGGGAATAATTCGAAAGAAAAATATGATTTTGTGCGACGCACGTTGAAAGAATGACAGCTGAATAAAAACAATACTCTATTCAGGGATTACATGTATACGTATATTGCAGATTAAAATTTCGGATTGACTCGCGGATCCTCCTAAAAGATACTACCCTGTTCCTCAAGTACATCATAGGTAAGGTGGCGGTTTGCTCAACACTTGGATTTATGGATTATGGATCCTTTGATGCTACAAAACCCTTTCCATAATCACAAGAAACGGCACTGTACATGTCCTTTGTACGATTCTGACTTTATAATTAGCAGGGGGTTCAAGTAGTGTGTACATATAAATTTTATTAACCAGTGTGATTTTCAACTTGCCCCCAGAGAAAAGAAGAAAGATTCATGTAAACAAGAGTCATCAGAAAGATGACATATCCCCCCTGCAGCTGTCTGTAAAGTAACCACTAGTAAATGTGCAATTCTGTATGTAATGAGTCAACAGTTGAATGTTCTTTAAGAAGCATACATTGTTTACCCACTGAATGGTTTTCGAATTCTGCCCAGGAAACGAACCCCATACCCAATTGAGTCTATGTCAAACTTCATTCCATAAAAATTTAAAAAAATAAAAATTAGAAAAATCCCAAAATATCAAAAGGCACCACTTCAGTATATGCCTGATAGCTTTGCCAAATTTCGATTAAATACACTGAATCGTTTTCGAATTCTTCCCCGGAAACGAACCACATTCCCCAATTCAGTCCATGTCCAACTTCATTCCATAAAAATTGAAAAAAATAAAAATTAGAAAAAATCCCAAAATATCAAAAGGCATCACTTCAGTATGTGCCTGATAGATTTGCCAATTTTCGATCAAATACACTGAATGGTTTTGGAATTCTGCCCCGGAAAAGGAAAAGATTACGGACGGACGGACAGACGGACAGACGGACGGACAGACAGACTGGCTGATCGCTATATCCCCCCGCATTATATGCCGGGGGGATAAAAATGAATTATTAACTGAAGCAACACGGGTGGCCCAGTCGTCAAAGACAATTTGCTGTGCAGAGATGCATTCCTTGGGCAAGCCAGAAACTTATCTATGTAGGTTCGAATCCCAGTTTGTCCCGATCGTTTCCACACCCGTGCTCGTGGGTTTCACCAAAGTGGTATACGTCAGAGACCTGCATCTGTTCTGGCTTATTCCCACATTAAGCTGACACGCCGTGATGTAACTGGAATACTGTGAAAAACTGCGTTAAACCCAACTCACTTACTTACTCATGTGCAAACAAAAATCAGTGATGATTAATTTCTGATAACGTACAATTTTACACTTTTTAATATTTTTGTGTATCTTTTTATCTTTCATGGGAATTATACTAAATACAAAAAGTAGAATTGTTTCAGTGTTAAAGTATCACTACATAGTACATACACAAGGAATGTTTCAGTGAATAGGTTTCACTACATAGTACTTACACAAGGAATGTTTCAGTGAATAGGTTTCACTGCATAGTACTTACACAAGGAATGTTTCAGTGAATAGGTTTCACTGCATAGTACTTATGAAACATAATGATTACAATGTACGAGTATTTACTTTCTGGAGCGATAAATAGCTTCATTATTGTATAATATTGTTCTTTTTAATGCTTGATTTATAGATTCTCATTTACAGGTCTAAACGTAAGAGGATATTTACGTTTTAAACATTACTATTTCTAAATAGCAAATTCAGCGTTGACCAAAAGTGAAAAAATACTTTCATCCGTTTTTGCTGACTGATGTGTAAGACAGTTGTATAATCGCCATGTGTAGGGGTTGTCTACACACACAACAATGCGAAAAGTAAGTTTCACTATCACTGATCAGCCACTCGAACTCACCTAACAGAATATTGCAACCAATATGTCCGTTTTAAATGTTTTGTCCTCCGCTTGTGTTTTTAGTTTATTATCGGTAATATTTTCGGTTGTCCAGGGGACCAGCCATGTCGGTCAAGTTAAACCGGATATACGATGTTTAGAGATATGCGATTTATGATAGATTAATAGATTAAAGTTTCAAAGTTTCAGCCAATCAGAAAACAAATCAACAAAACCTACATTCGGAACTTTGAAACGTGTACACTGACTTCTCGACTTGATAACATTGACGTAACTAAATCATACGAAATCTAGCAGTCTACGTTTACAAAGCCTTTCGACTTCGGTTATTACATACAGTCTAAATATTTATTTGTATATATGCATGCGTATGTGTATGAATGTGTATTGATATGGATAAATATGTAAAATAGTGGTAATTCTTTTTTCTCCCTCTCTCTGTAAATAGTTCTGTGTAATAGGCCTACGGCTTAACACTTTTTGTGAATAAAACAATTACGTAACTATCGGATTAGCGGATAGAAATCCAATTTGGATTTTCATCCAGCGAGTCCCATGCCTGTTGCGCGCGCTTGCCGAAGCTACAAAAACCAGCCAGGGAACCAGATGAGTTTTGGAGAGGGAGGTCATTTTTGAAGAATACCAAACATCTTCCAAAGATCTTCTAACATCACTGATTTTCTTACAAATAGGATCCGTAAAGATCCGGGGTAGAATAGGTCTTCAGCAACCCATGCTTGCCGTAAAAGGCGACTATGCTTGTTGTAAGAGGCGACTAACGCGGTCGGGTGGTCAGACTCGCTGACTTGGTTGATGCATGTCATCAATCCAAATTGCGTGGATCGATGCTCATGATGTCAATCACTGGATTGTCTGGTCCAGACTCGATTATGTACAGACCGCCGCCATATAGCTGGAATATTGTTGAGAGCGGCGTAACACAACGAACGAACACACACACACACGCATGCACGCACGCACGCACACGCACGCACGCACTCACGCACACACACACACACACACACACACACACACACAGAGTGCGGCGTAACAACGAACAAACAATTTAAACATAGTTGGTCAATGTTTTCTTTCCCCGGTCAGGCGTTCCAAATTGTCCGTATTTTAGATTGTAGTGTTCAGACAGAGTTATCTTTCCTTGTTGGAATTAAATACAGACTCTTATTTTAGTGTCTCTGGTTGTCATCTGTAATTCGCTGTTTAAAAACAAGACCACGTACTCAAACATGAGGTTAAAACAGAAAGAGCCTTGCGCCTTGACATTTTCTAAATCTGGAAGCGATGAGAAACAGTTTTTGGTTTGGAGTGTGTTGCTTCGTGGACTGACAATGACTACAATCCGATATAGAGGGAATCAATGGTTATTTGTTTCTGTTTAGACAGAGATACACTGTTGAGAGCAACATCGTGTGGCTTCAGTTTCATCATCGACCGCATCATCCTCAGTGATCAACGTCTGCAGTCTTTCGTGGGAGTGCTTCAGCAGCAATTCGCTAGGATGCCGACTGCAGCGGTTGGATTGATATTCAGTTTACACACTTATAATCTGTTATCTTTCACTGAGTGACTCTTATTTTCAGCATCTCGTAGTCAGGACAGTTTGTTCATATTCCAACTACTTATTAATACAGGTCCCCAGCAACCTATGGTTGATGTAAGAGGCGACTAAATGGATCGGCGATCACAATATCAATCACTGGATTGTCTCGTCGAGACTTGATTATTTACAGGCCGCTGTCATATGGCTGGAATATTGCTGAGTGCGGCGTACAACCAACACACACACACACACACACACACACACACACACACACACACACTCACACTCACACACTAACGCACACACACACTGCGGCGTAACAACAAAAGACACAAAATCGAGTCCATATGTACAACGATGTATGTATGTTACACAAGGAAACAGAAGTAGTTTAATCATTTAAACAATAGTTCTGTTTCGTAAACTTTCAAGTAATATAAGTTTTGACATTTGCTTCTCGAAGCTCGTTCGACATATATTAAATGCTATAATATGAATACCAACGAATTGCCGTATTTCAGATATGCAGCGGAATAACACGACTTCACACAAGAAACCCTCTGTTCATGTTTGGGGTAAAAGGTTTGTATTATATTTTAGACTGTTACGATTACTATCAAATGTGAATGCTTGGCATACTGTTTATTAATTAAAAACTCAACCACTGGCCAAAGGTTAGAAGAGAAGCATCCGCAAATCAAGTGATACGAAAGCACAAATCAAGCGATGCACTAGAACGATGAAACTATGTATGCATAGACGCCGTGACTCATTGAAGGTGCGGTGAAATGAGGTAAACATCTGGTTGAAGAACATTTTTCACTAATACAGCGACGTGTATGCACGTGCCGGATGTATAGTGCTAGCCCACTGAGATACCACGACGAAGTTTAACATGGATTGTGAAGCTATAAAACAATAGCTATTCGGTTAAAAAAACAAAAAAACACCCGAGATGACAAGTGTTTTTTTTTTAGGGACTATTGAATTAATTAACAGAATCGGCTGGAAGAAAAAGTTAAATTTGATTTTTTCCACGATAGTGAAGTGTTGGGTCGGTGTATCCTTAAACCAAGTACACGCCTATATATAGCGAGTTTCACTCACTGTATTTTTTTGTGCTTGTTCCTAGAAAAGTCTGGAATTGAGATGACACTAGAAAGCATCATGGTTCCGTATGCCCTGGAGATGAGGAACAGTCATCTGTACATAGGATATAAGGTAACACTGTTGGTTGGTTGGTTTGTTGTTTTACGCCGCACTCAGCAATATTCCAGCTATATGTCGGCGGTCTGTAAATAATCGAGTCTAGACCAGACAATCCCTTGATGGACATCATAAGCATCGATCCACGTAATTGGTTGGTTCGTCTGTTGTTTAACGCCGCACTCAGCAATATTCCAGCTATATGACGGCGGTCTGTAAATAATAATCCAGTGATTGACATCACGAGCATCGATCCACCCAATTGGGATCGATGACATGCATCAACCAAGTCAGCAAGCCTGACCACCCGATCCCGTTTGTCGCCTTTTACGACAAGCAGAGTCGCCTTTTACGGCAAGCTTTGGTTGCTGAAGACCTATTCTACCCCGGATCTTCATGGGTCAGGTAACACTGTTTAACTGTGGACGTCAACTGCTGAAAAGGAGGTATAGATTATAGTATAACGTCCCTTAAAGCAATATCCCGGTGAAGGACATTAATGTGAAGATCCGGGGTAGAATAGGTCGAAAGCAACCGATGCTTGCTGTGAAAGGCGACTATGCTTGTCAGAGTTGCGTCCCTTAGCTGTGCCAGAATCCGCTTATTAAGGCATTCAATTAGAAAGCAGTCAACGTTTATGTCCTTTCCCCTACATTTCACGACACACTGACTGCCATTTGAAGTAGGTGATTGAAGTCTTTCATCAAATCTCAACGAGCCATGTTCACATGTAAGCACACCAAAAAGCCACTCGTACATGCTGACAAGCAAAGGATCATTGTCAGTTCGAATCCTGAGTTCCATCATCCTGGCACGGCTAAGGGACGCAACTCTGCACAGCGAGAGAAAAAAACTTGACCACCTCGGTATATAAAATCTCGAGTACAGAAAATCTAAATTGTTAAATGTACCCATTTGTTATTTGACTATCTGCTTAGGCATTAGGCCCGTGACGATCCGGGGTAGAATAGATCTTCAGCACCCCATGCTTGTCGTAAAAGGCGACTATGCTTGTCGCAAGAGGCGACTAACGGGATCGGGTGGTCAGGCTCGCTGACTTGGTTGATGACTGTTATCGATCCCAATTGCGTGGATCGATGCTCATGTTGTCAATGACTGGATTGTCTGGTCCAGACTCGATTACTTACAGACCACCGTCATATAGCTTTAATATAGCTAAGTGCGGCGGCGTTAAACAACAAACTTAGGCATTAAATCTGATAGTGATTATTTATATCATATTACTAGTTGACGTCAATGCTTGATACACCCACATTTGTTGTAATGTACTTTATAACACTGAAGACTCGTTATTTGACCCAGGCTCCCTCGCACCTGGCATCACGTCTAAACTTGTTACCGGAAGCTAGTGATGACACGAGTTCGATGCTAACAGTCTTCTACCCATATGACTTCCTGCTTGACGCTATTGGTAACGTGGTTGGCGATGTCCTGCAATCGAGGGTAAGTAAATGCATGTCACATATGTATAAGAAGCAGTAATGTAGTGAGTTTTACATTCTTTGTCCTCTTTAGTATTTGGGTAGATGTTTCGTTTCATGGGCATCTTTACTTTGTGTTTATCCCGAAGTAGACTTGGCACTAAGTAACGCATGCTTGTCGTCTTCAGCTGTGGGGATTTCGGGTCAAAACTGGCCCCGATTTCTCGAAACAAACTTACGTTATTACCCAAATCCCATACTCCACAAGAACCTGTGTTAGGGGTGACACGATATAAAGAATCATTTCCGCCCGAAACCTATATCTGAGGAATAAATCTTCATTCGACTTGTATCTCCGCTCACGTCCATTAGCAATCGCAATTTTTCTCTGAATGAAAACTTAAGTTACCAAGTAGGCCACTTTATGTTTTACTTGGTTTCGAACTCAGATCGAGTGAAGAATCTCAGATTTGTTTGAGAAATGCGTTTTACTGAGTTTTCTCAAATTCGAGTAAAAACTCAGACATAAGTCCTTTTTTAAACCCATGTTGGATCCAAAATGTATCGGGTGTTCAGTCTAGGCACCCGTGAAGATCCCGGGTAGAATAGGTCTTCAGCAACCCATGCTTGCCGTAAAAGGCGATTATGCTTGTCCCGACTAACGGGATCGGGTGGGCTCGCTGACTTGGTTGATACATGTCATTGTATCCCAATTGCGTGGATCGATGCTCATGATGTCCATCACTGGATTGTCTGAACCAGACTTGATTATTTACAGGCCGCCATCATATGGCTGGAATATTGCTGATTGCGACGTTAAACAACAAACAAACAAAGAAAACAAACCATATGGTCTCTGGTCTCGGTGAGATATGTGTGTTGCCTGCATGTCATCGCACAGGCCGTGGTATACAGCTGGAATATTGCAATCCCCAACTCCATGACAGATGAAGTACTCAGCACATCATCGCAATTCTATGTAAAGTTAACCTGACTAAAATAGTGTAACAACGTTTGAAGCTATTGCTTTATGTCGTGGAATACCCTCTGATAAGTGATTGAAGCACCCCACAAATATGACACGTTGGGATACGTTCAGAAGATATCAACATCCATTTTCTCTTTAGTACTTGATAAACAAGTTTGTTTGTTTGTTGTTTAACGTCGCACTCAGCACTATTCCAGTATTTGACGGCGGTCTGTAAACATAGTGAGGACCAAACATTGTATGAACGTCGTCACAAGCTCCAACGTCCATACAGTTTGGCCCTCACTCAAAGAAGGTTCATATCCCAATGAACTCACCGAAGTGAAGTTAATTCTTAAGTATGTTAAAGGTTTTTACTCAGCATAGTTTAGTTCACAAATTAGTTGTGTGGTTATATTTTGTGAAATACTCACTTATCAGTTGTGTCATATGGGACATGCCACCTTGTGTCTTACTTATCATCACGCTGAGGTGACTTTGTACCCACAACAATAGGTGCTCGAGAAGTAGGAAGAATGTCAAGCAAACCTGGCGCCGGCACGATCGTTGAAATTGCGCAGCGCGTCAACCATTGGGAACCCGTTATGACTCCAGTAAGGGGAATCCCTTCAGATTTGTTCGTTTGGAGGGCGATTTCCCCTGTCGTTTTTTATCATCTGTTTTACGCTATACGCTGGATAGAAAGGGGTGTGTGCTGGGAATAGCATGATTAGCTGAAGATCAGTTCTATCCAGGATCACGAAGGGAGACAAGCATGGGTTGCTGAAGACCGGTTCTACCCCGGATCTTCACGAAGGGAGACAAGCATGGGTTGCTGAAAGCCAGTTCTACCCCGGATCTTCACGAAGGGTGTTTATTGTATGCGTTTCACTTGATAATTCCTATTTAATTGCAGTTTATTGACATAAGCAACTTCCGGTTCAACATTCGGAATCTGGGATCCTATTTCGAAGAGGTAGGTCTAAACTTGTGTCATTGGCTGACTGATTGTGGGTTTGTGGCACGCCCGGTTTCATTCCAGGTACGGTGGACTTTAAACAAGGAGTCTTGGCTAGGCAAGAGTTGTTACATAATCAACACTAAGGTTTAAATTCTTAGACTAACTGCCAGTCTTGGTGTTTGTCTGTAATGATGCAATGGTTATGTTCGTTCTCGATTACAGATTAACAGGAGTTTATTTGAAGGGAAAGATTTTTTTGTGGGTTGTTTAACGCCGCACTCAATAATATTTCACTTCTAGGTTCATATATAACTTACATAATAACAACTTTTAATTCTTTTTGACCAAACTACGCAAAAAGTGAGTAAATGAGTTCAGTATAATTCACATATATTGTATTGTATCCATATGGGGAATCGAACCACGGTCTTTGGCAGGATGAGCAAATGATGTACCCACTAGGCCACCCCTGCCCCCTTAATACGCAGTAAAATGTTATATGTGCTTATATATATATCAATGGTTTGTCTTGTCCACACTAGATATTTACAGGCCCTGTTGAATATTGCTGCGTGCGGGTTAAACAACATACAAACATGACCACCTATCACTGTTCAACAGGCAGGGTCAATCCTTCAGGGAGAAACCGGCTACGCGGGGGCCTTCACGATCGATGGCCCATCAGGCCCCATGAGACTGGAGAAAGATGGCATATTCAGATCAGTCGCAGCAACGATGAATTACACAGTCACGTCTACCTGTGGTGACCACGTCCTCTTCTCCCTGAAAGTGGTAGGAATTGCTTTGATGAACACGAAACGTCCACGCCAGAAAATACCCAGTCCACATTATCGGTCTTATCTATGGTTGCCCCACATGCAGTTCGTAATTACAGGATCCTCATGTGAAACTAAATTCCATTCAGGTTGATATCATCAACAACGTTATCTGTAGTCAGGTGCTGTATCTCTCTCGCTCGTGTTTTATAATGCGTTAAGAGTAAGTTGGGTTTAACGCCGCTTTTAACAGTATTACAGTTATATCGCGGGGTGTCAGCTTAATGTGGAAGGAAAGCCCGAAGTGATGCAGGTCTAAGACGTTTACCACTTGTTGAAACCCACGAGCACGGGATTGGTGCTGACAAACCTAGAAACATAATCGGGGCGAACCGGGATTCGAACCCACAATCATAGGTATCTGGCGTGCCCAAGGGACGCAACTCTGCACAGTGAATTGCGGCGCCTTAGACGACTGGTCAACCCGTGCCCCCTAATGCGTTAAGATAATAATTTAAGACGGTCGTACATCCAACTCGGGTCTACCTTTCAGGGTATAAGGATGCTCCAGTCACGTTAGCGCTACAACGTGTCCTATGTGCAACCATGACCTTGGTATGAATGCCGCATGCAGGTGTTCCCCAAACCCGTTAAGATCCGCGGTAGAATAGGTCTTAAGCAACCCATGATTGCCGTAAAAGGCGACTATGCTTGTCGTAAGAGGCGACTAACGGGATCGGGTGGTCAGGCTCGCTGACTTGGTTGTTGCATATCATCGTATCCCAATTGCGTGGATCGATGTTCATGATGTCAATCACTGGATTGTCTGGTCGACACTCGATTATATACAGACCACCGTCATGTAGCTGGAATATTGCTGAGTGCGGCGTTAAACATCAAACAAACCAAACACAAACATAAATACGTGGGACTCTGGGATGGTACACTTTTACAACAATGAGTCATTTAGTGCAACGACGGGCATCAGCTGTAATGAGACACACATCCCACGAGCTCAATCCATCATCTATATATAGCAGGGTCCTCTGCAGCAGGAACCGTCGTGACGTCAACGGTCACGATTCTCGACAGTGAACTTTCTGTTTTCAACTCAACTTCCGCTGTATTCAATATCATTGACCATGGTGATATATTCACATGTTCGTTTTAGATATTCGCCTAGACATCCTTGACATAACAGTAAGATGACATGAAGAAATGAATTATTCAAGTGTTTTTTCGCAGAATTCTTTATGTTTTATATATATCGAGTCGTGCTTTTTCCAAACACATTTTACTGTTTCAGGAGCTGGATATGTCAATTAAAGTGGCCTTTAACAACAGACTGTTTTACCTGGGAGTGGAGGATTTCAGGTAAGTGTATTTGTTGTTTAAACCTCGCAGACATCTGGTCAAGCTCTATGACGGCAGCCTGAAAAAACAGATTAGACCCCTGAAGATCTGAGGTAGAATAGGTTGGTTGGTTGGATGTTGTTTAACGCCGCACTCCGCAATATTCCAGCTATATGACGGCGGTCTGTAAATAATCGAGTCTGGACCAGACAATCCATATTAATATCATTAGCATCGATCCACGCAATTGGGATTGATGCCATATGATTGAGCCTGACCACCCGATCCCGTTAGTCGCCTCTTACGACAAGCATAGTCGTACCAATTCTGCACCCTGTCCAGGTCGCTTTGTGTAAGTGGGTACTGGTTAATTAAATTTTGCATGTGTATTCTTTGGCATTGGGTTACAATTGAACCAGTATCAGACAAACTAGTGAAGGGTCCCTAGAGCTTTATCTGACGTACGGTGATGTGCAATCAAAGTCACTGAGCATGCTGACCGCGAGAGCTAATTTAATCACTTCTCACAAGCACAGGTTATATGTACGGAAGCCCATCACGGCCACAAACTTGTGTCTGTGTCAGCTCAAAGCAGAAAGTGAAGGTCATTTGCTGAATTCAGTTTGTCCTGAATTGTCAAGGTCATATGTTAAATTTTAACTTAATAACTTGAATTTTGAAGAGAACATGACATTTCCACTTAGTTTCTTGGATCTTTAAGATTTCATAATGGATTTTCATATAAGTAACTTAAAATTTCAACTGTGTAGCTTGAATATTCAACTGTGTATCTTCCATCTTCAAGATAACAAGAAATGGCATATCCCTCATTGGCTTCCGTATATATGGGCCTGTTCTATCTTGTTTGTTTGTTGTTTAACGCCGTACTCAGCAATATTCCAGCTGTATGACGGCGGTCTGTAAATAATCGAGTCTGGACGTGACAGTCCAGTGATCGACATCATGAGAATCGACCCACGCAGTTGGGATACGATGACATGCACCAACCTAGTCAGCGAGCCTGACCACCCGATCCCGTTAGTTGCCTCTTACGACAAGCATAGTCGCCTTTTACAGCAAGCGTGGGTTGCTGAAGACCTAATCTACGCCGGATCCTAACGGGTTGCCCCTTCTTTGTAGGAATACCACAGAGACAGACGTAATATAGGCGTCACGACTCGGGACGTTAATTTTGACACTCATGGGATGAGGTTGTCTTGACTCGTTTGCTTGTGTGGATAGATGCCCAGACTCCATTAGCAACAAACCGCCATCGTATAGCGGGGATATTGCTAAATGCGGGTTAAACCCAAAACAAAAACAAACAATGTTCTTGTTTGCTGCGTCTTCCATAATCAAATTGATTTAAGATAACAAATATCGGGAAATATCGTTAAGAATTCTAAAAAGATCTGGGGGCACGAGTGGCCCAGTCGTCTGAGGCGCCGCGATTCGCTGTGCAGAGTTGCGTCCCTTGGGCACGCCAGAAACCTATGATTGTGGGTTCGAGTCCCGTTTCGCCCCGATTATGTTTCTAGGTTTGTCAGCACCATACCCGTGCTCGTGGGTTTCACCGAAGTGCTAAACGTCTTAGACCTGCATCACTTCGGGCTTTCGTCCCACATTAAGCTGACACGCCGTGATATAACTGGAATAATGTTAAAAGCAGCGTTAAACCCAACTCACTCACTCACACTAAAAAGATCTCCTGAACCAAAGTGAGCCCTGAGTGTGATACATCTCTCAGATCGCGACCTGTATCCCGACGGGGTTCCAAAGGGTCGCTGCTACACCATGCTAGGTCGATGGGGGAGCTTTAATTATCTACAGGCTATCAGGCCATAGTTGTTCTATTTAGTGCTACGTTGGAGAGCATAGCAACAACGTCCATTCCTAAACGACATTTACGACACGGAAACACGAGGGTAAATGTTTTATCATATACATTGTAATGACCCTATTAGGATACTCGATGTTTAAATTCACCAAGTAACTTCAGAAATTTTGTAGGACATAAGTGCCTGCTGAACCTTCCAATTTCGTAAATTATCCAAAAGATCGATAAGTCTCTCGGATTTATGACACTTCTGCAGTGTCCATTACATGACGAAAATAGGCCACCCCTTTTACTCTTCTTTGGTTAACGTCTCAAATCTAGAAATAAACAAAATCAATAATTTGTCGAAGACACAGTGCAGTTCATCTGTGGCGACACTCTTCCCGCCAAGGGATAAAGTTGATATAGGACAACCACATTCCCCTTTAGGATCAGACGGCCTCCGTGTGTAATGAACAGAGCGTCTGACCGTAGAGCGGAAGGTCGGTGGTTCGATCGCCGGCAGCGTCATACCAAACAACGTTAAAAGATGGTATTTGTTGTTACCCTGCCTTGTGCTCGGCATTAAAAGGACGTCGGCTCGGAGTCCTAGTTAAAACTTGTGTCTCAGAGGCTCTATTCCGGACTAACATACACACGCACACACACACACACACACACACAGAGGGCGCTCCCTAAACCCCAGCGTATCCAAGAGGGGGGGGGGGGGGGGCAATGGCGGTTGTGTTATGACCAAAATACTGTTATACTTTCAGATCATCCGTAACTGTGACCAACTCGAAGATCGGCAAGCCAAAGGTATTGAATAAAAGAGGAGTTGTGTAGAAAACCATTCACCTTATTCAGTAGTACGTCTCGGTTAGTTGAGAAAGTATTTTGGTGGTCGGTTTATCCCAAAAGCAAAGCGTTGATTTGGTGCCAATGTGCCTAAGTGAAGATGTCGTAAAATATTGTGCTCAGCGTGTTACCAGAACATAAGCTTCGTTCAGCGACTGTGTGTGTGTGAGTTTTCAGATTCAATGGGGTCAAACACTTGCTTGTTTGGTTCGTTATTTCCAGCCGCCGTCGCCTGGCAGAAGCACCGCTGTGCGGCGTCAGGTTCCTAACAAACACAGACTAATGTGTGCAGATTGTGTGGTGGCTGGATGCTACCGGTAGGCCAGGACGTGCTTACCCGTTTCGCGTCATCATTGTTTTTCCGTTATCCACAACTATATTTTTTACCGTTATTTGCCTTTTAAGCACAATGAATCTGTTTCCATGGTTAATCGAGACTGTTGACGTTTCATATTTGATATGAAACAATAATTTCAGCCAGAAAGAGACAGTGAGACACATATTCAATATGTGTCAGTGATGCTAACGTGGCCTGGCAACCACGAAAACACCTGGTATAGCTGGAGTATTGCTGAGTGTGGAGTTAACCCAAAGGCAGACTATGCAAATACTAAACAGCATTAAAGACTCAATTCAGATAATTACAAAAAAAATATTTAATAAATCGGACCAGGTTCGTTTTTGTTTGTTTGTTTGTTTGTTGTTTAACGCCGCACTCAGCAATATTGCAGCTATATGACGGCGGTCTGTAAATAATCGAGTCTGGACCAGACCATCCAGTGATTGACATCATGAGCATCGATCCACACAATTGGGATCGATGACATGCATCAACGAAGTCAGCGAGCTTGACCACCCGATCCCGTTAGTCGCCTCTTACGACAAGCATAGTCGCCTTTTACAGCAAGCATGGGTTGCTGAAGACCTATTCTACCCCGGGATCTTCAAGGGTTCCACGTTCGTGATATTGTCGTAATAACACTATTGCGGTTTTAATGCTGCAAGTATATTTCAAGGTTAAAAACTAATTGTTACTGTGATCTTGTGATCAAATTTCTGTTGTGAAACAAAAAACACGCTCATTTCGGCAGTCTCAAACATAACACACGTCTGAGGAAGGTGATGTTGATGTGGGATGTCATATGATGTGCAGTGTATCGGTCTAACGGGGACACGGGCTGTCCTGTCATCGAAGGCGTCTATGCACGTCGGAAAAATATGTTCGTGGGTTCGATTCCATGTTAGCCCCGATTGTTTCTAGGTTTGTCAGCACCATACCGGTGATCGTGGGTTACGCCGAACTGGTAAACGTCCGAGACCTGCATCACGTCGGGCCTTCCTCCAAAATAAAGCTGACATGCCGTGATATAACTGGAATGTTGTTCAAAGTTCGTTAAACACAACATACTCACTCACTCACTCACTCACTCACTCACTGAATGCGTTTTTGTTTCTGATTGTAGGATGAGCTGAATGTGGCGAACATCCTTGGCATCGGGAAGAATGGTTACATCGTCCAAGAGCTCGATGGTAGGTCACAGATGGATGTAAGGCCATGTATCTTAAGACTTTATGTATATAATGTCCTAAACTCTAATCCTTTAGTACATGCTTACTATTTTCGCAAACACCTGGTGTCATAACTGATTTTCAGGGATCCATTCATAGAATTATTACCCCTATTTTGCCATTTACGTCCGGTGGGATCCGTTTCGACGGATGGTTGTTCACAGCCGTTGACGTTTTATCTTTGTGAAATCATTGTTTGTTTGTTTGTTGTTTAACGCCGCACTCAGCAAAAGTCCAGCTATATGACGGCGGTCTGTAAATAATCGAGTATCTGGACCAGACAATCCAGTAATTGATATCATGTGCATTAATCCACGCAATTGGGATGCGATGACATGCATCAACCACTTCAGCGAGCCTGACCACCCGATCCCGTTAGTCGCCCTAAACGGCATGCCTGGGTTGCTGAAGACCTATTCTATCCCGCATCTTCGCGGGTCTTGTAAAACCTTTGACTACTGATCTTATACACTACAGAGCACTAGAATCTGGGACATAATATAATTGGCAGTACATCTTTCTGTTCTGTCCCTCGATTTCGAGTTGTGAAATAATTACTTTGTGGATGTTGGGGGACCGCCCAGATAGATGTACTGCCAATTATATAATGTCCCAGACTTGAGTGCTCTGCGGTGCATAAGACCAGTAGTCAACTTGTTTAAAGGACAGCTCACGTGACCGGAACCAGTGACATTAACCTTTTGCTCTGGCTGTAAATTATCAGGGAAAACCCATTAGCGGAACTATAATTATAGCCACCTGTGTATAGGTCATCGATTTTTTTTCAATTTAGAAACTCATTAGTTAGGTATTTATGTACATTTTCCTTAAAGTCACATTAAGTGTGGTGTATTTTGGGGGTATTGTGTTGGTGTATATTATTTTCACACTATTTTGTCCGGTGGATAATCATGACTAATTATCCGTCTGAATACATGACGCTTTTCTATTTTCACCTTATGAAGTAGCACGTTTTGTTTTAGTTTGTTTCCTGCTTAACACCGCACTCAGCATTATTCCAGCTATAAGACGGCGGTCTGTAAATAATCGAGTCTACAAAATGCATTTCTCGAAAATAACTGAGTTCAGGTTTTGACTCGAACTGAGTTCGAAACCATGTAAAACTTAAATTGGCCTTCTATCGTTGATCGATGCTCATGACGTCAAACACTTTGGACCAGACAATCCAGTGATTGACGTCATGAGCATCGATCCACGCAATTGGGATACGATGACATGCATCAACCAAGTCAGCGAGCCTGACCACCCGGTCCCGTTAGTCGCCTCTTACGACAAGCATCTCCGCCATTTACGGCAAACATAGGTTACTGAAGACCTATGCTACGGGTCTGGGGACAAGAAGTTACTCTTAAACGTCGTCCAAAGAATACAAGAAGTTGCTGTCCCTAAAAAGGTGTCATGTATTCATGATATCCCAACTTCTAAATGTCTATCAGATATCCGCTTGCTATTTTACAAAAGGGTAGGGGAAATGGGACTTTTAGGTGTGTGTTTGTGTGTGTGTGTGTGTGTGTGTGTGTGTGTGTGTGTGTGTGTGTGTGTGTGTGTGCTGCGCCTGTTTTATTCGTTACCTTTGGCTTGCCGATCGTCGAGTTGGTTACAGTTACCGTTGATCTGAACTTATAACAGTATTTTGGTCATAACAACCGCCACTCATCCCCATTTCATACGCCGGGTATAAGGGCACGCGTGTGTGT
Source organism: Haliotis cracherodii (assembly GCF_022045235.1). Taxonomy (NCBI): domain Eukaryota; kingdom Metazoa; phylum Mollusca; class Gastropoda; order Lepetellida; family Haliotidae; genus Haliotis; species Haliotis cracherodii. The sequence goes on from NW_027266330.1 coordinate 61,391,085, forward strand.
GTATGTGTGCGCGCGCGCATAATATTGTCTAATATTCCGCAAGGAATTGGTCGACTTATTTTTCAGAACGTATCTGTATAATTTTGTGTATCAAATGTTGAGGTGAGACTTTAATCAAATATCTGTCTGTCTGTCTGTACGCGCAAGTCCGGACCAATGCCTCTGAAGTGCCAGATACGCTTGTAGAAGTCCTTACTGAGTCCCCCAGTTTTATAGGCCCAGCTCACTGAGATACCATGCCGCAGTTTAACATGGATCCCCTTCTCAGACACAGTGAACTGACCTCAAGCGGACCAGTCCGTTTATCCCATAATGCCGATCGCCAGGCAGGGTAACATCAAGTAAGATCTTTTTACGCCTTTTTGTATGACGCGGCCGTGGATCGAACCATCAATCTTTCGCTCTCCATGCATACGCTCTATCCACAAGTAAACCATGCCACAGAAAAGGTATTTTTCGGATCGAACAAGGACATCATATAGCAATAATTTGATAATCACAACCTAATCGTCAACGAATACGCTGTTTTTATCCCCGGTTGGCGAAGTTGGTGAGAATATTGCAATGGGTTCCGTCCGTCCGTCCGTCCGTCCGTCCGTCCGCGTGTTCGTTTCCGGAGTATAACTCTACATGCCTATCAGACTCATGCTGAACTGGTGCCTTTTGCTATTTAGGAATTTTTTAATTTGTTATTTTTATGTTTCCATGGCATCAAGTTGGACTAAGGTTCTATAGGGTAGAGTTCGTTTCCGGAGCGTAACTCAAAAACTGTTAAATACTTTCTTACAAAACTTTGCATGTCTACCAGGCACCTTGTGAACTGGTGCCTTTTGATATTTAGCACTTTTAGAATTTTTTTCATTGTTTATGTTTTCATGACAAGAATTTGGATTTAAGTTTTAATATAGGGTGGGTTCTCTTATGGAGTATAACAAACAAACTGTTAAATATTTCCTTGCCAAACATTGCATGTCTATATATAAAGCACATACTGAACCGGTGCCATTTGATAGTAAGGAGTTTTAGAAATGTTTATTTTAGAATTTCCTTTGCAGCTATTTTGACGTGGGCTAAGATAAATGTTGGGACAATTACCCGTTTTTGGACCATAACGTGTTAAAATGGGAGGGGGATATAGATGACTTCGTCGACTATACGCTTGTTTACAATGGTTTCGATTAGCGTTTAAAAATGTAATAATTATTTATTTTTTGGAAAATATGGCGGCGTTGATAATCAGCATTTTAATTCTGATTTGAGTTAGTACGGTTTTACGCCATCTTTAGGAATATACCAACCTTTTCTCCGTTGGGAACGCCAGAGATAGATTTTACGCATTGTACTCATGTGGGGAAACGAACCCGGATCTTTTGCGTGATCAGCAAACTCTTTAACCACTAGGCTACCCAATAGCCTGTCGGGGGCACGGGTGGCCCAGTCGTCTAAGGCGCCGCGATTCGCTGTGCAGAGTTGCGTCCCTTGGGCACGCCAGAAACCTATGATTGTGGGTTCGAATCCCAGTTTGCCCCGATTATGTTTCAAGGTTTGTCAGCACCATACCCGTGCTCGTGGGTTTCACCGAAGTGGTAAACGTCTGAGAATAATATAACTGGAATAATGTTAAAAGCGGCGTTAAACCAAACTCACTCACAATAGCCTGTCTGCTCACGTTGGTTTGATATGGAGTCCCTATGAAGTAACCACGACTTCTATCATGTGTGGGAGTGTGTGCAGCGTTGCTTATGAAGTCAACCACTGGTTTGTCTGAACAAGACTCGACTATTTACGAATCGCTTTGACCTGACTAGAATACAGTTGACTACCGATTAAAAGCCTTCAGCAGTTGACTGCCGACTAAAACATTCACCAATTCACTTTTCGACCAATCAACTCATATTAGTTTGCTTGAATATTGCAGGGAAACTCAGATCCATAGACTTGGCCTTCTTCCTGGCCAACACGGGTGTTCTCAGCAATACGGAGTTCAGCGTCGCAGAGGTAAGCTGGTGAGCTGAGGTGAATGAGTTTGACGTCGCGTTAAACATTAGTGCACGTACATAACAACGTGCATGTGAGTGAGTGAGTGAGTGCATACGTGTGCTAGTCCGGACTATCGCCTCCGGAGATACCCGAGCCGACGTCCTTGTTTAAATGCCGAGCACCAGGCAGGATAACAACAAGTACCATCATTTAACGTTGTTTGCTATGACGCTATCGGCGATCGAACCACCGACCTTCCGCTCTACGGTCAGACGCTCTATTCCTTACACACGGAGGCGGTCTAATCCTAAAGGGGATCAATGTGGTAATCCTATATCAACTTTATCCCTGGGCTGGAAGAGTGTCGCAATAGACGGACCGCACTGTGTCATTGACAAATTATTGATTTTTTTCTTTCTAGATTTGAGACGTTAACCAAAGAAGAGTAAAAGGGGTGGCCTATTTTCGTCATGTAATGGACACTGCAGGAGTGTCATAAATCCGAGAGACTAATCGATCTTTTGGATAATTTACGAAATTGGAAGGTTCAGCAGGCACTGTTGTCCTACAAAATTTCTGAAGTTACTTGGTGAATGGAAACATGATTTAAACATCAATTATCCTAAAAGGGTCATTACAATGTATGTGATAAAACATTTACCCTCGTGTTTCCGTGTCGTAAATGTCGTATAGTAAAAATTTACGTTGATGTTATTCTCTCCAACGTCAAGCATTATAGGATATCGCTCAGTTAATAATATCTGTTTATCGATTGTGTTAATGAACTGTCAAAAAATGATACAACAATTATTATCAACAATGGGATAAGGTGGTCAGCCTCGCTGACTTGGTTGATGCATGTCATCGATCCCAATTGCGTGGATCGATGCTCATAATATCAATCACTGGATTGTCTGTCCCAGACTCGATTATTTACAGACCGCCGTCATATAGCTGGAATGTTGCTGAGTGCGGCGTAAAACAACATACAAATCAACCAATCCTCGATGGGTCCTACCGAAAGACGCAAAGAGATGTTACCTGTTGTAACTGCTGATTGGTATCTCAGTGGGCCAGCACGCATTATCATTAGGATATAATCCAATGCGCAAAGCTAAACCCCATTTTACTTAAAGGAACGGTCGGATCAAACAGTTCATCGATAATGACTC